>NC_083724.1:101444132-101747162 GCF_028564815.1 Eubalaena glacialis | reverse complement strand
TGTAGTGAATTCTAGTGTGAAATTTTAAGGAAGAAATGATACTAATTTTATAGCACTAGGAATAGGAGGAAAAGAAAAGATCTGACAATGAGAAGCTATTTAAGGCATATGACTAACATCATACTTGGCAGTGAATAAATGAATTCTTTCACATTAAATCCCAGCCTGACTGAAAAAGAAATTAAAGTGCACAGAGATAGAAAGAGATAAAAAAAATATGCTTATTTACAAATCACACTATTTAGTATGTAAAATCAAAACCAAAAAACTAGAACCCATTAGCAAGTAGCATCCATACAAGAATTCAAGAGTAAGTTAACATTCTAAAATCCATTTCAGCTACCTCTAAAATTTGCAGATTAAAGAAAATAAGCTATACCTTTACTACAATACATACAAAAAGGTACTCAATATAACTCAATGTAACTGAGTGTACATTCCTGACTCAAGTAAAATCTTAGCAAACTAATCATAAAAGGAAAATAACTTACATTGATAAAGAATATATAAAACAGGCTGAGAGCAATCTGAAATCAAGAGTTAAATCCATCACACCACAAAGTGGGAAATGAATAAAGAGCTGACCTCAGATATGTTCATTTTCTGTAGCGTTTAGGAAGGTGCAGAGGACTGAAGATTCAGCTGGGGGGACAGAAAAAGGACACTGTCAGGACACCTGGCCTGCTTTACAGTTCCTACATTCACCTCCCAATCACATCAGCAGCCCAGCTGAGAAGCAGCCTCCCTACAGCATCCCTTCAGCCCTTGAAAAGGCAAGGGAAATATCCTGTGGAAACACCATCTGTCCATCTACCAGTTTGAAATGATCACGGGGCTTAAACCTACCACTCTCATTTGGTAAAAATAATTTTGTCTATTGATTTAAATTGATTTAATGAAATACAAACAAAAATTGAACAACAGATGATTGAAGTACAGCAAAGGATGACACTACTTCATTAAAATTAACAAAAAAAAGAGACACAGGCTGCATCCTTTATCTATTTTCCTAGCAAAACTGTTTACCCCTTGAGTTAGAGAATCCACAAAATGCCCAATAAAAAGGATGCGGTGCTTTATGGCAAAGTTTTAAAAATTACTACTTTCTAGTGGGCTGAAGTTTCTCAAAAGGGACTCTTGATAAGTTTCTTTTGATGACTGAACAGTATGAACGACTGTTCGACTCCTGGCTCTGTCAAAATCCGGTTAAGCCTGGAGAAGTCACCGGCCCTCTCAAACTCAGGACCACCTCACCAACCTGAGACTCAGATTTGCTTTTTGCTTAACGTGTGTCTAATGCAGATGCTCATACCGCTATCATGAGATAATTGGGAGGCTTATGTAAACCACCCAATGAAAAGAACAAAGTGCCTTCTAAATAACAACATTATCACTTTTTCGACGGTTAGTACCTGGCACTTGGCTCTTTTTCCAAACACCCATATCGAATTCTCAGAACGCCATGAAGCAGGCATTATTCATAGCCTCCTTTGCAGACCTGACTCGCCCCCAGGTTACTTCTCCCGCCCACAGTACAGGTGACACGGCTGTAACTGACCGGGTCTCTCCCGCTCCAGAGCAGGGCTGCCCAGCACACCCTCCGCCCGCGCTTTCTGGCCCGCTCACGGCCAGCGTGACCACCGCGCTTTCCCTCCCACTGTCCGCCCCGGCGTCCCCCCCGTCAGATGCGGGCGGGGCCGGGCATTCCGTCCCCACACGCACCGTCCCCTCTCCTAACGGGTCTCAGCTCCACTGGCCCCCGAGACCACAAGGCCCGAACCGGGATCGCCCCGCCCACCTTCCCAGGGCCGAGGTCCAGGCCAGACCCGGGCACTGCAGTCCCGCCTGGGCCAGAGGACGGCCCAAGACGTCCCGCTTCCGCCCCCGCCACAAGAACGCCGCCCTCAGCAAAGCTTCAGGCCACGCAAGTCCTGCACCTGCCACGACCAAAGCTCCAGGTTCTTCTCACCTCGAGGCCTATGAAGGCGGAAGCGATGAGGCGGACCCTACGTTGCACATGCGCAGAGGAAGCCGCTAAAGACCAGGAAGACAGTAAGAGGGAGAAAGACTACATTTCCCTTGGCCCCCTGCACCCTGGGTTGACTGTGAACCAAGCAATCAATTTAGTACTTCAGAGTAGAAATACGGGGGGAAATGCTTGTCCCAGGGTCCTGGGTGCCCTGAGACCCCTGATTGGGTGTGTGTCTGAGGCAGGAGATAGAGGGGCCCCAAGCCAGGCATTCACAACTGACCTCCCGTTTACATTTCATGGGGCAGGAAAAAGTGGGCTTCCGACACTTACAACTTAGTCTCCTGTTTACATTTGCTGAGACAGGAGATAGATGGGCTTCAGTTTAGACATTTAAAATCAGCCTCCTGTTTGCTCTCTGAAATGGAAGTAACTGCAGAAACAGGGTAAATACCCAGGCTTTGTCTCCTGTGGACACCTTAAGATAACAGTCATGGCAGGAATAGAGAGGGGCTAACCCTTGTTTGAGTAAAGGATCAAGAGGTCATATATTTCCCATCCTTGGGGCAAGGGAGACACTGCACATGTGCAGAAAGGTTCCTTGGGGGTCAAAAAGGAGGGCGCACCACCCCAGAATATGTGATGCTAAGGCCGTCTCATAGGCCTCTGGGCTGAAATCCATCTTGGAAAAAAGTTGCACAGGCATATTGGGGAGGGTCCTAGGGCAGGTCAGGTGTAGAAGAAGAAACCAGATAATTGGCCAAAGATACATAAAGACCCAGAAGAACTGCCCTGTATAGATGATTTAACCACCTTTTTACTGCGCTCCTCCTCATTAGGGGGGACGCCCACACCCTCTCTATCCAGATGTGCATCTCTGCCTTGCTTCTGTCTTAACTAAACAAACTGTTTCTCTGTGTGCTATGTCTCTAATAATAAACTTTGTACCTGTTTTTACAGTTTTTGCCTCCGTGAGCAATGCATTTTTCACTGGGGGCAAGAGCCGGGGGTGTGGTGGCTAGGATTCCTGGTTTTCATCCAGGCTGCCCAGGTTCAATTCCTGGGCAGGGAATTAAGATCTCACTTCATGACACCACTCACTGCTGCCTCTCCAAGATCATGTCCACACTGTGGCTCTTAGGCCATCTGTATACCTGGGTCCCAGGGCAAAACTAGGAAAGCTCGTAGCTGAAATCATATTCTCCAAATTGCTAGATCCTGATAGTCCTGAGAAAATATCCTCCTAATGGAATAGAATTTTCCGTCTCTGCATTAATTAACCTACTTGGCATCAAGGGGGCATCCTTTGTGAAGGACAAATAGCGTATTTTCTCAAAAGTGAGTTCACTGGTTTAGTCATAATGGAACAGACTTCTTTTTTCATTTATTGCGATTTTCAAACCAAGCAGGATGCTGCAGGGCCTTTCTGGATACAAAAGCCTTTCCCTGTCCTCTGCTTCTTTGGAGGAAAAAGGTCTCAGCTCCTAGACTGTTGTCGCTGAGTTCCAAAGGACAGATTCAGACAGTTACTAATAAGGAAGAAGAGAAAATACAGAAACAAAGGAGGGGCAGTCAAAAACAATAGGGTAGCTATAAAACGGGGACCTCCTCAAGGGATATGCATAGCAATATCTATGTATGTGTCTTGTTATGCATAACAATATGTGCAGGATCTAAAGCTCCCACTCTGCTGGAGGATGGTAACTTCAGATTGAGCACAATATTCCTAAACACCACCCAGTCACCTCATTACCAACAAAAGTACACATCCTATAGGCTTCGCCCCAAATTTTGCCTATAAAAACTCTTCCACAAAAATCATCCAGGAGTTCAGGTCTTTTGAGCACGAGCCACCAGTTCTCCTTGCTTGGTCTTTGCAATAAATCTTTACCTGCTCCAAACTTCGACGATTTTGTTTGTTTGGTCTCACTGTGCATCAGGTACATAAACTTGCATTTGGCAATCATTTCCTATGTAAAAATCCATGAACTCCTAACGTTAAAGGTAAATATTAAAGTATAATGAACTGACAGCCATACCATGTTTGTTTTATGCAAACCAGATGGCCCTCCTCATGACGTAGGCCTAGCAAAATACTCAATATTGTTTGCAAATTTTTTTTTCATACACCTCCAATTCTGACCTGAGCAAGGCTGTTGAAAAATCATTATTCCTTCAACACTTTATGGAATATTTTCTGTGTTCTTTATTGTATATAAATATATTTCAACATTTTGTTTTAAATTATACAAAAACACAGGGTCAGTTTAATCAAAAGCATAGTGCTTGATGGGATTATTGGAGGAAATTTCCACTCTGCATCTCCTTCCCAAACGTAACCAATGTTCATTAGCCTCAACTTTATTCAGTGCAGTCCACTCCACAAATACATTTTTCAAATAGGAGCTTTTCTTTTTTCCACTTATTTACAACTCATTTTGACTCAATTAAAGTGTAGTCATATTATCAAGTCAAATTATTTAAAACTACATAGTTGGGCTGCAACACAGAGGCTTGAAAGAATGAAAAAAGAGCCCAAAATCAGCGACAGAGACATCAATGATTTAATGGATGGAGGATCTTACATGTCTGAAGTGTGGTCCTTGAGTGACATCCCACCCTGTGCAGCAGACCACAGGAAGGACGTGGCAGTAGTCTTCCCTAGCGGGGGTTGTGGGGAAGATACCAGTTATAGGGGGAATTGACCTCAAATTGGCTCATCAGTTACCAGGGAAACCAACAGAGCTACATGATTCTCACCGTCCCTTTGATAAGCTATCAGCGTGGAGATGTTCTGCTCTAAAGCTAGAACAGTCATTGGCTGGGGCATGGGGCAAGTATGCAGGAAGGTTACTCTTCTGAGTAGGGTGTAGGTGAAGCAAGCACTGGTCAAGCAGGAGATGTACAAAGAGCAAGAGAACAGGCATTTTGAGTGGCCTGACCATACATACATCATACTTTTTCTTGGCTGCATGATATTTTATTGGAGGGGTATATGATTTACTTAATAAAAACCTTTTACATGGATGTTTAGTTTGTTTCCAAATTTCATTATTGTAAATATGCAGTAAATATTTGTGTCTATACTTCTTTGCATATTTGCATTATTTTTGCAATACAAATTCCAAAATATACAATTGCTAAATTAAAATAGATACGTAAAAGTTGGTAGATGTTAACAATAGGCCATCAAAGAAGCTATGCTAATTTATACTCCCACTAGGATTTGTGAAAGAAAAAGCCGTTCTGACACTTAGTAAAACAGTAAGACTTTTTTCAAGAAAATTACAATAGGGGAGAGAGATCAGACTTAACTCCAAATACAGCAAAGAAAGCTGGGGACTTATAGCTGATGAGCAAAGTGAGGGAATATGTGGATGGAAAATGACTAGAAGGAGACTTCAAAAGTAGAGGGATTCTTACTAACCTGACCTAACGAGATTCTTGCTAAAGAGAGGCCAAGTGCTTAGATGTCAACGGTGAGGGATGAGGCTCAAGGATGAAGATTCTATCTAAACTGACTTAGCAGGATTCTTGCTAAAACTGGACTGTGTACACCTGTCAAGGATGGGATGGATATGGAATGCTAAGGTCAAGGCTTAGTCTAAAAGAGGGTTTAGAGGAACCTGACCGAAGTTTGGTCAAGAAGGGCATTTGGGTCACATTACATGAGAGTTCCACTCCCCTCATCCCTATTCCAATACAGGATTTCACTGTTCTTTGATAAATAGTTATTACAGAGGCTAATCAAATAGATGATTTACATCTACATATTTCCATTGGGCATTTTCTTACTGTATGTGTGAGAGTTACAAGTTCCAAATTTTTTATACAAATAGGTTCTGAGACCAGAGTCCTTTTTATTATTCTGAAAACCAACTTATATTACATATAAAATTCCATTATATATTTGGATCTATTGATAGATTTTTGTTGTTGTTGTTCCCTTGGTCTATCTATCAATGCACCATTTACACAATGTGTTCATTACTTTAGCTTTCTTATAGATTTAACTATGATAATCATATCTTTTGACTCAATTTTCAGAATTTCCCTAGCTATTCTCACAAGCTATTCATCAAGAGAAACAGTATAACTTTCTAGGGCCAAATCTCTAAAAATAATCATGCTGAGGTTCTGATTAGCATCATACTTATGAATTGAAGTGAGACATAATAGTTTTACAATGGTAAAATAATGACATTATCCAGTCTTCCAATAATATACTTCTGGCCACTGTATATCTCACTCTCCTTTAGATCCCTTATGTAGTTTAATAGTTTTCTATATATAGATATACATATAGGCAAACATTGATTAAGTTCTTTCAATTTGATTCTTATAGTAAACGAAACATTTTCACATATGGTATAATATGTATTTATTTGCACATGGGAAAGTTGTTGGTTTTGATATAGTAACAATGTTTTTTGCTTTATTCTCTGATTTATTTTTTCAACTAGTTTTAATGTTAATGATCTTGGATATTCATGCATATAATGACAAGTCACTGATTTTCAACATTTATCATTATTTGTACTTCTATTATGGGCTGAATTGTGCCCAACCCCTCAAATCAGTATGTTGAAGCCCTAACCCTGAGTACCTTAGAATGTAACTATATTCAGAGTTAGAGCCTTCCAAGAAGTAATTACATTAAAATGAGGCTGTTAAGGTAAGCTCTAATCCATTCTACCTGGTGTTCTTATAAGAAGCTTTGGCTACACAAGGAGACACAAGGAATGCATACATACAGAAGAAAGACCACACAATAAGAGGGCAACACTAAAAAAGTCCCAGAGATCTAAAGCACAATATAGTGAATATAAACAACAGTATTGTATTATAGTCATCAAACTTGCTAAAAGACTAGATCTTAATTATCACAATCACCAAAAAGAAATGATAATTACATGACATGATCAAGGTGCTAATTGTCACTACAATGGCAATCATATTACGATACCTAAATCTACCAAATCAACATGTTTTACACCTTAAATTTACACAATATTATATGTCATATATTTCAATTAAAATTGAAATATATTTCAATTAAAATATGTCAAATATATTTCAATGTTATATGTCAAATATATTTCATCTTTCCTTGGCTTGAGACCATCTGCAAGCCAAGCAGAGATGCCACAGAAGAAACCAATTTACTGACACCTTGATTATGAACTTCTAGCCTCTCAAACTGTAAGAAAATAAATTTCTCTTGCTTAAACACCCAGTCTACACTTTGTTGTTATGGCAGACCTAGCAAACCTATACACCTTATAATGAATTAAACATAATGAGCACAAAAAGTCTGGTGGAGCTATATTAAATAAGTCATAATAGACTTTAACATAAAGATTAATAATAGAGATAAAGTATATATAATCATATACTATATACATAATATATATAAAATATCTTTCTGTGTATTTATTATTTATTCTTTGTAATTCTTATAACCTGTTGTGTGACACCTGTTCTTCCAGATGCTGGATTGACAGCAGGGAAAAAGAAATAAAAATCCCTCTACTCTGCTCTTGGGTTTGTGTTCAGGGTTGGTGTGGGGAGCCTATTAGATGGAGTCACAGCAAGAGAGCAAGGGAGTATGTCCCTACCTGGCAGAAAGTCCTGACGAAATTGGTGCTGCTCCCTTAGGTGGAGGTGCTTGGTCATGGCTGGCCCTTGGTTCAGTATAAGATAGACCAAAGATGAGCCTTCCTCTCATCTCACTTAACAAATCTTAATGGTAAAACACAAAAAGATCAAACAGTTTACAAATGACATAAATACATCTCAGAACCAAGCTCAAGAATATTTATATGTCTACAAAATATCCACCACCCAGCAAGTCTAGAATCCAATTAAAAATGACTAGATTTAACAAGAAAATGGGACCCATGAGGAACAAAATAAATCAGTTAAAATTGTTGCTAATCTGGGAATTCCCTGGTAGACCAGTTGTTGGGACTCCATGCTCTCCCTGTGGAGGACCTGGGTTCGATCTCTGGTCAGGAACTAAAATCCCACAAGCCACATGGCATGTCTGGAAAAAAATTTTTTTTTAAATTGTTGCTAATCTGACGCAGGTGTTAGAAGGGTATTAATACAGTCATTATCACTGTATTCCATACAGTCATTATCCCTGTATTCCATAGATTCAAAAAGTTAAGTAGAAGCATGAGAGATAAAACAAAAGATTCTAATTGAACTTCTAGATGTAGATAAAAACTACAATGCTTGATATAAAAAATAAAATGGATGGGATTAAACAGCACATTATACATTTCTACAGAAAAGACATAGGAAAAAAACAGAGGAAAAATTAGCAATGAACAGCAAATGGTACAACAATTTCAAGTGGTCAGATAAATATGTAATTGGAGTTCTTACAGGAGTGTGAGGGAGTAGGGGAGAAAATTTAAAGAAATAATGAGTGAAAGTTTTTCAAACTGTAAATCCATACATCCATGAAGCTTAGTGATCTCAAGCATAAGAAACATAAAGCTACACTAAGGCACATCATAAACAAATTGATCAAAACCAGTGATAAATATAAAATATTAAAAGCAGCTGGAGGAAAAAAAATTGTTTGTACAAAGAAGCCAAGATGGGGGGGACCTTCAAGATGGCGGAGGAGTAAGAGGTGGAGATCACCTTCCTACCCACAAATATATCAAAAATACATCTACATGTGGAACAACTCCTACAGAACATCTACTGAACGCTGGCAGAAAACCTCAGATTTCCCAAAAGGCAAGAAAATCCCCACATACCTGGGTAGAGCAAAAGAAAAAAGAAAAAACAGAGACAAAAGAATAGGGACAGGACCTGCACCTCTGGGAGGGAGCTGTGAAGGAGGAAAAGTTTCCACGCACTAGGAAGCCTCTTCACTGGCGGAGACAGGGGATGGGCTGGGGAAACTTCGGAGCCACGGAGGAGAGCACAGCAGCAGGGATGCTGAGGGCAAAGCGGAGAGATTCCCGCACAGTGGATCGGTGCTGACCAGCACTCACCAGCCTGAGAGGCTTGTCTGCTCACCCACCAGGGCAGGTGGCTCCGGCTTCGGAGGTCAGATCCCAGGGAGAGGACTGGGGTTGGCTGTGTGAGCACAGCCTGAAGGGGGCTAGTGCACCACAGCTAGCTGGGAGGGAGACAGGAAAAAAAGTCTGGACCTGCCGAAGAGGCAAGAGACCATTGTTTCGGGGTGCACGAGGAGAGAGGTTCCTTCCCTGTGTGCCCACAGAAGGCAGAGCACTGCCTAAGCAAGTTCCAGAGACGGGAGCGAGCTGCGGCTATCAGCTCGAACCCCAGAGACAGGCATGAAATGCTAACACTGATGCTGCTGCCACCAAGAATCCTATGTGCAAGCACAGGTCACTATCAACACACCCCCCCAACCCCGAGAGCCTGTGGAGCCCACCACTGCCAAGGTCTCTTGATCCAGGGACAACTTCCCTGGGAGAACACACGGCATGCCTCAGGCTATTACAATGTCATGCCAGCCTCTGCCACCACAGGCTCACCCCACATTCCAGTTATGACTACCATACCCCTCCTTCCCACCAGCCTGAGTGAGCAAGAGTGGCCTAATCAGCCGCTGCTTTAACCCCTCCTGTCTGGGTGGGGAACAGATGCCTGAGGGTGATCTACATGCGGAGATGGGACCAAAACCAAAGCTGAACCCCAGGAGCTGTGCAAACAAAGAAGAGAAAGGGAAATTTCTCCATGCAGCCTCAGGAGCACCAGATTAAATGCCCACAATCAACTTGATGTACCCTGCATCTGTGGTATACCTGAATAGACAACAAATTGTCCCAAATTGATGAGGTGGACTTTGGAAGCAACTGTACACTTGGGTTTTGCTGTCTGCGACTGATTTGTTTCTGATTTTTATATTTATCTTAGTTTAGTTTTTAGTGCTTGTTATCATTGGTGGATTTGTTTATTGGTTCAGGTGCTCTCTTATTCTTTGTATATATTTTTTATTTTAATTACTTAATTTATTTATTTTTTTCTTTCTTTTTTTTCTCCCTTTCCTTCTGAGCTGTGTGGCTGACAGGGTCTTGGTGCTCCTGCCTGGTGTCAGGCCTGAGCCTCCGAGGTGGGAGAGCCGAGTTCAGGACATTGCTCCACCAGAGGACTCCCGGACCCACGTAATATAAATCAGCGAGAGCTCTCCCAGAGCATCTGTCTCAATTCTAAGACCCAGCTCCACCCAATGGCCAGCAAGCTCAAGTGCTGGACGCCCCATGCCAAACAACTAGCAAGAGAGGAACACAACCCCACCCATTACGAGAGAGGCTGCCTAAAATCATACTGAGTTCACAGACACCCCAAAACACCACCAGACGCGGCCCTGCCCACCAGAAAGACAAGATCCAGCCTCATCCACCAGAACACTGGCACCAGTCCCCTCCACCAGGAAACCTACACAACCCACTGAACCAACCTTAGCCACTAGGGGCAGACATCAAAAACAATGGGAACTACGAATCTACAGCCTGTGAAAAGGAGACCCTAAACACAGTAAGTTAAACAAAATGAGAAGACAGAGAAATATGCAGGAGATGAAAGAGTAAAGTACAAAATGAAGAGGATATAGGCAGTCTACCTGAAAAAGAATTCAGAGTAATGATAGTAAAGATATCCAAAATCTTGGAAATAGAATAGAGAAAATACAAGAAACGTTTAACAAGAACCTAGAAGAACTCAGGAGCAAACAATGATGAACAACACAATAAATGAAATTTAAAATTCTCTAGAAGGAATCAATACCAGAATAACTGAGGCAGAAGAACGGATAAGTGACCTGGAAGATAAAATAGTAGAAATATCTGTCACAGAGCAGAATAAAAAAAAAAAGAATAAAAAGAATTGCGGATAGCCTCAGAGAGCTCTGGGACAACATTAAACACACCAACGTTCGAATTATAAAGGTCCCAGAAAAGGAAGAGAAAAAGAAAAAGAAATATTTTCAGAAGAAAATATTTGAAGAGATTATAGTTGAAAACTTCCCTAACATGGGAAAGGAAATAGTCAATCAAGTCAAGGAGGTGCAGAGAGTCCCATACAGGATAAACCCAAGGAGAAACATGCTGAGACACGTATTAATCAAACTAACAAAAACTAAATACAAAGAAAAAATATTAAAAGCAGCAAGGGAAAAGCAACAAATAACATACAAGGGAATCCCCAAAAGGTTAACAGCTGATCTTTCAGCAGAAACTCTGCAAGCCAGAAGGGAGTGGCAGGACATATTTAAAGTAATGAAAGGGAAAAAATTACAACCAAGATTACTCTACCCAGCAAGGATCTCATTCAGATTCGCTGGAGAAAACAAAAACTTCACAGACAAGCAAAAGTTAAGAGAATTCAGCACCACCAAACCAGCTTTACAACAAATGCTAAAGGAACTTCTCTAGGCAGGAAACACACGAGAAAGAAAAGACCTACAAAAACAAACCCAAAACAATTAAGAAGATTGTAGGAGGAACATACATATCGATAATTACCTTAAATGTAAATGGATTAAATGCTCCAACTGAAACACTTAGACGGGCTGAATGGATAGAAAAACAAGACCTGTATATATGCTGTCTACAAGAGACCCACTTCAGACCTAGGGACACATACAGACTGAAAATCAGAGGATGGAAAAAGATATTTCATGCAACTGGAAATCAAGAGAAAGATGGAGTGGCAATACACATACAAGACAAAATATACTTTAAAATAAAGACTGTTACAAGAGACAAGGAAGGGCAGTGCAAAATGATCAAGGGATCAATCCAAGAAAATATAACAATTGTGAATATATATGCACCTAACATAAGAACACCTCAATATATAAGGCAAATACTAACAGCCCTAAAAGGGGAAATTGACAGTAACATGATAATAGTAGGGGACTTTAATACCTCACTTTCACCAATGGACAGATCATCCAAAATGAAAATAAATAAGGAAACACAAGCTTTAAATAACACATAAACAAGATGGACTTAATTGATATTTATAGGACATTGCATCCAAAAACAACAAAGTACAATTTCTTCTCAAGTGCTCATGGAACATTCTCCAGGATAGGTCATATCTTGGGTCACAAATCAAGCCTTGGTAAATTTAAGAAAACTGAAACCGTATCAAGTATCTTTTCCAACCACAACGCTATGAGACTAGATATCAATTACAGAAAAAAAAACTGTAAAAAACACAAACACATGGAGGCTAAACAATACACTAGTAAATAACCAAGAGATCACTGATGAAATCAAAGAAGAAATCAAAAAATACTTAGAAAGAAATGACAATGAAAACACAACCCAAAACCTATGGGATGCAGCAAAAGCAGTTCTAAGAGGGAAGTTTATAGCGATACAATCCTACCTCAAGAAACAAGAAACATCTCAAATAAACAAACTAACCTTACACCTTAAGGAACTAGAGAAAGAACAAACAACCCTAAAGTCAGTAGAAGGAAAGAAATCATAAAGATCAGAGCAGAAATAAATGAAATAGAAACAAAGAAAACAATAGCAAAGATCAATAAAACTAAAAGCTGGTTCTTTGAGAAGATAAACAAAATTGATAAACCATTAGCCAGACTCATCAAGAAAAAAAGGGAGAAGACTCAAACCAACAGAATTAGAAATGAAAAGAAGTAACAACTGACACTGCAGAAATACAAAGGATCATGAGAGATTACTACAAGCATCTATATGCCAATAAAATGGACAACCTGGAAGAAATGGACAAATTCTTAGAAAAGCACAACCTTCTGAGACTGAACCAGGAAGAAATAGATAATATAAACAGACCCATCACAAGCACTGAAATTGAGACTGTGATTAAGAATCTTCCAACAAACAAAAGCCCAGGACCAGATGGCCTCACAGGTGAATTCTATCAAACATTTAGAGAAGAGCTAACACCTATCCTTCTCAAACTCTTCCAAAATATAGCAGAGGGAGGAACACTCCCAAACTCATTCTACGAGGCCACCATCACCCTGATATCAAAACCAGACAAAGATGTCACAAAAAAAGAAAACTACACGCCAATATCACTGATGAACATAGATGCAAAAATCCTCAACAAAATACTAGCACAGAATCCAACAACACATTAAAAGGATCATACACCATGATCAAGTGGGGTTTATCCCAGGAATGCAAGGATTCTTCAATATACACAAATCAATCAATGTGATACACTATATTAACAAATTGAAGGATAAAAACCATATGATAATCTCAATATATGCACAAAATGTTTTTGACAAAATTCAATACCCATTTATGATATAAACTCTCCAGAAAGTAGACACAGAGGAAAGCTACCTCAACATAATAAAGGCCATATATGACAAACCCACAGGCAACATCATTCTCAATGGTGAAAAACTGAAATCATTTCCTCTGAGATCAGGAACAAGAGAAGGTTGCTCACTTTCACCACTATTATTCAATATAATTTTGGAAGTCCTACCCACAGCAATCAGAGAAGAAAAAGAAATAAAAAGAATCCAAATCAGAAAAGAAGAAGTAAAACTGTCACTGTTTGCAGTTGACATGATACTATACATAGAGAATCCTAAAGATGCTGCCAGAAAACTACTAGAGGTAATCAATGAATTTGGTTAAGTTGCAGGATACAAAATTAATGCACAGAAATCTCTTACATTCCTATACACTAATGATGAAATATCTGAAAGAGAAATTAAGGAAACACTCCCATTGACCATTGCAACAAAAATAATGAAATACCTATGAATAAGCCTACCTGAGGAGACAAAAGACCTGTATGCAGAAAACTATAAGACACGGATGAAAGAAATTAAAGATGATACAGATGGAGATATATACCATGTTCTTGGATTGGAAGAATCAACATTGTGAAAATGACTATACTACCCAAAGCCACCTACAGATTCAATGCAATCCCTATCAAACTCTAATGGCATTTTTCACAGAACTAGAACAAAAAAACTCACAATTTGTATGGAAACACAAAAGACCCCAAATAGCCAAAGCAATCAGGAGAAAGAAAAACAGAGCTGGAGCAATCAGTCTCCCTGATTTCAGACTACACTACAAAGCTACAGTAATCAAGACTGTATGGTACTTGCACAAGAACAGAAATATAGATCAATGGAACAGGATAGAAAGCCCAGAAATGAATCACACAACTATGGTCAATTAATCTATGACAAAGGAGGCAAGGATATACAATGGAGAAAAGACAGCCTCTTCAATAAGTGGTTCTGGGAAAACAGGACAGCTGCATGTGAAAGAATTAAATTAGAACACTCCCTAAGAGCATACACAAAAATAAACCCAAAATGGATTAAAGACCTAAATGTAAGGCCAGACACTATAAAACTCTTAGAGGAAAACATACGCAGAACATTCTATGACATAAATCACAGCAAGATCCTTTTTGACCCACCTTCTATAGAAATGGAAATGAAAACAAAAATAAACAAATGGGACCTAATGAAACTTAAAAGCTTTTGCACAGCAAAGGAAACCATAAACAAGATGAAAAGACAACCCTCAGAATGGGAGAAAATATTTGCAAACGAAGCAACTGACAAAGGATTAATCCCCCAAATATACAAGCAGCTCATGCAGCTCAGTATCAAAAAACCAAACAACGCAATCAAAAAATGGGCAGAAGACCCAAATAGACATTTCTCCAAAGAAGATATACAGATGGCCAATGAACACATGAAATGATGTTCAACATCACTAATCATTAGAGAAATGCAAATCCAAACCACAATGAAGTATCACCTCACACTAGTCAGAATGGCCATCATCAAAAAATCTACAAACAAGAAATGCTGGAAAGGGTGTGGAGAAAAGGGAACCCTCTTGCACTGTTGGTGGGAATGTAAATTGATAAAACCACTATGGAGAACAGTATGGAGGTTCCTTAAAAAACTGAAAATAGAACTACCATATGACCCAGCAATTCCACTACTGGGCATCTAGCCTGAAAAAACCATAATTCAAAAAAAGACGTGGGCTTCCCTTGTTGCGCAGTGGAAAAGGATCTGCCTGCCAATGCAGGGGACACAGGTTCGAACCCTGCTCTGGGAATACCCCACATGCCACAGAGCAACTAAGCCTGTGAGCCACAACTATTGAGCCTGTGCTCTAGAGCCTGCGAGCCACAACTACTGAAGCCCATGTGCCTAGAGCCCATGCTCCGCAACAAGAGAAGCCACCGCAATGAGAAGCCCATGCACCGTAATGAAGAGTAGCCCCTGCTCACCACAACTAGAGAAAGCCTGCATTCAGCAACAAAGAACCAACACAGCCAAAAATAAATAAATAAAACAAATAATAAAATTTTTTAAATTAAAAAAAAAAAAAGTCATGTACCACAATGTTCATTGCAGCTCTATTTACAATAGCCAGGACATGGAAGCAACCTAAGGGTCCATCGACAAATGAATGGATAAAGATGTGGCACATATATACAATGCAATATTACTCAGCCATAAAAAGAAACGAAACTGAGTTATTTGTAGTGAGGTGGATGGACCTAGAGTCTGTCATACAGAGTGAAGTAAGTCAGAAAGAGAAAAACAAATACTGTATGCTAACACATATATATGGAATCTATAAAATAAAAAAAAGGTTCTGATGAACCAAGGGGCGGGGCAGGAATAAAGACACAGACGTATAGAATGGACTTGAGGACACGGGGAGGGGGAAGGGGAAGCTGGGATGAAGTGAGATGGTAGCACTGACATATATACACTACCAAATGTAAAATAGATAGCTAGTGGGAAGCAGCCACATAGCACAGGGAGATCAGCTTGGTGTTTTTGACCACCTAGTGGGGTGGGATAGCGATGGTGGGAGGGAGACACAAGAGGGAGAGTATATGGGGATATATGTATACATATAGCTGACTCACTTTGTTATAAAGCAGAAACTAACACAACATTGTAAAGCAATTATACTCAAATAAAGATGTTAAAAAAAAAAAAACAGACGGTCTCATACCACCTTGGACTAGGGTGACTAGCCCAGTGTCAGGCACACAGTAGGTGTTTGCTAAATGCCCAGGTAGATTCTCTCCAATGAGCAAATCCTGTGAATTTCAGTATATTGCCCAGGTGGGAGGAAGAGCCAATAATACTCTCCTCCTCCCCCAGCCCCTTAACTAAGTATCTTCAGAATTGGGAGAGGTACTGACCCAGCACAGAAATGACAAGGAAGGCAGTCAGAAAATGAGATTCCACATGGAAGTGGAAATTTTATGGAAGAAAATAAGGAAATCAACTCGGCATTGCCTCAGCTCAATCACTCAATGCACTGGATCCCAATTCTGCATGCAAGGGGTGCATGCTGCCTGTGGCCGACTAGCCTGAAACGTGACCTGCTCTTATGGGGTCATGACAACATTACATGCAGGACTATTTTAAGATCATCTTGGACCTAATCTTACTTTCAGAGGTTCTGCTCCTTAACACATCAAATACATTAAAACTCAGCCCATTCTACATCAAATCTAATCTATTTTGTTCCAAATTTTGAAAGAGCTTTTATAATTTTGCTTTTGAAATTATTTAGCTGTAATAAATATTTAGTGTATAATGTCTATGATTTCTTAGCAGTCATATATGTTTGGGAACCTTTTAGGAAGTGAAAGAAATCTAGTCTCTGTTATCTTTAAATGTCAAGACATTTGACCACTCAATTAAGGAACTCAACAATTAAGGAAGTTGACACAATGTTACATTATGGGTGGACATATAATTAAATGTTTATTAATTCAAAAAAAAATTTGTTAAATATTTCTCAAAGTTAAGATTACTCAGACTTTCCATGGTAAACTTGATTCCCCTTTGTATGGGTGTTTCTTTATCATTTTCATATTTGGAGCAGAACTGCTCCATGATAGGATCATATAATGACTGTCAACTTAAAAAAAAAAGAAGTCAAGATAAAGATTGTCAGAAACAGTGCAAGAAAAGAAAAAGAAAAAGGCTAAAAAGAAAAAAAATTGTCAACCTCGGGGAAAAGACAACAAAAACTTTCAAAAATGAAGATAAAATAAACTAAAAAAAAAATCTCTTTTGGTTTTTTACAGACTTTATGTTTTATTTTTATTTCTCTTTGGAATTTGATCAGAGCTACTCTCAAGGGCCCTTTTTTCTGAGAATTATTAGCTAGAAAGTAGGGTAAAGCCAAATCACAGATTTGATATCCCTCTGTAAAAAAAACAATTAAAATAATACTTTTGTCTGAATATTGTGACAAACTTCAGGGAAGAAAACTCATATAGAATTTAGTCACCTAAGCATCAATATCTCTGTACAGCCACTCAAGACTAAAATATTTGGGCTCCCCAGGGAGGTGTCAAAAAAAGAAGGGAGTAACCTAACCTAGTATTATCAAAAGAGTACCTAAATTTCAAAATAGGTCCATATAACCCCATATCCTTTTTATCCTGATCATTACCCAGGAGGTACCTGGAGGAAATTAATTCTCTCTGAAGAGAGTGAATTCGGTTGCCAAACTGCTTTACTAAGGTTAATTTTCAAGACCTGCATATCTAAGATTTGCAGTCTCTGGGAAAATAGATTATAGGTGGACCCATAAAATAAATCATCTAAATATCCAAGGAGAAGCTGGGGTGAGACTATTTTACAAATTAAGTTATTTAAAACATGCATGTTAAGAAAAAGGGGTGGGGGAATTCCCTGGCAGTTCAGTGGTTAGGACTCTGCATTTCCACTGCAGGGGGCCTGGGTTCAACCCCTGGTCCCTGGTGGAGGAGTTAAGATCCTGCATGCCACGCAGTGTGGCCAAAAACAAAGGGAAGAAGGAATAAAAATAAAACATGTGTGTGGGACTTCCCTGGTGGTCCAGTGGGTAAGACTCCATGCTCCCAATGCAGGGGGTCCGGGTTCAATCCCTGGTCAGAGAACTAAAACCCGCATGCATGCTGCAACTAAGAGTTCGCGTGCCGCAAATAAGAAGTCTGCACGCCAAAATTAAGACCCGGAGCAGCCAAAATAAATAAATAAATAAATGTTTTTTTTAATGTGTGTATACAGGGAAGTGTAGAAAACACGCATAAGCCTATATAATATGCATATCCCTCCAAAAAATACCTGAGGAGAATTAGGCTTTCTTCTCAGGCTAATCAAAAGGATCAGAACACACACAGCTGATTAGGGAAGTACTTTCCAGGCACAGGGTCAGTCTTCAAAGATGAAAGAGGTGACTGTTTTTTCAAACACCTAATTTTCTACAAAAAATTACAAGGAATACAAAGAAACAGGAAACATGGACCATTCAAAGGGAAAAAATAAGGCAGGAGAAACCATTGCTGAAGAAACACAGGCATTAAAATTACTACACAAAACGTTAAACAACTGTTTTTAATATGCTCTAAGAGCTAAAGGAATACCCTGAAAGAGAACTGAAGAAAATCAAGAAAATGATAAACAAAATGAAAATATTAGCAAAGAGATGAAAATTACAAAACAAAAAACAAACAGAAATTCTAGAAGTGAATTGAAAATCCACAAGAAAATTTGAGGGAATTCCCTGGCAGTCCAATGGTTAGGACTCCACATTTTCACTGCCCAGGGCCCAGGGCCCAGGTTCAATCCCCTGGCCAGGGAACTAAGATCCCACATGCCATGCAGCATGGCTGAAAAATAAAATTTTTTTTAAAAAATAAAATAGGGCTTCCCTGGTGGCACAGTGGTTGAGAATCTGCCTGTTAATGCAGGGGACACGGGTTCGAGCCCTGGTCTGGGAGGATCCCACATGCTGCGGAGCAACTAGGCCCGTGAGCCACAATTACTGAGCCTGCGCGTCTGGAGCCTGTGCTCCGCAACAAGAGAGGCCGCGATAATGAGAGGCCCGCGCACCGCGATGAAGAGTGGCCCCCACTTGCCACAGCTAGAGAAAGCCCTCGCACAGAGACGGAGACCCAACACAGCCATAAATAATAAATAAATAAATAAATAAATAAATAAATAAAAATAAAATAAAATAAAATAAAAATAAAGAGTTTGATAGTAGACTTGAGCAGCCAGAAGAATCATGGAACTTGAAGGCAGGTTATTTGATATTATCCCACCTGAGATGTAGAAAGACAAAAGTAGAGAGACTCAGGGACCAATTAGGTACCATCAGGTGTACCTATGTATGCATTATGTGAGGCACAGAAGAAGAGAGAAAAGAGAATAGTGAGATTATTTGAAGAATAAGAGCCAAAACTTTTCTAAATTTGAGAAAAAATTAAGTATCTACAAATTCAAAAAACCCATAGGATAAAGCCAAAGAGGCCCACTCTGTGATACATTAAAATTAAACTGTTGAAAGACAAAAACAAAGAGAGAATCTTGAAAGTAGCAGGACAAAAGTGATGTGTCACGTACATGGTATCCTCATTAAGATTATCAACCAGTTTGGGACTTCCCTGGTGGTCCAGTGGTTGAGACTTTGCCTTCCAATGCAGGGGCTGCGGGTTCAATCCCTGGTTGGGGAGCTGGGATCCCACATGTCTCAGGGCCAAAAAAAAACCCCCCAAAAACCAAAACATAAAAAAGAAGCAATACTGTAACAAACTCAATAAAGACTTTTAAAATGGTCCATATTTAAAAAAAAGAAAAAGAAAAGATTATCAACCAATTTCTCAGCAGAAATCTTGGAGGCCAGAAGGCAATGGATGCTATATAGAAAGTGTTGAAAGAAAGAGAAAAAAAAAAAAAAAACCTTATCAACTGAGAATTTTATATCCAGAAAAAAAGTCTTTATAAATATGGAAGATAATAATAACATTCCCTGTTAAACAAAAGTGGCAGGAATTCATGATCGTTAGACCTTCCTAAAAAAATGCTGAAGGGACACCTATAGTTTAAAATGAAAGTACAGGGCTTCCCTGGTGGCGCAGTGGTTGAGAATCTGCCTGCCAATGCAGGGGACACGGGTTCGAGCCCTGGTCTGGGAAGATCCCACATGCTGCGGAGCAACTAGGCCCGTGAACCACAACTACTGAGCCTGTGCGTCTGGAGCTTGTGCTCCGCAACAAGAGAGGCCACGACAGTGAGAGGCCTGCGCACCGCGATGAAGAGTGGCCCCCGCTCGCCGCAACTAGAGAAAGCCCTTGCACAGAAACGAAGACCCAACACAGCCAAAAATAAAATAAATAAAATAAATAAATTAAAATGAAAGTACAGTAGGGAGTAATTTGAAGCCACATGAAGATGTAAAGATCTCCAGTAAAGGTATAAACATGAAAAAATATAAAAAAACAATATTATATTTTTTGTTGTAATTTCACTTTTTATTTTGTACAAGATTTAAAAGAAATTTACATGAATGTCATTATAAAACTGTGCTGAGTACAGAATATATAAAGATGTAACTCATGACATCAATAACATAAAGTTCAGGGAGATGCAACTGTAAAGGAGTATTTCTGTATGTAATGAAATTTATGCTGTATCAATTCAAAACAGAGTATTATAAATTTAGGATGTTATATGTAACCCTTATGGTAAAACAAAGAAAATATCTGTACAATACATACAAAAGGAGTTAGAAGGCAGTCAACACATGTGACTACAAAAAATTAATTAAGCACAAGGAAGGTAGAAATAAACAAAACAAGTTGCCAGAAATACTCATAAGAGATACAGAAAACAAATAATTACTTTATTTGTGGCAAAATGGCAAAGAAGTTCTTCCTTAAACAGTAATTACATTAAATATAAGTGGATGAAAGCCCTCAAGCAAATAGCATAGTTTTGCAGAATTGATTTTTTTAAAAACCTATATACTGTATACAAAAGACTCACTTTAGATCAAAGGACACATATGTTGATAGTGAAAGGATGGAAAAAATATCCTATGCAAATAGTAAGAAAAGGAGAGCTGCATGGCTACGTTAATATTAAGTAATTAATATCAGACAAAATAGACATTAAATCTAAAACTGGTAAAAGAGAAAAATAAGGACATTATCTAGGCAAAAGGAATATTTCACATAGGTGATATAATAATTATAAATATGTACATGCCAAACCTCAGCTCCAAACTATGCAAGGCAAGCACTGACAAAACTGAGGGAAGAAATAGACATTTTCACAATTAGAGCAAAAGATTTCAATACCCCATATTCAACAATATGGAGAGCAACCAGAGAAAGGATCAATAAGAAATGGAAAACTTGAACAACACTTTCAAACAATTAGACCTAAAAGACATATACAGAGCAAACTACCCTGAAAACACAGAATACACACTTTTATTCAAGTACACATTGAACATTTTGTAGGATATACTATATGCTAGCTTACAAAAAAAACAAAAAAAGTGAAGAAAGCCTATGGGAACTACAGGAAGCCATTATGAGAAATAATCTATGCATAATTGTGGTCCCAGGTGGATGAGAGTAAGAAACAGGAAGAAAGTATATTTAATATAATAATGGCTGAGAACTTTCCATTTCTGCAGAGAGATCTGGATATTGAAGTTCATGAAGCTCCTAAGTCCCCAGTCAGATTCAATCCAAAGAGATCTTCTCCAACATGCATTGTGATAAAACTGACTAAAATTGAAGGCAAAGAAAGAATTTTAAAAGAAACAACAAGAAAACAGTATCACATGCAGTGGAACCTCTCCCCCCGCCCCCATAAGACTAGCAACATATATCTCAGAAGAAACTTTGCAGGCTATGGGACAGTGGGATGATATATTCAATGTACTAAAAGAAAAATAAGTTAACCAAAAATAGTTTACCTGAAAATTGTCCTTCAGAAATGGAGAGATAAAGACTATCAGACAAAGAAGATCTAAGGGAATACATCACTGCTAGACCTACTTTACCCAAAATGCTGAAGGGAGCTCTTCAAACTAAAATGAAAAGACACTAGGAACATTAAAACATAAAAATACAAAGCACATTGGTAAGGCAGGTATATAGTGAAATCGGAATACTCTGGTGCATTACTGTAATATGATGGTCTGTTAAACATTTGTTTCATACAAAGGTTAAAGGACAGAAGCATTGAAAACAACTATACTTACAATAATTTGTTAATGGATAAACAATATAAAAAAATGTAAATTTTGACATCAAATCTTAAACTGTTTGGGGGAAGGAGTATGTGAATGGTTAGGTGGTTCTCAGCTTAAAATAGACTGTTATATCTATAAGGCATTCATGTTTTATCAGCTTCATGGTAGATAGACAAGTGAGTTTAGTAAAGTTGCAGGATATAAAATCAGCATATAGAAGTCACTATACAAAAGGAATGACCTACCCAAAAAAGGAAATTAAGAAAACAACCCCATTCTTAATTTCATTACAAAGAATAAAATACTTAGGAATAAATTTAGCCAAAGGGGTGAAAGATCTCTACATTGAAAAGTATAAAAAATGGATGAGGAAAATTAAAGATGACACTGATAATATGCAAAGACATCCCATGTTCATGAACTGGAGGATTTACTATCATTAAAATATCCATACTACCCAAAGTGATCCACAGATTCAATGCAATCCCTATTAAAATCCCAATGGGGGACTTCCCTGGTGGTGCAGTGGTTAAGAATCCGCCTGCCAATGCAGGGGACACGGGTTTGAGCCCTGGTCTGGGAAGATCCCACATGCCGCGGAGCAACTAAGTCCACACGCCACAACTACTGAGCCTGCGCTCTAGAGCCTGTGAGCCATAACTCCTGAAGCCCGCACACCTAGAGATCGTGCTCTGCAATGAGAGAAGCAACTGCAATGAGAAGCCCGTGCACCACAACAGAGTAGCCCCCACTCGCCTCAACCAGAGAAAGCCCACGCTCAGCAACAAAAACCCAACGCAGCCAAAAATAAATAAATAAATTAAATAAATTTATTTTTAAAAATGGGCAAAGGACTTGAATAGACATTTCTCCAAAGGAGGCATATAAATGGCCAACAGATGTATGAAAAGGTGCTCAACATCACTAACTGTCAGAGAAATGCGAGTCAAACCACAATGAGATATCACCTCACACCTATTACAATGGCGATTATCAAAAAGACAAAAGATAACAAGTGTTGATGAGGATGTGGAGAAAAGGGAACCCTCGTGCATTTTTGTTGGGTATGTAAATTGATACAGCCACTAAGGAAAACAGTATTGAAGTTCCTCAAAACATTAAAAATACAACTACCTTATGACTCAGCAATCCCACTTCTGGGTATACAGCAAAAGGAAATGAAATCGGTATCGTGAAGAGACATATGCCCTTCCATGTTTACTTTTCACAGTAGCCAAGATATTGGATCAACCGAAGTGTCTGTAGATTCATGAATGGATAAATAGAGTGTGGTATATAAACAGGCATATCTCGTTTTATTGTGCTTTGCAGATACTACGTTGTCTACAGATTGAAGGTTTGTGGCAATCCTGCATTGAGTAAGTCCATTGGTGCCATTTTCCCAATTAGCATTACTTTAAAATTAAGGTATGTACATTGGTTTTTTAGACACAATGCTATCGCACATTAACACACTATAATATAGTACACACATAAGTTTTATATGCACGGGTAAACCAAAAAATTCATGTGGCTTGTTTTGTTGCAATATTTGCTTTATTTTGGTGGTCTGGAACCAAACCTGCAATATCTCCAAGGTATGCCTGTATACGATGGAATATTATTCAGCCTTTAAAATGAAGGAAATGCTGCTATTTGTGACAACATGGATGAACCTGAAAGAGATTATGCTAAGTGAAATAAGCCAGATACAGAAAGACAGCTACAAACACTTCATGATGCTACTTTTATGTGGAATCTGAAATAGTCATAGATGTGGGGTGCAGAACAGTGGTTGACAGTAGATGAGGGGATGGGAAAATTGGCAGGTATTGATCACGAGGTACAAAGTTTCAGTTATGCAACGTGAATAATTTCTGGAAATCTAGTGTACAACAATGTGCATATAGTTAACAATGCTGTATTGTGTACTTGTAATTTGCTAAGAGGGTAGATCTGAAGTGTTCTCACCATAAAGAAAGAAAAAAGAAAATGGTAATTATATGAGGTGATGGATATGTGAATTGGCTTGATTTTGGCAATTATTTCAAAAATGTATATGTATATCAAAACATCAAGTTGTATATCTTAAATATATATTTTTATTTCTCTATTATACCTCATTAAAGATGGGAAGAAGAAAGAAATGAGGTAATGATACATACTACAATATGGGTGAACCTTGAAAATTATGCTATGTGAAAGAAGCCAGACATAAATGGTCACATACTGTATAATTTACACTTATCTGAAATATCCAAATAGATATATCTATAGAGACAGAAATCAGATTGGTGACTGCCCAGGGGTTAGGTAGAAGAAAGCATGGGTAGGTCTTCCCTTTAAAGCGATAAAAATATTTTTGAACCACACAGAAGTAAGGGTTGCACAACATGGTGAATGTACTAAATGCTATTGAATCGTGCGAGTTAAAACGGTTAATTTTATCTCAGTAAAAAGTAAAACTTCTCCCCAAGTTACCTTTAGTTAATTTACTGTGTCCTGACAAGTTTTAATATGAATCATATTGTTAAGAAGAAACAGCCTCAATTCACACCAAATAAACATTCAGTTTAGCGAGGTATCTGTTTTCTAATGGTTTTTTTAATGTCCTAACTTTAGCATACTACCCCATCCCTATTGTTGTGGTAGAGCAAATGGCATGAACCAGAGGTGGAAACCTAAATCAGACCTTAGAACTCTAACTGAATTTTTGAGACAATGCAACGGCGGGGTTTACGTGTTTTTGCTTCAACATGTTTGTACCTACAATTTCTTATCTTGTTCTACCTGAATTTTTTAAATCTTTAATTCATTTATCTTAAAATATGTAAATGGTTTATAAAAAGCAAGTAAATATCTATGTATTGCTAGAAAAGAGATAATTTAATGATGAGCATTCTTTATTAGTCATATTTTATACTGTTAGAAGAATGAGGCTATCAACTGAATTCTGTCCCCCCAAAATTCATATATTCAAGCTCTAACGAAGTGATGGTATTTGGAGATGAGGCCTTTGGCAGGTAATTAGATTAAATGATGTCATGAGGATTAGGCTCTATTAGTGCCCCTGTAAGAGGAAACCAGAGAGTTTTTTCCGTCTCTCTCCACCATGTGAGGACACAGTGAAAAGACAGTTGTCTGCAAGCCAGGAAGAGAGCCCTCACCGGGCACCGAATTGGCCAGCACCGTGATCTTAGACTTCCAAGCCTCTAGAACTGTGAGTTGTTAAAGTCACCAAGCCTACAGTATTATGTTATGGCAGCTTGAGCTATAAGAGTACTAAATGGAAGAGACATGGAGGAACCCTAAACACATATTGCTAAATGAAAGAGGCCAAACTGAAATGGATACATACTGTATGATTTCAGCTATATGACATCCTGGAAAAGGTAGGGCACTTAAACTATTCTGTATGATACTGTAATGGTCAATGCTTGTCATACATTCGTCAAAACCCATAGGATATACAACAGAGTAAACTGTAATGTAAACTATGGATATTAGTTAATAGTAATGTATGAACTTTGGCTCATCAATTGTAAAAAATGCCCCACACTAATGCAAGACGTTAATAATAGGGGAAACTTTGGTTTGGGGAATAGATGTGAGGGGGTGTCTAGGAACTCTATACTCTGCTCAAATTCTCTTTAAACTTAAAACTACTCTAAATATAGTCTACCAATTTATTTAAACAAAATAAATCTAAGTTGCCTCATCATATTGTGAGGTTATTACCATCTTACAGTTTTTCTATTTGACCTACTTCTTTAATGTTCATTTCTATCTTCTTTTATCCTTGTAAAAAATATATCAAATGTTTTGTACTATTTCACCTCCCAGCCTATTATCTTTTTAGTTATATGTCTTTCACAAACTTTCATTGGAAACTACATTAGATATCCTTGACTTATTACACTCTATGCCCATTACTATTTTCACCACCTCCCTAGTAATGCTTCAACCTTGGCTATGACCCATTGTCACCTCTGGACAAATAGTTTCTGCTCTATTTTCTGTCTTCTGTCCTTCTGGGCCACTTCTATCTACCATCATTACCCAAAGAACTGACTTTACAGATTCTATATGCCAGTGTGTAAGACTTGCAGTGTTTTAAGAAGTATCCCAACTTCATGATGATGATTTGGGGTCATTACCAAAGCACTCGGGATCATACATATTATTTTAAGGTAGTTTTATAGGACAACGCACATTGGTATTGTCCTCCTATTAACAGAGTAGGAAACTGTGGGTTGATCTGCAGCTATTTTGATTAAGAAAGCAGGATATGAACTCTGCTTCTTTGCTGGGGTACTTGGCACTGCTCCTTCTCTTGCTGGGACATATTTTGCGCCTTTACAGCCTGGCATCTAGGCGTACTGATCAGACTAATGTTTGGCTTTATTGGATACGTTGACCAGTCTGATTGATATTCTGGTACATACAGGGTACTTGGTCATGGTTGCTCACCTCTGAACCTCAGCTTCATCACCTGCAAAGTGCAACTAATAGCACATCCGCTTTGTGGGGTTTTTATGGATTTGGCAAGCGTCATAGTGCCTGGCACGTGCTAGAGACTCAGGTGATGCAGTAATTACCCAAATTTGCATTTTCAGTGGATCCTTCCCACCTGGAGAAGGTGACTCACAGCCTTGGGGGAGGAAGAGCAGGACAAACAGCAAGGGCAGCATGGGCCAAGGCAAGGAGGTGAGAACTGACATGCAGGGGGGCCTCATGCTGGTATCACCAGAGGGCCTAGAGTGAGCCAGGATGTGGGGAGAGACTGGCCGGTCAGTAAGACCAGGCCAAGAAGGGCCGTGTGAGGGGGCTTAGCTTTTACCTTGTGGTAGAGGCCATCCAAAGGAGAAAGTGGAAGATGGGTAGGTATAGACTTCTCCCTTAGGAATTGTCCTCGGGGTCTGTTTATCTCCTGGCAGGGTCCGTTCAATGAGTTGGCCCCTCCAGCACATTCTAGGGAGGACTGGCCATGTCTGACCTTCTGGAGATACAGCCCTGACCTCCTGGCCACCTCACTGAGGAGAGGGCTCATGGGGGAATCAGCCTCACTCTGCATCTGTCCACCAGTCCTGCACCCTGGACTCCAGGACCACTCACTTGCAAGAGACACATCCAGCTGCCAGAGGAAGTGACATTTGCTGACTCATGTGGCTACGAATGAGCAGAGTATTGCTGACCATCCCAGGCGAGGAGCTGCCACAGAAGATCAGGATGGGCACAAGCCATAGAAGATCAGAAGGAACAAAGGTCAGTCCACGTGGGAGTTCACATGGGCGCCTCACAGTCACCAACATGCCCTCGAGTTTCCCTTCCAGCCCAACACACACTCCACCTGCCCACAGTCGCCTGTGCCACCATCACACAGCCCCACAGAGCTCCACACATCCTCAAACACACAAACTCCCTACCTATAAGCAGATGCCTGTGTGCCCAGAACCCTCCTGCTCCAATATACATGCACTACAAACCCCAATAAAATCACAGCCACAGTCTTGAATACAAAAACACACCCCCAACGGCCCGCGATAATCAAACACCTAAATCCTCACATCCCACAAAAATCCACCCAACCCCATATAACCCCCCAATGCAAACACACAAACCCTTCAACAATAGCCAAATACATTCAAACCAAACTCACATACTTCTTAATATAAGACACAACCCCCAAAATCCAAATAGAACACATACAGTGCCCCCACAGCTGTGAACATCCACGTATGTACAATGCCTCAGAAGCTGAGACAAACACACAATACCATCAGAGAGACACAATGTTTCCAATCTTCTCCTAAATACTCCCCCCAGAACACACGATGAACTCACACCCCCAATACAAACATACACCCATCTCCCTCTTGAGATACTATAAACAGCCTCTGTCACATCCCCTGATTATACACACACAGCTAGCAACCCCAATTTACACTGACAACCCCAATCTCTGCAAATTCCTCCACACCAAAAATACACTCCCTAAACTCTTACCCTACAGGATGAGCATATGTATAACCCCTATACTTTGAATACACACAGATCCAACACACAAAGCATTAAAATGCATACCCCTACCTCTTCTCAAATGCCTGCACACAGAGCCTCAAAACACCCAGAACCAGCCCCACCACCCAGCCGCACCATGCTACACCAACCGTACACTCATAAAGGCACTCAGGCCCCTCATCTCTCCCCAGATCACACATACACAGTCTCTACACAGCTTTACTATTACCCCAAAACATCCTATACCCCAAACATACATCCATGAGTTCCCCACACAGCCCTAACCCATGATAGAGGCAGCTCTACCAGGGGCATCATGGCACCCCGAGTGGGCAAATGCCGCTGAGGTAAGTGCCTCCTATGTTGCTGCAATTCTTGCTGCTGTTGCAAATCATCCCTTGACCCCACCGAGGCTGACTGGGACACCCTAAACAGGAAGTGGCAGCATATGAGTCAGGGAAGAGGAAAACTCCATTCCAGGTATTCCCTGTCACCATCCATTGCACCAAAACATCGGATGACCAGCATGAACAAGAAACAGAGACATGTAACTATACCATGATCGAAATGCAAATTTTTCTAGAAAAAATTTCTCCAAGGGAAGGGGGAGAACTGTGTTCCCCCTAATTATAAAGCCATGCTGTTACAATTCAAAGAAACGTCAGATACAGTACAACAGGCATTGGACTGCATCCATGTTGTAGCTAGATATGAGAAAGATAATTTTTCTGAAGCCCCAAATCTCGCTTGCCAGTTAAGGCACATGGGCCCCGCTGCCCCATCGGCCAGGAACCCAACAGAGGACCCTTAAGGGATATAGGGACTTCTGGGACCCTTATTGGTCTCCACCAAGGGGTGGTGCTTTCACACAGCTCCATCCTTCATGAGATGACTAACAGACCTCCCTGTATTGGCAGCTCTGGAGATCGGGGTCCTTAATGACGTAACCTTGGGACAGCCCAAGCACAAGTTAGAAATTTTTGCTCAGGCGTTACAGACTCTTCAGCAGACTGGAGTGATGGGCAGCTGTCACCTCTCCGAATCCTCTACCCTGACCTCTGCCAAGGCCTCTGCCTTAGGGACCTGGCAGACCCCTGGAGCGTGGCCCTCCTCTGGGACAATTGCCCATATGCTTCTCTAATTATCCTTGGGACACACATAAACAGCTTTTCTTATGGCTCTCATTGACAACTGGAGCTCAAATTACAGTGCTTCCTGGGAAACCCTTCAATTATAAGCAAGGGCCACACGTTAGATTACAATGCACGATAGTCAGGGGAGTAGAAAGCATTCAACTTCCATTGAATGTCACTACTGAAACAATCTTTATTAAAAATCTTTTAGTGGTGGTAGCCCCTTTGGCCCTACCCTTTCCCGTTACAGCTATGGATGCCTTGATGTACCGCAACACCATTTGGAACAAACCCAAATTCCTGGTCTTCCTGGTGGAAGCTGAATATTGGGAGCCCATAAGACTGCCACCTAAGACAGTAAATATCCCCCAATAACATGTATGACAGGGGGCTGTGGGATTGCAGCCCAAAATTCAAAATTTATGACAAGAAGAAGTCATTAAACACACCATTTCTCCTTTTCAATTCCCCCATTTGGCTGCTATTAAAGCCTGCTATTAATGAGTGGCGCCTTATAAGCAACTACTGAAATATCAGTGCTGATCCCCACTATTAAGGCTCCCATTTCCAACACTGTCCAGTTAATTAAGGATATCCAAAGGGCTCCAGGGAATTACTTTGCTGGACAATCTAGCTATTATGTTCTATTCAGTACCAGTTATTGAGGAGTCCCAGCTGCAGTCTACTTTTACTGCAGAAGGCACCCAGTATGTTTTAAGCTGTCTGCCTACTGGCTATCTTAACAGCCCAGCTATTGCCCACAGTCTTTGCTGGCAAGACCTGGTGTCCCCTTGCACCGTCTGGCACTATACTGATGTTCTAATCCAGAGCCCCTCAGGAGATTGGTGCACGAGGCCCTAACATGGTTGGTGACCCACCTATAACATACAGGTGGGCTACTGCCCCACAGAAAATTCAAGGGCTGTCCACAACTATTAAATTTCTGGGCATTAACTGATCCTCTAAAAGCCAGGAAATTCCTCTTGCAGCTAAACCTCAGCTGTTAACTATTCAGCCCCCCAACACACTATAGCAAGCCCAACTCGTCTCACTTAGGTCTCTTCACACTTCGGAGGCAACAAATACCACACTTGTCCATCATTCGTAGACCCATTTATGCAGCCACGTATAAACCCTCCATATTTTACTGGCGAAGAGCTAAACAATAAGCTTTACAGCAGGCACAAAGCTCAATTAGTCAAGCCCTCCCACTGGTTCCCCCTGGCTGCTCCTTCTGGGCTGAGAATGGACTATGTGTCCCGGAGCCTTTGGACTAACACAGCTCCTCCTAGCTGCCTGTGGGCTTCTGGGCCAGACGGCTGCTCTCTACACCACTACACCCCCTCATAACCGATTTGGGAACTGGTTCGTTGGTTTTGGTCTTGGTTTTGTGTGCACTGATGCCAGAATTTGCTTGCGTCTTTTGCGTTTTGGTGTACAAAATGGGAAATACTCCATCTACCCTGAAGGAGAGCCCTTTGGGGCCTATATTAGATAAATGGGTGAAACATAGCCCTGAGCCTATGACTAAGAAACACATGATATACTATTGTAATAGGGTGCGGACCCAAAATATAGGATCAGAAGGGCGGTAGCCCCCGAATGGCTCACTCAACTTTTATAGGATCTCGCAGTTAGAAATGTTTTGCAAAACAGCAAGCTGCACCGGCAGTTGTTCCAACTGCCCACCCTCCCCCCGTGCCGCCATCATATTCACCACCTCCTGTTTCCCCTACCCACGGGGATCAAATAGAAGTTTCTGTGTTAACCCCCAGAGCACAGGAGCCTGATTTAGTATCACCATCTAAGACTCCACAGACCACCCAATTTGGACCGGGAGCCACTTCCACAGCAGGGCAATTTCCCTTGTGCTGACAACCTATAAGAGGCCAGGCGACACCCTTGGACTTGAGGCCTCCGATTCTAATTTCCCCACAGGAGCCCCAGGGAACTTTGACAGTGGGGAACGAGTTGATTGACTCTCCAATAGATACCACTCCCCAAACCCTCCCTGTTTATCTTAAGAGGCTTGTAAATATTAAACAAAGGGGAAACAAAGTCATCCTAGGAAAAACTTACCTGTATCTTTGAGATGCAAATGTCCTTTCTGGTCTTCTCAGGAACCCTCATCTCTGCCATCTTTTAAAAATGCATCTTTTTAAAAGAGGGTAAAGTAATTTAGAAATTGACTTATCAAGGATAAATAAAAAACCTAAGTGTCTTTTCTGTAAAAATTCAGCCATCTAGACAAGTGAGTTTGATTTTTTCCATCTGTCAGAAACCTAATTTTAATCCAACCTCTTTTTGTAAACTGATGGGTTTCACATGGCTGTACCCGACTCCGTGCTGAAATTTGGAAATGACAACTATGACGTCTCTGTATGTTTGTGTCCTTGTATGTGTCTTTGTCTTTGGATAACATTGCTGAGGTAGATTTGTGGATGAGCTCTATTTAATTGGCTTAAAGAAAAGTGAGCACTTACAAACCAAACTATTCTAAATACAACAGAAACTGAGCTAAATGAGCTTCAGGTTCATGTGAACTGGGAAATATTCAGTATTAATTAAGACCTGGTACTAACGTTCGTTTGTTGATCTAATTAATATAGACATGCGGTTAGAGTCATCAACATTAAGTGTAATACTTTTATTGTGCCTAGGTTTAATATAAGCTAAATAAAATCTTGTTCTATCTATTGCAAATTTGTCAGCAAGGAAATAACCTGACGTGAAGAAACTTTTAAGGAAAGAAAATGCAAATGAAATAAGAGCTTTAGGTGAACTTTTTAAAATACTTATCTTTTAGGAAGGTCTATCTAAAATTAGTCTCTCCAGATATCTGACCACTTGAAAGTCAGAATTGTGCTAAAATAAGTGACAGAAGGTTTATGGAAAGTGGACCCTGAAAAAAAGAGTTCTGTATGTGGTCAGGATTGACTAAGTTTCAAATAAGTTTAATTGAGTAAATAAATTTTAAAAGTAAGCTGGTACAAAAGTTGAATTTCGCTTTTCTCTCTGTTAAGAAGACAAGGTTTCTTAAGATTTTGGACTGCTTTTGATGCCAGATTTTAAGTTTTTCTACCTTTTAAGAGATCTGTTCTGTACTTGCCTTTGAAATCTTTTATTGTTACTTTGGCTAACTGAATAACTATTGTTTCACAGTGACATGTGATCCTATCTGACTGTTTTAAACCCTTTTCTTATTTTTCGGACAAAACTTCCCAAATCAAATTATAATGAAGTTCCTTTGACCTCTAGCTAACTTTGGGGTGCTTCAAAGGGCCCCTGAAACACCCCAAAGAGAGATATTAACTAATTAGGTTGACTTGGTATGTTGAATTACACGGGAAGTGTTGTCAAATAAGCAATAAATCTTCTTAGGTTATATTGTATGCCAAATGATACAGGTATTCTACAGATTATATGGAGTTCCTAAAATTTGCTATGTCCTGGTAAAATGTTATCAGTCAGAATTCTCTTTATTATCTGAAAGTGTTGCATGTCACCGCAGTAACCACGTTACTTTGTCAATTGCATCGTAATCAGATTTAAACGTGCCTTCTCTTTGTTTCTTTTCAAGTATCCAAATGTATGTCTCAGCCCACTCACCTTTGTAAAAATAGACATAGAAGTCTTTCAAATGCTGTTTTAGCAGGAAGTTACTGATGTGTATGTGCCATTTACAGTGATTCTGTATATACTCCCCAGCTTCAAAAACACTTAGAACTGCTGCTGTGGTTTCTGGAAGAGTCAGTTGTTGGTTCCTCAATTACACCTGTGCAGCTCGGGTCTGAGTTTTTAAAGAATAGTTAACTTTTAAAGAAGTTTCTTTATCAAAAGAGCGGTTTGAGTTATATCCATGGTTTTTGCTGGGTTAACATTGGCTTCAGTTAAATTGTTTCAATTATAAAGTAAGTATAACTATGGTGAAGAAGCTTGTCTCATTTTTAAATGCTGAATCACATTTTATTTCTTGAATTAATGCGATAGAAACGTCAAAATTCCGGACCACTGGAATATGCCAACTTTTTTGTTTTGGGGTTGTGTGTACAGTTTTTGTTGTGCTGATTTGTTTGCTTGTTTTTTAAAGAAACTGAAACTGCTATGTCTACTAGTGGAAGAAAATGCTTTGTTTTGCTCTGAAGATTCTGAAATTATTCAGGCATATCGTGGTTCATAGATTACAAAGAATAATGCTAGTTAAATGCCAATGAACTATTTTTACTCTTTTTATACAAAATGTACAAATTTCGGGGGGGGGTGATGGTGGTAGCGGTGCCTCTTACTACCTTATGTAAAACACTTGAACATTTTCATCAATATTGCCATCATCTGTTTAATACTCCCAGTATATTTTCTCAAGCAATAAAATCTGAATTACACCCAAAAAAAGTGCCTTCTTAAGTCTTTCGTCATTGTACACAGTTATGGTTTCACTCTGATGCCTTTGCAAAAATGCTTCCTCTTCAAGAAGATTTATAGAAGGGACCTTTGGATAAATACAAGTTTCTGGTTTTCAGACCATAAAGGTGAACTGGGTAAGATCTTGAAGAATTCTAATGGGAAACCTGATGGCTTCATAAAGCTGTTAACAAAAACGATTAGTTGCACTTGACTGGGTAAACTGGTGACTATGGTTATAATTTTTATGGTTTCTATCTGAAAAATGACTGTTTTAAATCTGTGTTTTCCAGGTGTAAGCAAAACCCTCCCCTTAAACTAATTATGACTTACAGTAATTTGTTAAATTATACCCTTGTAAGCAGAATTGAAACATTTATCTTTTTCTCTCTACCTGGTTGATCCTGCCAGTAGCGTATGCTTGTCTCAAAGATTAAGCCGTGCATGTCTAAGTACGCACTGCTGGTACACTGAAACAGCGGATGGCTCACTAAATCAGTTATGGTACCTCTGGTCGCTTGCCATTGCAATTGGATTACAAGTAGTTATACTGATCATTGTTCTTTGTTTCCAGATTGTTTGCTCTTTGTGTCTCCCTGCTGCACTGTGTCTTTGTTAACGTTACTAGCTGCATTACTTATATCCTGTCTATTTTATAAGATTGGTGTCTCTTACAGTACCCAGTATGTAACCAGGCCTCCAACAATACTTCTATGGCTAAACATCTTGAAGAAAGAGATCACATTTATAACATAAAATAATTGTAATAGTGTGATTCTAGGTATGGGAGGAAGCAACAAGGGAAAATGTCTCCTGGATCATAATTAGATAGAGGATCCAGAGGATCTTTAATTATCAATAGGGCCTAATCCAAAAACTAGCACCTAGAGTGGCATATCAAGAATTCTCCCCTGACCTGGCATGAGCCTCCCAGCACCGTGGGACAAAATTTGATCCTGAAATGTCTCCCAAATATTGGTCAAAATCCTGACCAAGAGGAGAGGATCTGAGAAATGGAATATTGCCTGACACATCAGTCATTAGCGATTGCAGCCCTCCAACGTGAGCCGGTGAGCCCTGACGAAACTCAGGATATGAGAATATAGGATACAGGCCCCGGGTAGCTGAGGTACATATCAAATGAATGATTTCAGTGAGCCCAGACTCTTGCATCTTCCCATACATAGAAAACTGCTAAATTCCTTAACTTGAGATGCTGCTTCCCAGGCTTGAAGCTCTCAAAATTCCCGTCAAATAGATCATAACTCTCAACTTTTAGGCTGAGAATATTTTTTTAAGGCTACAGGTGTAAAGGAGACACTTTCCAGAGAGGAACAACAACAACAAAAACAACGTTTGGAACACTGGCACCGATGGTGGACACTCCCGGAAAGTTCCATCTGACGAAGCAATTAGAAGGGCCATCACCCCTTTTTCCACAAGACTGTGGAATGGACATTGACAGTAGGGAATTGTAACAGGGAGGAGCCAAATCTGACTACACGTTGGATCTGTTTCTTTTACTTTAACCTTTGCCTTCTGCTGCTTTTGTTCACTAAAAGGATACTGTCTGTACATAATGGCCTGCCTCCGGGAACCCTGTTCCTCTGCCTGAATGTTAAACCAAAGGGCCTTTGTTCAGGGAAACATAAGGACTCTGTCCACCTGTGGATGGCTGCAATTAAGAAGAAATTAACACATCCCCTCCCTGAGGCTGGCCATTCCAGGGGATATTCGCAAAACTTATGGCCCTTTTACTTTACCTCCTCATCTCCTCCCCATCTCTGTGCGATAAAAGAAACTGGCATCCAAACCCCGATAAGATGGTTTTTTGAGACTTTAGTCCGCCATCTTCTCGGTCTGCTGGCTTTGCGAATAAAGTCGTATTCCTTGCCTCAACACCTCATCTCCGATTTATTGGCCTGTCGTGCGGCAAGCACAGCAAGCTTGGACTTGGTAACATCTTTACTCAGGACACGGTGTCACAAAATGGGACATTGTTTTCTGTTTGTTTTTGTTTTTTGTGTTTGTTTTTGTTTTGGGCTGTACCACGTGGCTTGTGGGATCTTAGTTCCTCGACCAGAGATCGAACCCGCGCTCCCTGCAGTGGAAGCTCGGAGTCCTAAGCAATGGACTACCAGGGAATTCCCATAGGACACTGTTACCTTGCAGTCATCGTCCTCACCTTTGTGAGACAGAGGTAGTAGTGTAGCAGGATTGAGAACGTTGTAAAGTTTAAGATAAAGATTAGATGGTGAAAGCAGGATTTCACAGGAAGTGAATCTAGTGACACTTGCAGTGAAATGTTGTCAATTCAGAGTTAAGAAGACTGTGGACAATGTGTGGAGTTTGCAAATAAACTTCATTTTCTAGAGTCAAATCTGCCAAGGCTTCCACTAAATTTGCAGTTGTGGCTATAACCTTAAGACAACTGAGATAGGCAGAAGCAACTGAATCAAGTTGCATGCTATAATAGGCAAAAGGCCTATGCTGACTACCATGCTCACATAGTTCCGCGGGGCCTGATTATGCCATTCATACACAAATAAAGTAAAAGGTTTCGAATAACCTAAAGTTAATCTATTAGGTAGAGATCTCTTTGCTAACTTAAAAGGGCTAATATATTTTGCCTCCAGTGGAGATCTCACCTTAAAGTTTCCGGATCAACCTGAACCTGATCATTTGGGTAACCCTAAGGCAGGCAGCTCTTGCAGTGCTTGTTTTAGCCTTATAAAAGCCTGCTTATGTTTCTCTTCCCAAGCAAAGGATTCAGGAACTAAATCTTTAATAAGTTCATAGAGTGGAAGAGGTAACAGAGAAAAATTTGGAACCCAGAGCTTGCAATAACCAGCTAAACCTAGAAATCCACAATGCTAGCACTTAGTTGTGAGTCTAGGAAGCTCCTGTATCAGCCTAATTCTCTCTGGAGATAGCTGAATTCCTTCAGTGCTTAGATTATGTCCTAGGTAATGAACAGTGTCTAGAGATAATTGTAATTTTTCCTTTGTGTTCTTTCTCAGCTAACTGTTGCAGCAAATAAATGGAATCTTTTATGCATGCCTTATGGAATCGTTACAGTAGCTGAGTACAGCAGGAGGTTATCTCCATATGGTAAAAAGGTTGATTTCTCAGGGAACTAGAGGGTACTTAAATCTTGGTGAAGTACTTGGGAGAAAAAAGAAGGGGTCCCAGTGAACCCTTGAGGCATAAAAGTGCAGGTATATTGTTGATTGTTCCAAGTAAAGGCATACAGATATTGGCTGTTGGGTCTCCGGGATGCTGAAGAAAGGTGAACAAAGGTCTCCAACAGTAAACCATTCCAAGTCAGTTGAAACTTGTGACAGAAGGGTGGCTAGGTTTGGAACAACAGGAAAACAGGGAATAACTATTTTTATTAACAGCTCCCAAGTCCTGGACAAATCGCCATCCTGCCAGCTTTCCAACCAGGCAAGATTGGCATGCTGCAGGGATGAGTACAGGAATGACTACCTCCCGGGAAATTAAGTCTTCTACAATAGGTGTGAGACCTTGTATGACCGCAGGCTTTAATAGTTGTTGAGGAAACCTAGGGAGAGGTTTAGCTACATCTATCTGAATCTTTATAGGTTTGCATTTTTTTATTCTTCTGATGTTAACACTGTCAGAAGTAGCCCCCAAATTTGCAGGCATCTCCATCAAATTAGAGAACTTGTGCTGAACTTCCTCTTTTATGTCCAGGACAGATTGGAAGGAACATAAATAATCAGGTTCAGGTTGATCAGGAAATTTTAAGGTGAGATCTCCACTGGAGGCAAAATGTACTGGCCCTTTTAAGTTAGGAAAGAGATCTCTACCGAATACATTAACTGGGGCTATATTGCATAGCAAAAAGGAATCTTGGTTGAGATAAAAATTCTCTCTGAACTTTATTAGGTACTCCCACTATGGAAACATCCTCTTGACTCAGAGGGACCTGTTGTTCTTTGAGGGTGGGATTTAGAGTAGAAAGCACAGCTCTGGTTAGGGCTAGGGGTAGGGTGTTAAAGGGTTAGGTAATTACATTTACAGTTAGGGTTAGGGTTTAATGTAGATTTCAAAGTAAAATTTGAGAGTGGGGTTTAAAGTAGAAAGCATAGCTCCAGTATCAACTAAAATTTGGCAGTTTTTCATCAATTTTCATTATATTTTCCTCTGGGCTGTTTAAGGTAATTGCTGGTAATAGTTTACCAGAGAACCTCTGGAGTTCTGCCAACTAGGGGAGAGGGTCATGGGGGGGCCCTCCCTTTGAGACAGATATGAGAGCATTTGTGAAGAGTTTGCATAGGACCTTTGAGGACACCTTTTTTTCCAGTGTCCTCACTGATTACAAATGAAACATCAACTTTGGGTCATCGAATTGATCATGGACCCCTAGGAGGTTGTAATGGGGGAGGCCCAGGTGTTCTTTTGTGTCTCTTGCCTTAGAGCTGTTGTAACTGTAAGGCTATGAGCTTGGTGGATTTCTGTTTGTGATCTTGCTCCAAGGTCCTTTCAAAATGCTCAGCTATAGTCAGGAGTTCAGTCAGGCCTACAGCCTCCCAGCCTATTTTCTGCCCTTTTATCAATCCATTAATCTCAGAAGATAATCCATTTCCAAAGAGGGCAGTTAAAGTAGGCTGAGTGGCCTTTTTATTGCTTGGAACCCCAAATGCTGTAAAAAGAGAGCCTACAAACTGGCTCTAAAGTCTTCCACAGATTCACCCCTCTTTTGTTTGTATGAGTGAATAATAGACCAATCATTATTAGGCCAATTAATAATAGACCAAGTGTGAGCAGGGAAGATTTTAGGAATAGCTTATAAAAGGTTAGTTGTTATTCTGCAAGCCTTGTTAGGTTGAGGATCTTGAATATCATCCTAGGGATTATGTCATTTTGCTTCCCGCGTCCATTCTGGGGCTTCCCCCAGTCCTACCAACATGTGTACAAGCGGATAAAGATCTAGCAGTTTGGGGACATAGGCCGTGACAGTGACTCTAAATTCTTCGAAAAACGTTGGGGGTTCCTCCCTAGGTTTAGAGAATTCTTTGACTATAGCTCTCAGTTCAGTCTTTGACCAAGGGGTAAAGGACACCTGAGGGGGCTCACCTGCAACCTCAGGTAGTTTTACTTTAAATGGCAATTGTTAAATATTCTCTTTGGAATAGAAAAGTATTTCAGACAGAAAATGAGTAAAACAAGAGTACTCAGGTGAAAAAGGAAAGGGGGGGACAGTAGGAGTTAAATCTGCAGTCACATCTGTCCTATGGTCTTTTGTTTCAGGTACCTTTTGTCTCTTTAATTTTTCATTAGCTTTTTGTTCTAAGTCTCTAAACGAAGCTATTTTGGAATCTTGAAACCTTCTGTAAACTTTTACATACCAATTAAAGCAGGCATCTCATTCTCCCTGTCCAATTTGGGAACCCTTGCTCTCTAGTGTTTTCCTTAAATGAACAATCTTGTCTAACTGGAACATTCCCCACAATGACCATTGTAATTCTAGATCAATATTAGTATAATTTTGCCATCTTTCTAAATATCTACAGCCTCCAGGACCATAGTTCTCAAATATAAAATAAGCAGGTGTGCCAGAAGCTGGCATTCTCAACTCTTTGGTGATAAAGGATCTCATTTCCTTAGCTAGCCTTTGTCAACCCAAAAGAACACACAAAAGAACTGCGCCTTAATTTATCAGCAGTAACAAAGAGATGTTACTATGTCCTGGCCAAAAGAAGGCCTGGTATGCACCACCACCAATTCCCAGGGATCCTTGGACTGAGGAAAAAGATCCAACCAGCAAATCCCAAGGAATGGGGACTACAAACCGATGCCAAACAAAATGGAGAACTATAGCCGCCACCAACAGTTCCAAGCATGGAAACTGAGGGCTGATTCCAAACAGATGGGGAAGTGCAGACTACACTGTCAGCAGTGCCCAATGTGGAATCCAGGGAACAAAATTAGGGGCTAGGGTTTACCACTCAAAAATATACTGGCAATAACCAAGAGATGTTACTGTGTCCTGGGAATTTCCATCTGAAAGGCTAGGGGCTTGGCCTCAGGGAGAATCCTCTACCAGCCAAACTGACCTGCCCTGTAAAGGAAAGCCAATTAGATTGCGAGCACAAACTCAATCAAAGAGAATGGAGCTCAAACCAAGAGGAGCTTACCAACAACCTTCAGGAATGGCAAGAAAGACAGTGAACCCAAAGGAGTTGTGGGCACCACACCTGTTTCTCCTTGGCCCAAATGTTATCAGAAATTTGCTTCAGATCCCATCACTGCCACCAATATATTTATCTTTTTCTTTTTAAAAAGATAAGCATTTAATCATAAAATCATCCTGTTAGCAGGAGGAATCATAAGAGTGGATTTTAGAAAAGTGCACATACATATTTTTATACAGAACATTTCTGGAGGGATACATATTAAACTTAGTGGCCACCTCTGAATGCCACCAATGTATTAAAAAACAAAATTTAACTGAGTAAATTTGAAGATTTACTTTGAATTTTGAATAAATTGGCTTTATTAAACGATTCATGAATCAGGCAGCATCTCATCTGATAGAAAGGGAGATACTCCAACGGGTTACACAACATGGAACGCTTTTTGTTTTTTGGCCATGCCACATGGCATGTGGAAATCTTAGTTCCCCGACCAGGGATCGAACCCATGCCCCGTGCATTGGAAGAGCAGAGTCTTAGCCCCTGGACCACCAGGGAAGTCCCAGAAGGCTTTTAAAGTAAAGAGGGTGGGACAAGGAAAGAAAGTCATCATCAAGGGAAAAAATGAAAGTTCACTGGAGGAAAGTGAAACTTCAGGTGACAATGGCTTCTCATTGGCTAAACTGCGGAATTTTCTATTAGCTATTTCTATTTTCTATTTCTTGTTGCTGGCCAGGAAGGAAGTCTTCCCTCCTCCAGCTGGGGTAGTAAAGTGGTTGCACTTCCTGTTTGGGGTCAGTAAATGACCTCTTCCTGTTGGGGTAATTGATGATGAGTGACACGGCATGAGAGCTCCCTCTACGGGCCTTCCAGACTCCAATTCTAGTTGAGGTTTCCTTTTGTTAACATTCACAGCATGTTTTATTGGCAGGAGGATTCACAATCAGGGAGAAAAGGCCACAAGACTCACCATAAAGAAGGCTCAGAAATTCCTGGGTGGGTCCAAGGGAGGCAGAAGGTGGCTGTGGGGTCAGCTGGCGGCCACAATGATCACATGGTTCCATCTGATGGGTTTGCAGCTCGATGTGGAATAGTGAATAAAAGGGTCAGTTCATCCTAGAAACATGGAACTGAGATAAGCTTCCCACTGCTAGAAGCATCATGAGCCTTCAGAAAAGAACAGAGAACATGTCTAAAGGGTTTGGGAACATCAGAGCCATATCTCCTCAGAGTGGGACTCCCCAGGCTCTCCAGGTCTCAGTCCCCAACTCTCCCTCAGGGACAAAGCCTCCCCACCTCTGTCCTTGTCAGCTCACTGATCCCTAGAGGTCCTGCCTATCCCTGAGGACTTAGATTTCCATGGAGACAGGTTGGTTGAGACCTAGTGATACAGTGGACCAGCCTGATACGCAACAGTTCCCATCACCCTGGGGCAGTTGGGCTCAGGGACACGTGGCTCTGGACCCCATGTGGAGGGTGTCCTTGCACGTCAGCTGTGCCCCAGAAGAGCCAGTAACGCCTGGAGCTGTCCAACTGATTCTCAGGGTATTTTCCTGGGAGAGCCCTTGGTCATCTGACCTCCTATCCAGGAAGCCCCGTGACTTTCTGACTGCTGCCTGTCACGCCAACACACCTGTGAAGGTTCTGCTCTGCATGGCCATCTGTCCACCAGGCCCCCCCTTCTAGGGACCCAGATGCCAGGACCACACAAATGCTGAAGGAGTGTCCACCTGCCTAAGGTACAGACACCCCTGTATCCATCTGCATGATTTCTACTGGGAATCAACAACATTTATGGGGATTCTTTGGCCCTAAAGAACAGACCAACCTGATAGGAGCAATGCAATGATTCACAATTACCAGGGTCAATGCACATATACAGGGGCCCATAGCCCCAGATGCCCCACTCACAATTCACATGGGTGTCCCATACGTACCCACCGATGCCCAAATATTCTTGCTTCATACATACATACATCCAAACACGCACATCAGTGGTGTGCTGGTAAGTGCTAAAAAGCTCTCCGAGAAAGGTGGGAAAGACTTCACTTATGCTATCTACATGGTATGAATATTCCCAGCATGACCAATTTCAAGCTACCCACCTGACATCACTGAACACAGAGCTGGGAAGAGATATGCACCACTGACTATCCCAAGATAGTATGAACCAGTTCCAGCACATCCCATACCTTTTCCTATGAATTTGTGCACACAATCCACTTACACCCCAAGTAGAACCCTCAACTCCCATCACAGATATATAACCAAAAGGATACCACATACACATATGTGTTTGTACATATACATATATATATATATATATCCTGAACACACATGTACATTTCTACCCTCACCCTGAATAAATACACAAACAGACTACCTCTTACTACCTAAATTTTTACAGACGAAACCTTACTCACCCTGAATATTCACATTCCACTCTCACAACTATATATACACACACAACATGGGCCTGAAAACAAACATGTGCAACCAATATGCCATCCAGATGTACACACTGAGTACCTAAACACACAGGCTCACCAAGTACACAACTGTCTCATGTGCAACCCAAAAAAGACCCATATGCAATCCCACAGCCCTAAAATACATATACTCCAGGATTCCTGCACACACACATAACCTACACCGTCTACTGGTTTCCAAACACACAAACTAAACTCTCACATCCCCCAGAATACATACCCCAGAAGCCCCAGGAACTCAAAAACACACACAGCCACAAATAACCTATACTTATCAAATACAGCTGACCCTTGAACAGCTTGGGGGTTAGGGCGCCAACCCTCCATGCAGTGGTTCTGCATCCATGGATCGTGTAGTAGTCCTGTAGTATTTACTGGAAAAAAATCCACTATAAGTGGACCCGTGTGGTTCAAACGTGTGTTGTTCAAGGGTCAACTGTACATATAAGTCCACCTCACTAATACTGAGAACACACATACAAGCAACACCACTAAATTCTTCAGGCATTACATTTTGAAATAGACACATAAAGGACTCTAAGCCTCCTGATATACTCACAAATCACAAATACACACACCCACAAACTACTCATGAGTATACACCCCAAATGCTCAGACACACTCAAAACAGAAAAACACCGACAACCTCTGCAGTCTTACTAATATACATATACAATTCTCACACACCTATGGACACACACATGCAAATATTCCCAAGCCCTGAACATACAGATCCCCTCCCAAACACTATACATTATGCTACCTCTCCAGAATACAAGCTCCCCACCACTACCCCAACATATAAACTGTATATGTGTGTGGGGGTGTTTATATATATATATATTTCTACCCTCACCCTGAATATATAGACAGACCACCTCTTACTCCTACCAAACACATGTATAAACACCCTAGCATTCTCCAAAGAAATACACTTTGAATACTCCTAACAACTCCATACCTTATGAACAGACTTTGATAATGCATGAACCTGATGATGGACACACACGCAGATTAGAATACACAAGTAAGATACATGGAAGTATCTCCAGCAAACCATTTATGAAACAACTTCCATATATCAAATTATCCCTAGCTATTAGGAGCCAGCTCACACATATGCAAGTACTAACAAATACCCGTATCACATATTTCTAATACATAGAAATGCAATTGTCCAACTTCCCTGTAGAAACATAGAACCCCACCTCTTTATCAGATACACATATACTTACTTCCCAAAATACATAAGCTTAAGAGGCTCCTACTGAAAATTACAAATGCACAGCCTCAGCAAATATTCCTCCAAGCGGCCATGCCCCTTGAATACACACACAAACTCATTTAACACATAACTCTCCACAAGTCCCAAATAGAACCACAATTACCCAGTACACTACAAATATGCAATAATATCACCCTATATGCCCTTTGTTCCAAATACACATACAGTACCACACTACCGGCACATACATAACCCCACATTCCCAACCTCTCACACAGAACTAACTCTGCCATCTTGCAGAATACAGAATCATACAAACACAACATACCTACATATACAACATCCACCAGTCCCATAAAATAGTCACAGACTTGCCCTCTACACATCCAAATATACATAGACAGCTCCTGAAAATGCACACACACAAACACCCCATAACCATACAACATGCCCTGAATACACAAATGATCATCCTACATTCCCCAAATATACAAAATAAACAGACTGGACACCCAAAGTAATATACGCCACTACTTTTCCTGACATTGCCCTTATGCATATGCAGATAATCCTTCCAAATCCACCATTAGACACACATAAATCCCCAAATTCATGGGTGAGAAAAACACATGGAAACATATTCCCCAAACACCAAATTACAAACACCTAACCACCAACTCCTTGAGTATGCCTGCGTCACATCTCAACACCCTCCAAGTACAACTCTCACTCTTACACACTCTCACAAAAACACAGGCATGACCTCCCTTCAGACACAAACATCCACAGACAAAACCAACCCACACATTTGACTACATATCAGATTCCCACCAACCAATTAAATATGTACAGACCCCATCTATGCTTGCAAATCAATCATGATTTGACATCAGACTACAAATACATGTTTATTACCACATTCAGCGAAGTTGCTCCCATCACTGACAAAAGAATGCAGTTTGAACATAAGTGTTGATTGATGTTTTATGATAAGAAGGAAGACACTAGTGAAACCATAAGTGTGTTCCTTCCATCTTCACTCATTTTCCAATCACCTGAGCTACACCTTTGGAACCAGATGAGGGTTTTCAACTCGCAAGAACGTCCCTCTAGCTTTTGTACTCTTCAGAACGCGCAGCCTAGAACGGCACCTGTTGAATAGCTCACACACACTATTTACCCCCCACTGTAGGCCCCGCAATCACTGAACCCTTCATGCAGCCGGCTCCCCAGTGGTGCCAATAACCCTGGGGTAAACCCCTCAAGGGAATCGAGCTCTATGGGGGCGTGAATCCACATTGTGGGGAGTCTCCTTACACGGACAAGGGCACAAATAACCCACAGGGTGAACAACAGCGCAGAGCGGTGACACCTGAGGGGTGAAAAGTCCCCGTACCCCTTACCTCAGGGTTCCTAGAATTGACTCTCGAGGCCGCCATGACAGGCCCCGCCCCCGCCCGACGGCCGTTGGGGCCCCACCCTCCGCGCTCGCGCATGCGCTCCTGTCTTCCGGAGCCGACTGCCCCAACAGACGCCGGGAGCCGTTGGAGGACGGCGGTCCGCGTGCCCGAGAGCCCCGGCCCAGTGGGCGTGCGCAGGCGTGCAGGCGCGGGGCGCGCGGGGATCTGCTCCGGCAGCTCTCTGCCGGAGAGGAGAGAAATGGAGTGTCGGGCGCGGTGCGGAGCGTCTCTGGCGACGCTCCTCGCCGGGAACTTTCGTGACGGTCTCTTCTTAAAACCAGCTCTTGTGAGATATGCACTCGTGATTTTTATATTGCACACGTGAAACCCATGCACTTAGCTACAAATAGTTCTGGAGAGCTCCGCTCTAAGCACAGTAGCCTCAAATTGGGGCAAGTGCTTTCATGCCCTTTGCACTGCAGTTCCTTGGTTCTTGTTTATGCCTTTCAAAAAACAGTAGGTCCTTTTTCCTAGCAAGCCTGAAGTTTCCGTTAAAGAACAATTCTCGCAAAGAATTCAGACCTGGGAAACACTCTTAAGATACTGTCTCCTGACTCCGTTCCTAGAGTTTTTCCAAACGCGTTTACTCTACTAGAATATTTTTTCTCAGTGTATTTAATACATGAAGGTTTTTCAATAAATGTTGATTCACAGGTGTTTCCTTTGTACGGTTTTTTTTTTTAATAACTTTGAGAGAGAGTGGACAATCTGGGCCAATTTCAACACAGCAGGTAGTATGGGAACAATTTTACTTTCACTCCCTCCTTTTTTGTAATATCTTGCAGACTTTCAGTTGGCATTAAAAAAAACAACAACAACAAAAATAGTAGCGGGATCAACTTACTGACCTGACTTTGTAATACTTCCCAAAGAAACTTCAATCATCAGATCCTCTTTCTGGTCAATTGCAAGATTAGAGCATTTCTCACTCAACAGGATGCCTCTGAAGACCCCTCACATCTAACAGCACTAAGCGCCTCCAAGTGCACAGACTTGAAAACTCCACAAGACACAAACATGGTATCTCTTCATTTCTTTAATGTTTCGTGATTGAGTGGAAGATGAACTGTCTTCTGAGGCTTGTGATGCATGTCCAGAGTTGTTTTTTCTCAGTAGTCAATGCCTGCCCCCAGCCTCTGTGCAGGAATAGTCAGAGATCATGATCCAAAGGACTTTTAGAGACTCCCTTCTGTGACTGGTCTTCCCAAATTACATTTGGGCTAATTTGATTATCTCTGTCTCTGGGGTGTAGGATTTTGAAGTGGTACAAAAGTGATTGCAGAATTGGGACTGGCTAATTTTTGCACAGTGCAATTTTTGTATCAGTGGCCTTGAGAAGAGTCCTTCAAATACTGTATCAGAATTATGAGTGAGAATCTTGTAAATAATTGGTTGAATGACTGAACAAAGGGAGGAAGCAACAAGGAAGCCTGCCTTTCTCGAGTGCCTGGGTACAATATTTTGCCTCACCATCCCTCTAGTATGAAGTTATTGGTTGAAAATCATATGAGTTTTCCTTCATTGTAAAAGCTCCCGTACTGAGCGATATTCCCAAACTGTTTATTTTTTTCAGTCCCCGACAGGAGTTTCTTTAGATATAAAGTTCATTTAGAAACTTTACGTCTAAAGTTTCTTTAGACGTAAAGTTTCACCATGATGTTGCTTGAAATATTCTCACCTTATCTTCTCATCTTCTTCTGAGTCAATTTTTCCTGACAAGGGGCAAGGAACTTCTTAAGCACCAACAGGAGTCTTTTTCACACTGTGGAACAGTCCTTCTAAACCTCTGTTTCCTTCCCCAACACCCCACAATCAGTTGGAGTTCTACTGCAGCTACAGCAGTGAGAGAATCTCATCTCCCAAGAGATTTGGTTGCCATCCTCTGAGGTTTTCAGCCTTCATCTCCCTTGACAAGTTTCCTAACAGTCCTCTCTTCTCACAACACAGAACACGAATACTCTTTCATATCATTTTGATAGTGGTAAACTGACTGACATGGATTCTCAATATGAAAATAATAATCAAACAAGTTTTGTAAAAGGAATGCTACCATGATTCCCATGCAGATGGGGCCATATGCAATGATGAGCCTAGATTCTAAAGAGCAAGTGTGTGTAATGCAGACAGGAAATTAACAAACTTGTTAGCAGGGCTTGCAGGCTAGGATTTAGATGGAAGTGGGCTTGTATGAATGGGGATTGGACACTGGTGGATAAACTCTTGGCGTTGTGTCAAGGTGCACATCCATCTCATGGGTAGTGGACTTTTAACACCTAGAAAAACCAGGGCTCTAGGATGTTTAGTCCCTTTAACATAAGGAAAGAGAAGAAGATTTTCTGCCTTCTTGTTCCTTACTTCTGTCCTTACCCCTACTAAGCCAAGATGTTCAGTGCTATATGATGGCTCTTCCAAATCCATTTCATCCAAAGAGCCTGCAGATTTTGTGTATGTTTACAGTTGTGTTTTCTGTTGGAGCCATGATGCACACTTGAGTCTCGTCACTCCAAGTTCTCTTTCTCATAAGGATGAGTAACTGATAATAGCTTAGTATGTTGATTTTTTGGTAGTGTTGCCAGATAAAATACAGATTTCGAGTTAAATGTAAATTTCAGATAAACAGGGAAAGAATTTGCAGTAAAACTATGTCCAAAATGTTGCATGAGACAAAGTTGTACTAAAAATGAATTCATTGTTTATGTGAAATTCAAAAGTCAAATTCAGTTAAGCATTTGTTACTTTTCTTTACTAGATCGAGCCACCCTATTCTTTCAGGTGCTTTGAAATTTAAGAGACTGTAGAAATTCTTGTTCGAGGAATCTAGTGCAGAAACAGAGGAGCCACGATACCCGTACAAAGACAATCATTGGAAATATCCTCGGATATATTGGAACATATATGAATTTTCAACTAGAAAAAAAATGAAGGCATTTTAAAAAATGAAAACAGATTGCCTTCGTTTTTAGTTGCATGACGTATCTCTGGGAAGATTTTAATGAAACAGGTAACACTGGTTTCCTCCGGGAAAGAGGATTGGGTTGACAGGGGAAAGAGGTGGGAGGAGGACTCGCCACTGCATATTCCATTTTGCACAATTTAATTTTGAACCATGAGAAGGTGTTGCTCGCTTAAAATATTACACTAAAATCATTTAAAAGGTAAAAAACTAAATCTTTAACAACCGTGGAATACTATGAGAAAGACATTTAGTGAATTCTGGTCTTGGACATGGGGGCTGCATGACGGTTTTTTGATGGACGGGGGCTTTCCAGCACAAAGGATCATTAGTAAGGCTGGTCCTGCTGGATGTTGGTTGGAGCACAAGGGCCACTCCCTTAGGAGTGATGTACATACAGCAGTCAAAGACACTGGATCTGCTGAGACAATCCTAATTTCAAATACTCAGTTCCATGTGGCCATAAATACCCAAGTGTTTATCAGACTAACAGTTCTGAATTTTGTTCAGAAAGTCTAGTCTCTGTTGAAGTAAGTCAAGAGCCAGGTAGGAAGCAGAGTGTGTTGAGGGACACAAAACTAGGTTGATGGATAAAGAAGTGAAAGGAAGGGACCGTCAAGTCCAACCTCGGTGCCGTGAATCACAAAAACAGTCTATAAACTGCGTAAAGATGCACACGCCAATTGTGTTGCCACTGTGTGAGGTGGAAGGAACTTCCGGTTCTTGCCTACCTGCCAGAGCCCTCGTGGAATGTCTCCCCACCCCCACCCTACCCAGACCCACGTGCCCTCTGCCCCTCCCCCACTGCAGAATGTTTAGATTCAAACCTGTCCCTCCTTCACTTGGATCCTGAGCGTCTGCTGAAGCAGGTCGGTCTCTGGGTCCTGGTCTTGACTTTTCTCATTGAGGCTACCAGGCAGCAGTAGTCCGTGCCCAAGCCTGCAGGATGGCTTCAGAAGGAGGTAAGCCTATAGGCTGGGGGTGTGTTCTCAGAGGCCCTGCCATCCCTCACATCCTTCGGGTTCACACGTGACACTTCACTGTGGGCACATAGTTGGACTGAAGTAGAGGGAGAAGAGAGCACTGGACGCACAAGGACATTTCACCTGGGGAGACTGGGGAGCCTGAAGAAACCTGAGACTGCACTGGGGAGGAGGGGTCATTGGAGGTGGATCAAGAGGAATTGCCCTGGCTATGGAGAAAGGATGGCAGCAGGCAGGTTGATTCTTTCTAGAAGGGAGACAAGCCACATTGAAACGTGTGTGTAAGGATGTGTGTGATGTCCTGGTGGTGACACAGGGAGGGTCATGAGGAAAGCCTAGACCTGTATTGTGTTCCTGAGGCACCTGAACCTTGCCTCACCATATCTTTCTAAGGGATTTGAACAGGAGCATACTGTATCTAAGGGGGTCGTGGGGAGAGATGGTCTTGGTGAGAAAACTATTCAATGGGGCTGTGTGTGGCCACACCTGCAGTGAAGTGTCCTCTCCGAGAGCTAGGCAGGAGGTTACTCTAACTGCCGCAGCCCACACCTCGTCCACTCCTCCCAGCCCAGAGCTCACTTCTCAGTTCAGGCAACTGTTGCTTTGGATTCAACAGGGGATGGGCAACCGTGTAACTTCAGCCAAGAGAGGGCTCAGGTTCCTGAGTTGCTCTGAATTGTTCTTCCTTTTGTGGAATCGCAGTACTTCAGACCTACTTCATCTTGTCCAGTATCTCATGGTGGACCCTCAGGCTGCCTTGAGAGGAAGAGTTTGTTCATATTTCCTGTCACTCCTTCATGGACGGGGACAGATGTGGAGTGGGGTTGTTTCGGGTGGAATGTCTGTGAAGGCTGCTTCCTCTTTTAAAGGGGGAAGGAGTGTAGCCCAGGGGCAGGAAGACGATCTTCTGTGTTATTATTAAACATCCTGTGACACCTGTTCTGGTTAATTACGTGCACCTTGGTGTGTACCTTGTTCTCCTGAACAGGGATGTGTTCCAGACAACTTGATCGCCATGGCAACTGGCTTATGCCTGCTTCTCAGATTGTCTTTCCGTTATTGGGAGCTGGAAGGGGAAGGACCACAGGCGGTCTGTACTCCCATGACCAATGTAACATGACAATTCCCTGGCCCTTGTTTAATCCTCTGCAGCCATCACTGGCTGTGAAATGACAGAATCTAAGGGACACGCGCCTACTTCTCACACACCACTCCCCCCACCCCCGCCTCCTAGGAACAGAACTCCTGAGTGATGACAGTGACTCTGGGCACTGGGGAGGGGGTGGCAGGACCTGGCCCATGTTACGTGTCTGCTGTGGGTTGTTCTGAGATGCAGGTGCATTCTGGGCCAGTGTTATGGGTTTGTGTCAGGATTCCATTAGAGAGATATTTTCCCGCATTTTGTTTTGTTTTGCGAGGCTAGGAAAGAAAGAGGGGATTTATACTGAGCATCAGGAAAAGGAGGACTGAGGAGGAGGTGGGGCCCTAATATTTTACACAATGCCTGTCCACAAAGGGCCTTTGGGGGCCTAGAACTTACCTTGGAGAAGGTCCCTACCTGCCAGTACGCCGGCTGAGGGGCATTTCTCACAGAGCGGATGTCCACCCAGTTCCAGGTCTTGGGAGACAGCCTGTGAGGCTTAGGTGCCAGGGGGTGCCTCAGGGAGGCTCTCCAAGTCAGTGCTTGCTGAGGCGATTTCTTCTCGGCAGGCAGGGGTCAGGGACCTTGGTGGATGGGCGCGGGGTCACCAGTGGAATAATTCTCAACTGGAGGTCAGGGCATGAAAATCACTTGAAGACATTTGCACGCTGCACAGTTTCCCTTGTCCAAGTGTCCCTCACCTGTGGAGATTTACACTCTGATGCCACAGAAAGCCTCAGTCCCACGTGCCCATTCTCCTCCTCCATTCACTCCTTTCCTTTGTCTCAACAGCATCTCCAGTGCTGGGAACGGATGTGACCATGAACCCCGGTGCCTCCTTGTCTGCTTTCACGGCAGTGCCCTTCCCTCCACCCATTCCTGGCGCCCAGCACCGGCCACCCTGGCAGCAGCACCTGCCACCTCCCATCACCCCAGCATTCCCTCCTGGAAGCAGCCTGCTGCTGCCAGCTTTCCCCAGGATGCCTTTGGTGGCTAATGGTGGCCGTGGCCCCAGTGCCCCTGGGGCTTGCAACCTCACTGTCCAAGTCAGGTCACAAGGGAGGCCAGTGGAGGCCCCCCAGACTCAGACCTTTGTCGTTACTCAGGGCCCCCTCAACTGGAGCGCTCCAGGGGCCCTCAGCAGGAGTGCTGCATGTCCTGCACCCGTATTCTTAGCAACCCCTGTGATGGAGACCGTTGTGACTGCTCCAGCTGTTGGAGTTAGTCAGGCTGGCAAGGGAGGCTGGACCGCAGGCTTTCCTCCTCAAGCTCCACCACCAGCTGCCCAGCTGGCCCCTATCATTCGCCCAGTGAACTCTGGGCCATGGCCACATGGCACTTCCAGGGAGGGCCGCCTGGCCACCAACCAGTCCAACGCCTCGCAGGATGGCTCCTCTAACCCCCAGAGCGAGTACAGTAACTTCCGACGTTGGCAGCGCTTCAAGCCCCTGGCCCGGAGACACTTTCGCCTGAGTCCTGATGCAGAAGCTTTTTCCTGCTTTCTCATGTGAGTGAACGCTCAGGGGGTCCTGAGCTTATCGGAGCTTTTAGATAAAGAGGAACTGGGGATGGACTCGCACGTTAGGTTTCTAGGGATACTGGAAGGAAGGTGTGAGGGCGATGTCCATGCTATGAGAAGGCACATTGTCGGTCACATGGGTGGGCCTGCCAGCCCATGACATCATGACTGAAATGTGCCCCATCTCAACTGGCCCCACCACCCTGTGAGTCTCGCCAGCTTGCTCTTCCATGATTCTCATGGTAATATGGACTGAAGACTTGCAGTCAGAGAGGGTCGTGGTGTAAGGTGAGGCGCCAAGGAGTGGATGCCGCACTCTCCCGTGGTGCCGTCTCCTTTCATACAGGACTTGAGTGTACATGGCCAGGGGAGGTCACTTCAGAGGAGGGGGAGGAGCGCGGGGCCCAGGAGAGCGCTTTATGCATGCCTCCACTTCGTTGTGGAGAATTCCACTAGGAACAGGGTGATGGTAGAGCTCTCCTAAGGGCGTGGGCTCTCTCCCACTAGAGTTGTGAGCCTGGCAGGCATTTCCATCCTAAACCTCCGGTCCCTCGTAAAAAGGGGACAATTACACTTCACTCAGAGGACTGTGCAGAAGACTCCCTGGGCTAATCTATGAAGTGTTAGCAGATTGCTTGGCACATGCCACGCCTCATTGATGATGGTGATTTTTATTATGAAAATGCAGCCTTGAGGAGGAAAAGAGCTCCCCAAGGCACAATGTCCCAGCTCTAGCCTGGGGGTGGATGGTCATCCTTGAGTGAGTGTGAGGCGGTGACAGCAGTGGCCGGGAAGGCTTGTCTTTGCCCTCCCAGACCCCCGCCTCTCACCCTCCTGTTGCTCAGTCATGCTGTGTTGAGTGATGTGTGGTCCACATTGGCGGGTGGGGTCAGGCAGGTGGGGGCTGGGCTGGGCCCGGAGACTGACCCCGAGGGCTTACAGCCCAGTGCTTCGATCCCTGGCCCGCCTGAAGCCCACCATGACGCAGGAGGAGGGGCTGTGGAGGGCCGTGCAGGAATGGCGGCGCAGAAGCAACTTTGACCGGATGATCTACTACGAGATGGCGGAAAAGTGAGTCAGCGTCCTGGGCCCAGGGGCTGCGTGGAGGGTGAGGCGAGTGGGTGAGGGCAGGGTCTGGCCGTGGGGGTGCTCATCAGAGAGGACAGAGGAGAAGGGCTGTCACCCAGCACAGGGTCCCTGCAGCCGAGAGGCCCTACTGTCCTCCAGAAACCCCTCCCTCACCTTGAGAGTTTGGGTCTTCATCCTTCCTCCACCAGGAGCTCTGCCCTCCCCTGATTTTGACCTACCCTTGCCTTGACATGAAGGTCTCAGGACGGGGCAGGGTGAAGCTGTGTGTCCAGTAGGGGTCCAACTCCGGCCATATGGGCTGGGCTGGGAAAAGAGCTCCACCCACCAGCCTGCTGCTTCCTTAGTGGTGGGTGGCTGGTGGCCACTGACATAGATTTGGGACTCCCTCTCCTTATGAAAAGTGGCCTGAGTGGGTACCCTGGCTTCCCTCAAGAGGCTGGGGAAGCCAGCTGCCGTCAGCCCAAGGGTCTCCGGCCCTTCCAGTGTTTGCTCCATGGTAATCCCCTTGGTTTAAGAAACAAAACCAAACAAACGAGCGCCTCTCAGAGGAAGGGAAGGCCTCTCCTCTAAGCTCAGCAACCACATCGTCCAGCCTCTCCTGGGCCCTGTCTCCAGGTGTATGTTCCAGGACTCTCAGTCCTAGCCCAGGGTCCTGAATTCGGGCAAGGACCCCTGTGGGGAACACATGCCTGTTCCAGCCTCTGGCTGTCAGCCCTTCATGTGGTTCTGGATGGAGATGGGGGGCATGAGGAGGGTGCCCCCTGGGTCAGCCATGTGTCCCGTTGACCTGGTTCAATTCAGCGACCTGGGTCTATGCTGTTGAATGCCCTCCAGTGCTGGTGAGGCAGGAAGGGTCCCAGATCTTGTTATCACTTCCAGGAGCAGCTCTCTGCTGTGGACAGCACCTCACAGGGCCTTGACGGCCCCAAGGCACATCCTCTCCCAGTGCCTCATTCTTGGTGCCTTTGTTGGGCTCCAGAACCCAGGCCTTTTTCTCAGGGTGGCCTGTGCCTCCGTCACCCCCCAGGTTCATGGAATTTGCGGCCGAGGAGGAGATGCAGATTCAGAATTTGCAGTGGATGCAGCGCACGCAGGACCTGCCTCCTGCAGCCCCACCGAAGCTGGATCCTCGGGGGCCCCCAGCCCCGAAAGTGGGCCTTCAGCCAGGCACCCAGCTTCCCACTGGAGTTGAAGGCACAGGTAACAGGGACCTAGGGTTGGCCACTGTCCCCATGTGGATCCTCTTCCTTCAAGACAGGGGCATTGGTCTTTCAACCAAAACAGCCACCGAGGCGGGGGGTGGGGGGGTGGGGTCTCAGCTGCCCTTTGTCACTACGGGGTATTGACTTGGTCAGTTTTGTAACTCCTCTCACACCTCCCTGTCAAAGGACCCCACACTAAGTCTGCCTAAGAAGTGGGCTTGATGGGGAGACCCCTAGAAAATTGGAGGTTCCCCACTTCCTTACTTGTGACTCTCTTAGATGACCCCCTTACCTCCCCTCTCCAACTGTGCATGAGGCTTCAGATGGTCCTGACCCCTCCCACACCCACATCAATGTCCCCCAAACAATGCCCTCACCAACGTGCGCTCGGTGGTCAGGAGGTGGACCGGGGGTCCCTCACCTTCCTTCCCTTCCTCCTGCTCTGCCTCAGCCTGTGCTCCCAGGATGTCCGGCCCCAGGGCCCAGCCCTCGCACCCGAAGCCACACAGATCCCAGCGGACCCCGGAGCCCAAGGCTCCCAAGGAGATTCCCCCTGAGACTGTGAGGGAGTATGTGGACATGATGGAGGCGCTGGTGGGGCCCGTCCACTCAGCCACAGGCGAGTCACATGCAGAATGTGGAGAGGACGGAAATGAGCTGAAGCAGGAAGAGGACGACACCTACTTGGACCCGTGTCTCTTGAGCTACATTGACGAGCTGCGTTCCCAGGAAGACTCTGTCACCAAGGTAGGCTGGGCCTGGAGCCTGGGGTCTACAAGATGCCAGGGCATGGAACTCTCAGCCCCCAAGGTCTGGGTTCTGCTCAGGCCGATGGGACTTAAGCTCAGCTCCTTGTTCCTGAGCCTGGTGTTAGGGGAGGTGTACGCAGATGTATGTTTGTGTCTGTGTGTATGCCTTTGTGTGTCTGTGTATGTGCATCTGTATATGTGCTCTTTTGTGTGTGACTGTGTATGTGCATGTTTGTGTGAGTGTGTGTGTGCTGACCATCCCCGCCTTGTGGAGGAGAGTGGGTGTGGGTCTCTGCTTTTCACTTTCCCTCCTGGTCTTCTTGTGTCACAGGCCACTCCTGGCCAAGGATGCTCACAGCCTCTTCTTTCTGTCCGAGGTGGAGGCAGTCATTCACCCTCGATTCCTGGCAGAATTGTTTTCCCCAGACCCACAGCTGGATCTCTTGGCCCTTGCTGAGGAGCTGAAGCAGGAGGAAGGACTCACCCCTGAAGAAGTGAGCCAGGGGAGGGAGAGGGACACTTACGGAGCCAGGGGACTCCAGGGGAGGGGGCACCCCAGGTGATCCAGGGGACAGGGGAAACCAGGTGGCCCAGGGGAGCCAGAGGAGGGAGGGATCGCAGGTAGAACAGGGGAGACAAGGGACACCCAGGAAGACCAGGGCACGGAGGGACCCCAGTGAGCAGGGGAGAGGTAGGGCCCCAGAACAGGAGGCCCACATGGCTCTGTCCATCCCTTCCCTGCCTCGGAGGCCTGGCATGGGGAAGGGCCCTCTCTGGGGTGGGTGCAGTGCAGGGTGATAGGAAGGAGAGGATGGGGAGCCGGGAGCGGAGGGAAGGACACAAAGCTGGGAATAAGGTGCAGGAGGATGGCAGGAATGCCACTGTGTCTGTATTTGGAGTCTAGTCCTGGGGTCACCCGTCCCCTCCTCCCCGCCAGGGCCATTGTCCCACTGCCCAGTGCTCCTCCTCTCACACGTGTGTGTGGAGCCGTCACTGTCCTCCTCCCTCCTCCCAGCTGGTGCAGAAACGACTCCTGGCCTTGAAAGAGGACGAGGGTGGGCCGGCAGCCCCGAGCCACAGTGCACCCGGAATGGGCTCAAGTCCTCCTGAGTCCCACGCCGGCCAAGGTGCCCAGAGGCACGGCCAAGACCGCCATCTAGGGGTCAGTGATGAAGCCTGCCCACCAGAGATTGATTTTGAGGCTCTTCATAGGCCCATCCGAACAGACACTGGCCTGTTCGGGCCCAAAGTCTTTGTTCCCTCTCGAGGACGTCAGGAGGTCTCTCCATTCCGGGCCGGACGGCCCTCCCCTCCCCAGGGTCAAAGGCGCACTGGCCCTCTACTGGGACCCAGGGATGCGTCTGTTCTCAGAGAGGCCTCTCATGTTCGGGAGGCCCGAGGGCCCAGGGACACGTCCAGTGAGGACGAGGAGGAGCTCCCCAGCCTGGCCTCCCTCTTGGCCTCTCCGCAGAGCCTGCCGCCTTGCCGGCTGTCCCAGAGTCCTGCCCCTGCCTCAGGCCTGGCCTCCCCTGGAGGTTGGGGGGCCCAGAGTGCTCCCCAGGCCCCCTCCCCTCAGAGAAGAGGCCTCCGCCCAGCTCCACCAGCCGCTCCCAAGTCGAGGAAGCGGGCTCTGTGTGGGCGCCCAGCCGCTGCTGAGAAGCTGCCCATCCCCGGGGCTGGCCACGGGGTCTCTGCGAGGCCAGCCTTGGCTCTGGGGCTGGCTCGCCCCTCACAGCCGAGAAAGAGAAAGCGTGACCCGTCTGTCACAGGGAAGAGGAGGAAGAGGAAGAGGAAGCACTGCAGCCAGTAGGGAACAGCCGGGCCGGCCCTCCAGGGCGAGCCCCCCAGGGCGGCCCCCAGGGGAGCCTAGGGGCTCCTCCTCACCCCAGTGCTGATCCTGGAGGATGTGGGGGGAAGGGAGGGAGGGCAGGACCACCAGGGCGGGGAGGGGGAGTGGGATTGTGGGGGGTTAGGGAGGTGGGAGAGGTGGGTGTGGGCAGGACCTTTGGAGTGATGTATGTAAATTGTGAATAAAGATAGTTTTGGTGGGAAATGCTCTCAGGCCACTGTCATCTTGTTCGTGTGGAGCTGCTCCACAGAGAGCGATCCTGAGAGGAAGGAAGGGTGAGGGAGGTCACAGGAGCTATGGATCTACAGGTGGCCAAACCTTTCCTCCACATAGATGAGGACACCTCAGGCTGCCCCTGGGAACGCACAGCTCTCACTTTCCCCAGGGACCCCCTCATCATCCCCTTCTCTAAAGCCTGCTTGGCTAGGGGCCTTCTGGGGCATCTGTACCATCTTCTGCATCCCTGAACCGTGTGGGGAGGGATAGCTGCTTTTGTGCCTCTCAGCCCTCTGGACACTAACCAGTTTCTAGGACGGAGCCTGGAGACAGCCCTTGTCTTTACGGAGCTTCTCTCTGCTTCCCTGAAGTGGCCAGGCGCTGGCGCTGGGGTGACCCTCCGCTCATCCAGGGTTTCCTGTGTGGGTGGCCTGACCAGAGAGGAAAAGTCTTGGCCATGGGGACAGGACTGTCTGCCTCGTCATAGCGGGAGCGTTCTCTAGTCCCACTGGGATTATTGCAATGTGGAGAGTGGTTGAGGCAGCTACCTCTTAATCCTAATGAGGATGCAACAAGGGGAATGGGTGCAGGGAAATTCATGGGGCACCCGTTAAAGGTGTGTATAAGGGTAGTGACAGTTGGGCCGCTTTGTGGAACTTGTGGGATTTCTGTGCAGCAGCATCTCGTTCAACTGAGGGAGGGGGACCCATCTGGCTGTGGCTGTGGGGACTGGCCTTAGGGGCCTATGGGTGTGCAAAGACACCCCAGAACTGCTGTCCCTTCCCTTTCCACCCATGGCTGGACATGTGTGTGTATTGGTATCAACACTGATTTGTATTCCCATAGAAAACAGTTCCTCCTGACAAAGTATGACCGTGTTTCACAAGAACAGCTTGCTCACAGGGGCAGCAGGGGTGGAGGAGAGGTGTCTGTGGCCCCAGATCTGGGTGGGAGCTGGGATCCACGCTGAGGAGTGTAGAGGCCTCAGTCACCGTCCTGTGGTTGCCGGCAGAGACTTTGAATCATCAGAGCAGGGGAAATGACCCGCTCATAAGGGTGAGACGAGCAAACAATGAGGGGCAGGGAGCAGACCCCTGCTGTCTCCCTGAACTGTCCCCCCTCGCAGCCTGCTTAGCCCCCGTCATGGCCTGTGCTGGCCCACCTCTGAAGCCCCTTCCTCCTAATGCACTCAGATGCTCTGATCCTTTGTGGACCTGCCCTGGGCCTCACCCCCACTTCCCTGCTGGCCAAAGCCTCTTCTCCTGGTTCTGAGTTCTGATTCCTTCCCCAGGACCCAGGCGGGGGTTGGGACAGCAGAGACTCCCTAATTCTCCCTCCTCCTCCCTGAGATCTTGACAATCACCTTTGTATGTTTCTATGATTTTAACTACTGTAGATACTTCATGTGAGTGGCTATGATATGTCCTTTTATGAGTGGCTTATTTCACTTAGCATAATGTCTTAGAGGTTTATCCATGTTGTAGCATGAGACATGGTTTCCTTTTATTTCAAGGAAGGAAATATTTCATTGTGTTTATAGACCCCATTATCCCTTCATCTGTTGATGGACATTTGGGTTTCTTCACGTCTTGGCTATTTTGGATAATGCTACGACGAATGTGGGTGTGCAAATATCTCTTTGAGATCCTGCTTTGAATTCTTTTGGATACATACCCAGAAGTGGGACTGCTGGGTCACATGGTAGTTATATTTTTAATTTTTTGAGGAAACTTCATATTGTTTTCCGTAAGGGTTGTCCCATTTTACACCTCTCACCAACAATGAGAAAGATAGCCACCATCAAGAACTTGGTATATATCCATCTTATAAAAATGTTTATGCTTTTAGCAGAGCTGTAGATAATCAAAATTATGTATAATAACAATATTTTTGGTTATATATGGTGTCATGTAAATCATATTGCCTTTGGCTTCTTCTTTCAACATTCTTACTTTAAGAAAAATTGATATATTAGATGTTCTTTAATTTTTTAATTATTTATAATTTTGCATTGTATGCATACATTAAAAATAATTTATCAGTTCCCTTGTTGGTGAACTTTTATAAATTATAATGTGACAGGGTAATCAGTTCCAGAGGAAAAGTTTTTCCTTTCAGAACTTTGAATATTTATTCCATCGAATATGGCTTTTGTTACTGTTTTTTCAAATTATGCCATCAATACACCCTTTCATGGTGGGTGATCAGTTTCCTTGCTAATTGTTTTTTGTAAGACTGTCTGTTGTCTTTTGTGTTCTCCAGTTTCTTGACGTGTGATTAGTTTCAGGTTAAAAAAATTTATCCTCCATGTGATCTATTTTGCTTCATTAACTGATAATACACATTTTTCATCTCATCTAGAACACAATATTATCTTTTTCATATGTTACTTCTACTCATTCTCTCCTGTCTCTACTTCTAGAACCCTGGATATATGTATATTAGACCATCTTATATATTCTCTGTGTCTTCATCAGCTTGGACGGCTATAACAAAATGCCATAGACCTGGTGGCTTGAAAAACAGACGGTAATTTCTTAACAGTTCTGAAGGTTGGAAGTCCAAGATCAAGGTGCCATATTCAGTTCCTGGTGAGAGCTCTCTTCCTACTTTTCAGATGGTTGTCTTCTTACTGTGTCCTCACGTGGCAGAAAGAAAGAGGGATCTCTCTTGTGTCTTTTCTTTTAAGGGCACTAAACCCATTATGAAAGCTCCATTCCCATGCCCTAATTACCTCCCAAAGGCCCTATCCCCAAATACATTGAAGGGTAGGGCTTCAACATAAGAATTGGTGGGGGGGATATACGTCCATAGCATTCTGCCCCTGGTACCCAAAATTCGTGTCCTTATTGTATGCAAAATACATTCATTCTATCCCAACAGCCTCAAAAGCCTCAACTCATTCCAACATCAACTGTAAAATTTAAAGTCCAAAGTCTGATCTAAACACCATCTAAATCACATATGGGTGAGACTGGAGGTACTATTCATCCTGAGGCAAAATTCCTCTGTAGCTGTAAATCTGTGACCCAAACAAGTTAAGTGTTTCCAAATACGATGTTGGGACTGGCATATAATAGACATCCCTACTCCAAAAGGAAGAAATAGGAAAGAAGGAAGGGGTGACAGTTTCCAAGCTAGTCCAAAGCCCAGCAAGGCCAATCCCATTAGATCTTAAGGTACGAGAATAACCCTCTTTAGTTTGATGGTTTGCCCTCCAGGCCCGCTGGGGTGGCAACATCATCCCCACAGATCGGTGGGGCAGCCCCACTCCTTCAGCTTGGTGGGGTGCCACCCACACTGCAGCTCTCTGTAGGGCCTCCACCTACACCATGACTCTCTGTGAGGGCGACAATCTCACACTTTGAAACTGAGGCCCCCTGGGCCTGTGGTGGGATTGACAGACCCGATGACCTCGGAATCACCTTTGGGGTCCTTCTTCCCTTTTCTTCAGGAGGAGTAAACATTCACAGCCAAATTGCTCTACTCTCACATTCTGTAGAATCCAAGAATTCTGACAGCCTTCCTCATTCTGCCTGGCTTTCTCTGTCCCCTTTAGTTCAAACTGGCAGTGTCCCTTCTCTATTCCTGGCCTCTGCTGAGATGACTAATTAAATTAATATCACACCTATGATCTCTTCTTCAAAGGGTTGCTCAGCTACACCCTTAGAGTTTCTTCAGAACAAGCTTTCTCACTTTCAAATATGGATAGGCTGAGAAGTTTCCAAATCTCTAAGTTCTGATTTCTTTTTGCTTAACAATTTGGTCTTCAATTTATCTTTCTCCTGATGTGTTTTACTGGGAGCGGCGATGAGGAACCAAGCTACTTCTTCCAAACTTTGTTCAGAGATCTCCTCAGATGAATATTCAATTTCATCACTTACAAGGTCTACCTTCCAAAAAACGCTAGAACACAGTTCAGTCAAGTTCTTTGCCACTTTATTACAAGAATTGCCTCTCCTCCAATTTCTAATAATGTGTTCCTCATTTCTGTTTGAGACCTCACCAGAATAGCATTTAACGTCCATATTTCTATCTGTTCATGATTATTTCTGTATTCTCTACAAAGATGGAGACTTTCTCTCCAGTGTGCCTCTTTTCTTTCTGAGCCATCACCAGAATCACTTTTAATAGGTAAAGGCTGAAAGGACTTTATGGCGATTTCAGCTCTTTTTTAGCATGCACTTCAAATCTCTTTCAGCCTTTACCTACTATCCAATTCCAAGGCCACTTCCACATATTTAGGTATTTGCTACTTCTTGGTACTAAAATATGTCTTAGCTCAAAGGGCTATAACAAACTACCACAGACTGGGTGGCTTAAACAAAAGACGTATATTTCTCACAGTTCTGGAGGCTGCAAAGTCCAAAATCAAGCCACCAGCAGACTCTAGGTCCATAAATTTCTCATTCATAATTTCTGACCGTTTCTTTTCTGTGCTACATTTTAGCTAATTTTTCACATCTATCATCCATGTCATCCACTTCCTCTTTATCAGTATCTGATCTAACTTTTTCCCATTCACTTTGATATACAGATGTGTGATGTTTGTATGTTGAATTTCATCATACACTATAAAATATTCAATTTCAATGGTCAAGATTTACTAACATAAATCATTTTTACTGTTGAAGACAGAACATTCTTAACTGGAACTGGCACTGTTAATACAAGTGTATGATAGTGAATACAAGCCCAACTAGTACAGTTTGGTGCTACTCCTTGATTTGGGTTAAGGTGCCAGCACTTCTGCCACCTTTGCTTTTGCACCATCAGTACCTATGTCAACACAATTGTTCCAGAGTAAATCATGAGATTAAAAAAGTTTCACCAACAGTTTGAATATTACAGTATCATGTTGTTTGTGATCAAGCGTGAAGATCGTCAATATTATCTAGTGCTAGTACTAGACAAATTCAAGGAAAACGGCAAACCCAGTCACTTTTTGTTTCCTTTTCCATGTGAAAAGCTGTAAGCAACATTTTTTTGCCCTTTAAAGGGCTCATATGTCTCTGTTTAAAATATTCCATTCCTCTCTCTCTTTTTTCAAATTCATTAATTTATTTGTTTTTAGCTGCGTTGGGTCTTCGTTGCTGCGCGCAGGCTTTCTCTAGTTGCAGTGAGCAGGCTTCTCATTGCGGTGGCTTCTCTTGTTGCGGAGCACGGGCTCTAGGTGCGCGGGCGTCAGTAGTCGCGGCACATGGGCTCAGTAGCCGTAGCGCAGGCTCAGTAATTGTGGAGCACGGGCTTAGTTGCTCGGCGGCATGTGGGATCTTCCCAGACCAGGGATCAAACACGTGTCCCCTGCATTGGCAGGCGGATTCCCAACCACTGCGCCACCAGGGAAGTCCCAATTCCTCTCTCTTTAAACATAAAGTGATTGGACTTAAAGCAGTGCTTAAAGTTCACTGGTACTGTAATCCTTGTTCAAAATTGCTCAGTGGCATAAGCCACAATGCAGTGAATTGTTGACACCTCCAAATCCCAGGGAGGCCCCTGAGTGCTCTCTCAGGAGGAAATTGAGGTCAGGTGTATCTGATGGCCTGTGTGCTCTCTGTGCTTCTGGTGATATGTGGGGGCTTTCAGGTGAGTGCAGTGGGTAGACTCATGGACTCTTAGTCTTGGCTGGGGGAGACAGCACTGTCGGGTTTATTTTTCCACATTTGCCTCCTTTTGTGTTGCCTTTCTCCCAGTTGCATTTAGCCTGATTAGAGGGAAGGAGGAGATGTCGGTAGCTGGGCAGGTGGTTCTCCAGGAGCAAATGTCAGGGACGGTTGTGTGGGCAAGATCCCTAGGCCCCGTCCTGGCAATCTTGCTGTGCACTGAGCAGTCCAGATGAATCGGGTCCTTGACCAGAAGTCCATGAAACTTTTGGCAATCTGTGCAAAATTTGGGATCTGAGAATGGGCTCAGAAATTTCAGCAAGGATTTGGCGGTATCTTACCCTCGGGCTGTTTAAGAGCCCCTGGTTTTGAATGGCATGAAGCACCAGAGAGCCTTTGATCACATTCTATACAGCTGTCCTGTGTGTGGCCCTCCAGCAGCAAACCTTCTCTGCTGTGACCTCAGGGCAGGCCCCATCCCCCCCCCCCCAACCGAGGCTCCTGCCCTGTGAAACATGAGGGTGTTAACGCAGGCTGATTGTCAGTGCTTGGCTCCTGGCTTGCCTGACTCAAAGTATGGAGCATCTGTTCATCTTGTTCTGGTACCCTTCCCAGAATCAATGGGCCCACAGCCCAGACATTTATGCTGAGTCTGGGGGCAGCTGTGCCCTGAGAAGCCATGTCTTGTCACTTGGCCCAGGGAGCACCTCCTCAACGGACCACACTTATCATATGGGCCTCCTGCTCCTGTGCCCTCTTGTTTTGTTCTGAGGCAGGTGGTTGTGATGGCCAGTACTGTGGGGTCTTGTGATCTCAGAGCAGACACTGGAGGCTGACTGACCCCACAGAGGTGGACAAGGATGTGGGCTCAGGCGATGGGTCCTTTCTTGGGTTTCTGCCTCTCCTCCCTGACTCCTGACTCTTGCTCTCAAAAGCTCACCTTTCTGTTGTAGTTGCCTCACCAGGGGGCAGTGACGGGCTTTGCCCTGCTGAACTATACCCTCGGGGTAGGTGGCCACAGCCTGGCTTGTCACACACTGGGGAAATCCTACACTGGGGAAGTCAGGATTGTGCCTTGCTGGGCTTGGAACCCAGGTAGAAAGGTAGATGGTGTGGGTCTGAGGGACTGATGCCCCAGCCCCAGGGCAGGTGACTTCTCCTGGGAGAGGTTGCCCATGGCCCCCTTTGGCCCCTCAACCCTGCAGAGGTGCTGATAGACGCCCCCTGCAGGCCACAGCCTCTGTGCATAGGATCTGCCCCAGTATCACACGAGAAGCTGGGGCCAGGAGCCTCGCTCTCTCTGAGAGCAGCTGGTCATCCCACACTGAGGGGCGTCTTCTCGGACAGAGGGCACATAGCTGACCTGTAACTGACATATGGACTCTTCTCTGGGCTTTACCCCTGAATTTACCTCCATTCTTGTCTCCTGTCTCACGGCCCCTGCCTTTTCCCCCAGACACCGGAGATCTCCAGGCTTGGGTGGAGTATGGCATGTTGTCAAGCTCAGTGGTGTCCACCTCACCAGCCCACTGGAATCAAGCCCCAGGGAGCCTTTGAGAGAGCAAGACCAAGGACTTTAAGAAGACTACAGTTAATGTTAAGGAGCACAGGTTGTAAGATGAGGAATTTCACTAGTGTTTTTCAATCCGTAAGAAGAATGAAATAGAAATTGCAGAATTGAAACTTGCATAGACATCAAGAAATAATAGTTTACAGGCCTCAAGAAATAATAGTTTAACAAATGACACATTCACAGAATCAAGGAAATGAGCACCATCCACAGGGTGTGCAAAGGAGGTGCCTAATCCCAGGAGCAGCATGGCCGCGGCTCGTCTGAGAGCGAGGCATGTGCTGGGCAAGCTTTTGTGTGTAATATTCACCAAAGGGAACCTTGGCCAGTGATACCAGGGAAAGGCTATCATGGTGAAGGCCCACTCATCTCCACCACCCTCAACTTGAATCAAAGTATTGGCTGAAGAAACAGACTTGACAGAGACTTTGGCCACCTGGCCTGGGTTCTCCCTACAAAATGTCATGTTTCTCCAAGAACAGGGCAAGGAGTCACAATTGTCCGAATCACAGACTGCATATCTTAACGGTACAGCTATTACAAATTTGCACCTTTGTTTGAAGGGAATTGTTAAGTGGTGGGTAGGGAGTGATGTGTTCCAGGGAGGATTTGGGCCCTCTGGCTTGCAGGTGACCCTCTTATCACACAGGGCAATTCTGCCAATAACTCATCACTGCCTTCATTCCTCAGGTGGTAGGGATACAAAGGGATTAAAAGGGGTGCGGGCAGAGGACAGCCCTCACTGACAGCACAGAGCCATCACCTACTCTCAACTCCTCTGCCCATATAGCCACCGAGGGTGCCAGCTTCTTACTTTCACAGCAGCTGTTGATAGCACACCATCATCCAAGGAGTTCTTGAGCACCAACTTTGCACTACTCAGCAGCATAATGGAGAAATCAAGGATGGTCCATGGAAATAGCTAAGGGTCTTGTTTCAGGGCAAACGAGCTTATTCTGCAATATGTGCTTCTTAGTTAATTGGGGTTCGAATGTCCTTTCTTGTATGAAATGATGTTGATAATGTTTGAAAAATAAAAGGTTGGCCACCCCATGAGAAACTATGCTTTTATCTGAGTGGGGTTGGGGAGCAAGAGGGAGTAATGAAAATTTTGGTTGTTGAAGTAGTGACAGGGCAGGGCTAACTTGTTCAAGACTGCCTCCCTGCAGGAAGAAGGCCGGCCTTCCTCAAGACTTCATGGACACTCCCCATAGCCAGGGCTTACGGCTGTCATAGCTGGTGACTCAGCCATGGGCCTACTGAGCAATACAGCTGCAACCGCAGCTTGGATCAGCCCTGACCAGCAGGAGAGAGGCTGGGCCTCCCTCAGCCTGAGTGCTCGTTCCATGGAGAGGGACTGGACCTGGGTCCTGTGTGTCCCAGTACTGGTCCTAGTTCCTGCCCACACGGGACCTGGGCTTCTCTGATTCTGCAATATAAACACCAGAGCCCAAAGTTTGGGTCCCTCTCCTGGACCCTGGATCCCTACTGGATCCCTGTGCGCTGGCCCAGAAAATAGTGTGCAGTGGGGACCCACAAACTCCCCACTATTCCTGTGACTGTGAACTTCCCCTGATAAACATGGCTCCAGCAGCCAGGGCTACATATTTTTAGGGAACTCTCTTATGGTTACAAGTGCAAAAGACTGAGAAATACTATGTAAAACTAATATTTGAAAACTTCACTCCAGTGATATTTGAAGAACCTCTATAAAATAACTAAACAAACATAATTGCATTTTATTCCACTGTGTCCAAAGTCTAAGCTTTAAATTGTATAAAAATGAGAACGAGAAGTAGAATGCCTCCAAACATTTGGAAATTAAGATGCACACTTCTAAATAATCCATGGTTAAAGAGGAATTTCAAGGAAAAATTTTAAGATAAATAGAACTGAGTGAAAATGAAAATACAACACATAAAATGCGGAAGGATCCAGATAAAACATTATTAAGAGGGAAACGAATGGCACTAAATGCTTATATAGAAAAGAGGGAAGGTCTCAGATCAATAATCTAAGCTTTCACACACGGAAACGGGAAAAAAATTGCACAATAAAATCAACACATGAAGAAGGAAGCAAATAACAATACACTCTGATCAAATGGAGTCTATTCTCGGAACACAAGCTTGGTTTACTATTCAAAAATCATCAGCGTCATTTGCCATATTAATAGATTGAAGAAGAAAATCTACATGGCCACATCAATTAATGAAGAAAAAGCATTTGATGAACTTCAACACACATTCATGTCAGAAACTCTCAGAAATCTAGGAATAGAAGGGCTCTACTTCAACCCAGTAAAGACTATCTACAAAAAACCGACAGTGAACATCATACTTAATGGTGAGAGAATGAATGTTTTCCTCCTAAATTCAAAAGAAGGCCAGAATGTCCTCTTTCATCTCTCCTTTTCAACTTCCTACCGTAGGTACTAGCCAGTGCAGCATGGCAAGAAAAAGAGACACACAGATTAGAAAAGAAGAAATATTACTGTCCATACTCATGGATAGCATGACTGTCTGCATAGAAAATCCCAAGAAATCTCTAAGAAGCAATTAATAAGTGGCAATTACTTTAACAAAATCTCAGGATACAAGATCAACACAAAATCTTTAGTCATATTTCCAAATATTAACAATGAACAACTGGAAACCAAAACTAAAAACACAATGCCATACACAATGCTTTCAAAACATGAAATATTTGATTATAAATATTTTAATAGAAGATCTGTATGATACAACCAAACAAGACCTAAATCAATGGAGAGACATATCGCATTCATGGATTGGAAGACTCAACATAATAAAAGGTCAACTTCCAACAGAATTTTTTTGTCAACATGGACAAACTTATTCTAAAATGTATGAACAAAAGGTAAAGGCAAAGGAACCAGAATAAGTAAAACAATTTTGAGAAAGCAGAATATAGTTAGAGGATATTAAGACCTACTGTAAAGCTATAAGTAAGACAGTGTGGTATTGGTGGAAGGACAGATACATAGTTCAATGAATAGGATAGAGAATACAGAAATAGACACATGCCAATACAACAAACTTTTTTTTTTTCACATAAGTTAAAAAGCAATATAAAAAGCAAAATCTCTAGTCCTTATAATAACCTTAAAAGGAACACAAATCTGTTAAATGACTAAGCAAGACCATACAGTTAGTGGCAGCACCAGAATCAGAACACAGGTCTACCTACTCTTGCTATGACTGAGCCTCTTCCTCTACATCTCCTAAATGTCACTCTGAGTTGAAGAGGGGAAAGAAATGGGAGGCCACCGTGATGCCACATCCCTGTGCTTTAACCAGTATGTTTCCTTTATATACTGGACCATCTATTTCAGATTTTATTTGAAGCAAGTTTTGGCTTGCTTCAGTATGTATTTCATTTTCTATTTATTACCCTCTTTCACTCATGGCAGACAGGCTCTAGAGGTCCTGAGAATGTCCGAAACAAAGAATGCTATAAAACACCTTAGTAACTCTCGAAAATGCTAAGTGGACCCTGAATCAAAACTTCAAGTTTCAGAGAACTTACAGCCACTAACGATCTGCAAAACAAACAAACAAACAACCCCACACCCTAGCAACTCTCAACCTTGGATCAAACTACAATATGTTGGAAGAGGTATTACTGAAAAGAGCTTGAAAGGGCAGCCTAAAAGGCAGAGGGTACAGAACATGGGCCATGTCCCTGTAAAGGGGACATGGTTCATAACATTGTGAATCAAGGGGCTGGTTCACAATACTGGTTATGATGTTCAAAACTGTCAATCAAAGAGAGGTGCATTATTATATATTTGCTTGTTGCTATTGCTTTTCTGATTAGAAGATACAGAGTCACTTTAGGTAACTTCCATTTAATTTAATATTTATTTTCATTTTATATCCAGGTCACATTTTCTACATTAAAATATAATCATGCTGACTCCCCCCACCCCCTACACCCTCAGAGAAAAAAAGTGAAGAACTTTACACAACTTGAAAGAAAGATGGAATGCACAGAGAAGTTGCCATTGCACCCAAGTAACAAAGAACACAGACAGACCAAACAGTAGACATGTCAGAAGTGCATAGAAGACAGCTCAGGGCTCGCAGCAGGAAGGAGGAGGAATTAAAAGACTAAAGCTTTTAAATGCTATCACTTGTGCCACAAGATTACCCTGAAAAGGCAGATAGGTCAGAAAGCAGGACCAAATAGGGGATTTTCCAAAGGCTGCTATCTAACAGAGTTTAAAATATCCATAGATTATATATATAAAAAAAATTCCATACACAGAAGAGCTTTCTCTTCCCCACCTTGCCTTTAGCATCCGGTCAACACTTTAGAAACTTAAAACCACTGTTAGCATGTCCGAATGCAGAACCAATACAGGTTTTTTCTTTCTTAAACAATTGTATCCCAACTCTTTCCAACCAACAATTCTATTAATTATTTTAATTATGATTCCTCTGCATGGAAACCCAGTAAGGGATCATCAAGACAGGGCATCTCACTACTATCAGATCAATGCCAGTTGGGCAAAAGCTGCATGATTCTGTGTTACTCAGAGGGAGGGAGAACAGTAAGACACAGGAGCTGAAACTTATCCGTACCAAAGAGGAAAAGGAAACTCCTTTTCTAATCTATTCATTAAATAGGAAACAGCAGGTGGACAGTAAAAGCCATCTGCTTAGAGCAGACCCAGAGGCACACCAAAATCTAAAAACAAGTGCTCAGGAAAGCGTCTTGGCTTGGAGAGGAAGCGTCTTTCAGACCCTATCTTGTCCCTAGTTTGGAGAGCAAAGCTTTATAACTTCAGATAGTGATACTCTGGAGGGGGTGGACAGGGAAGGTCTGAGAGACCCAAATAATGAGGACACTAGGCAGCTAACTACACCACTACGTACAAATACACACATCAGTAAGAAAACTTCACCTCCAACCCTCAGCTACTTTAAACAAAGCATTGCAGTTCCAGGTTTTCTGAACAGGGGATATTTTAAAGTCTGTTAGCAGTTTAAAACATTGCAACACTGGCACAATATGTTACCTACTCTTTGTTTTTAATTACAGGGTAACACAGTAAACTCCAACACAAAGGTGGGGATGGGGGAGTGCAAAAGGAATAAAGAAAACAGAACCAGTATTTCACAAGAGCATCGAGCCAGCGATGAAGTAGCAGCTAATGCTTTGCAGAGTCTCGAGGGTAGAATTCGCTCAAGGTGCTCTGAGGGATTCTCTTCAGCATTTCTTTGGGGAAGATTCGGAGCAGTTGCCAGCCAATGTCCAAAGTCTCATAGACAGTGCGGTTTTCGTAAGGACCTTACAAAAAATTGAGATTAGATGAATAAAGGCCAAGTACTTCCAACTTATCAGCGTTATTCAAAATTTATTGTTATGGGTCTAGCACTGTGAGCATGAAGTATAAAAAAGAGACACAAAGCAGTCAGGTCTCCCAGGACTGGATGTGACCAAATGTGGAAATGAGGGTCTAGACAGTAAAGTACCCCTGGGAATCAGAGAAAAGGGAGAAAGCCCGCAGGCGAGACGTTGGGCGCGTGCGTGCGTGCGTGCGTGTGTGTGTGTGTGTGTTTAACAATGGGTGGGATCTAAAAACACTCCACTGAATAATGGAAACTAGACCCAGAGTTTTGTCCAGAGAGTAGTGAGAAAAGCAGTTTCCCAGCAACACAGGCTGACCTGAAGGAGGCTAGTACAGATACTTAGAAGGCCTTAAATGCCAATTAAGCACCTGAATAGGTCCACGTGAAAGTTTTCAAACTGGCTATTGCTATTATTATTTTTAATAGCAGAATCATTCTTATCCTGCACATAAATCTCATTTTTTAACTAAGGAGTTAAAGTGGCTAGAGTTCTGCATTCTTTTCTCTACCAGAATAATTTTTATCTTTTTAAGATATTAAGGTTCTGCATAAATTTTTTTTTTTTTTTTTTAGAAAACCCAACAATCATATGTTCTGGGGATTTTAATGTTACTTAAAAAATGTATCACACAAATAGAAAAGTGCACAAATACTAAGTGTGCAGCTGATGCATTATTCCAAAATAAACACATCGTTTGTAAGTATCACTGAGGTCAAAAATAGAGTTTACCAGCATTAGCAGGGATGGCAGGGAAGAGACCAAACAAAACAGCTTGAAAGCCCTACACATGCTATGTAATAAAAACCATTATAGACTTTTTAACAGAAGGACAATCAATAAAATTAATACTAAATTTACCCCGGCAATGGCACATAGAGAGTCAGGGAGACTGGTGAAGATGCTGGCACTAACGGCCAAGGATGATGGGACAAAGGTCTGGACTAGGTCTTGGGACACAAAGAGTGGTCAGAGATCAGCAGCTTCAACATCGCCCAGGAACTTGTCAAAATACAGGCTCTCTGGCCCCACCCACACCCACCGAATCAGAATCTGCACTTCAACAAGATCCCTGGTAGATTCAAAAGCATACTCAACTTTGAGAAACACTGGCCTAAGTTTTTTTAATAGGAATGAAAAGAGAACAGGATAAGATGTTTCAAAGGAGAACAATGCAAATTAGCAAATATTTGATGACTGGAGAATAAATGAAGAGGGTTAAGAATGCCCAATTCCTGAGCTTGGGCTAACTAGGGTAATGGTCATGCCAGAGGTAGACAGAAATTGAAAAGGGAATTGCTAGGCAGGTGGTCAGTTGGGAAAATACTTTGGTTCTCACCATGCTGAGCCAGAGAGGATGGTGGCATAAACACAGGCTTCCTAGCTGGAGATGTGGGATTAGAGCTTCAGAAAGAGGGTAAAGGCTCATACATAGGAAGTTAGTCATCAGCATAGGGGAAAAAAAACACAGAAAGAACAGGTAATTAAGCCTTTGGGAACATTAACAATTAAGAAGCAGGAAGATAAGAAATCAGGAGGATGAAAACAGATGGACTGGGAAAGTCCAAAACCCCCAAAGCCAGAGGAGAGCATTGCAGAGAGGTTAAGAGGGAGGAGAAGTGGCAATGGAGGTAGGAGAGCAGAAGGCCAGTGGTAAGGAAGATAAAAAATAAGACAGGAGCTAAATAAATGGATAAAGAAATTGAAGGTAGAGGGGAAGGAACCAGAGGGCTAAGAACAAAGACATGGCAGGCGGCTGGAAGAATCTCTTCTCTAATCAGAAGGAAAATTGTATGGAGACCAATGTAAATTCTCTCAGACTAGGAAAGAAGTCCTCAAAACTACATATGAGGCTGTTTCTAGTCATAGGAAAATAGTAATCTTACCCTGAGCAATGAAGTTCCTCTCAAACTTCTGCAGAAATTCCAAGTAAAGCAGATCATCTGAGGTAAGGGCTTCTTCTCCAACTACGGCTTTCATGGCCTGCACATCCTTACCAATAGCATAGCATGCATACTAAAGAGAAAAAAAGGTTTACATGAACCTTTATAAATGGTAACGGTACTCTGGGCTATATAAGTGTATTGCTGTAGCTATCTTCACAGTATTTCACATTATTTCCAAACATAATTCACATATGCAAGTATTGGAAAGACTTTATTATACAGCAGTCTCACTAAGAAAGGAGTCTTCAGGCATGCAATACATAGACATTACTAACACTCTACAAAAAATACACTCCCTCAATAATATCAATGAGCTTACATTTTGTAGAGCATTTAAAAATCACAACTTACACAATAGGAGAAATCCATCTCTAAATTCTATTCACAAAAAAATATCTGGGTTATCAGTAGGTTTATTTATCATTTCTACTTTAAGGTCAAATGTATTTTTCTTTAATTATGCTTGGTATACAATCTCACTACTATAGAAACCAAGGATTTCATAGAATATACACAGCTGTATCCCTTAGCGTTCTGGTGATTGCCTAATATGTTAAACAAAAAATTAGTTAGAATAGTCTTTCAGAAATACTCTATAATAAAGGTTACTAATAAAAACTTAATCGTCTTATGCCTTTTTTATTTAAAAACTACCTCATACAGCATTAGAGGTGGGTTTCAAGCATGTGATCTTTAATCTTTGTCATGAGCAGTTATCCTTATGAAAAAGACTGTTTGGCTCTAATGAATGTTTCTGTATTCCAGTATTTTATATTATATATTCTATATTAAAATTCTACTTTGATGGGGGGAGAAGAAAAGTGATATGGAAGAAAGACAAGAGGTATAAGACAGCAGCATGAACTGAGAAAGTATTCATTTCTTTAAACACAATCCTGGAGAAAACATACGTACCAGCTGGTTAGATACATCGGCATGATCCTTTCTGGTCATGCCTTCTCCAATAGCAGACTTCATTAACCGAGACAACGAGGGCAGCACATTAATAGGCGGGTAAATCTTGGGTAAAAGGGGAAGGGGGAAAATATTATATTTAATTACAAAATTCAAGCTTTACTGGTAGTAAAGGAGGATTTTGAAACTCATTTTTATTGCTTAAATTGCATAAAACTGCTACATTTGTTTCCTAGATGATTCCTAATATCTCTTCCTGGTAAGAAAAGGAAGTAAGAAACATTTTCCAGGTTAAGATTTCTTTTTGAGAATCAAATCCAAAAAGTAAAATCTACAAAATAGTACAAGATTCTATTAAAAAACTGAATTTTCAACATCTGCCTACAATATCAAATCCAAATGGTCTTCTGAACTCTGACTCATAAAATCACACATAAAAAGATTAACAATAATTTCACCTAAAAGCTGATATCAGAAGCTGGCATCTATTAAAGAACCAATAAAAAATCTGTTTTTGATTATTCAGTCATAACAAAGAATGAAATCTTGCTGTTTGCAACATCATGGATGGACCTTTAGGGCACTATGCTAAGTGAAATAAGTCAGACAGAAAAGGATAAATACCATATAATCTCACATATATGGGACCTTAAAAAACAAACAAAAAAATGTCAAGCTCACAGATAGAGAACAGACTGGTGGCTGCCTGAGGCAGGGGATGAGTGAGCAAAATGGGTGAGGGAGGTTAAAAGGTACAAACTTCCAGTTATAAAATGAGTAAGTCACGGGGATGGAACTTTCACAGCATGGTGACTATGTAAGTTAATAATACTGTATTGCATATTTAAAGGTAGCTAGAAGAGTGGCTCTTCAAAATTCTCATCACAAGAAAAAAAGTGTTGTAACTATGTGAGGTGGTGGATGTTAAGTGGACTTATTGTGGTGATCACTCTGCAACATATACAAACATCAAATCATGACATTGTACACCTGCGACCAATGTAATGTTACGTCAATTATACCTCAATTAAAAAAATTTTAACAATAAAAGACAAAGAAAAAACTCTGAAAAATCTGTTCTTGTATTAATAACAAAAGTGGTAGATTATACCGTTATGGAACAGAAGACCCAAAAAAGTTCTTTGAACAACTCACTCCATTTTAAGGCATAATAAAGAAAGTGGAAATTTAATTCTTAATTCTGGCACTCTTTTCCACACCAGGATTTTAGTATTACAGAAATGACAATTTTATAGCCATATTAAAAACAATTCAATTTGATATTTTCTAAATAAATAATTCCTAAGAGCAAAGTCAGAGTCACTAAAGAATAACTGAAGAATAGATCTGTAGGCTTCTAGCATCATTCAACTCTCAAATACCTGTCTGTTGTGTAGCTGTCTGTCCACATAGATCTGCCCCTCTGTAATATATCCAGTCAAGTCAGGGATGGGGTGAGTGATATCTACCAGAGAAAGACACCTGATGTTAGTTAAAGTGTCCATCTCATATAAACAAAACCACAGGAAGTCAATCTGCACTACTTAAAACAGTGCTATATAAAATAGTTTTCTGTGATGATGGAAAAGTTCTTTATCTGTGCTGTCCAATACGGCAGCCACTGGTCAAATGTGGCTACTGAACATGTGAAATGCGGCTAATGTGACTGAAAAACTTTATTTCAAACTTTATCTGATTTTAATAAACTTTAGAATTTAAACAGCCAAATGTGGCTAGAGGTTACCGTATTGGCCAGTCTCACTTATTTGGTTGCAGCACAGTTAGACATGTGTTGACACAAGTTAAATTAGCTATCTTCATTAAAAGTACTATTTCTCCTAGTTATGCTCTCTCTCCCCCACATATAAAGTTCCATTTTAAACACAAAGTTCATTTGCAGAGATTTGCCAATTTGATGTATACTGAGAGAACATTCTCAGTCCATAAGCTATCCCAGAGGGATACACAACATTTCAACATGGAAAATACGGAGAGGCTCAACAAGTTAAGCAACACTACACAGGCAGCACCAAGCAGGTCCTACAGAGCAAGACATCTCTAAGTCTGTTAAATTACAGAGAGTAATTTTGTAGCTACTTCCTTGGAACAAATCATTTTCACATCAGAGATAGTATTCAGACTGCCTGGGTTTTTTTTTTTTTTTTTTTTTTAATTTATTAATTTATTTATTTTTGGCTGTGTTGGGTCTTTGTTGCTGCGCAAGGGCTTTCGCTTGTTGCGGTGAGCGGGGGTGGGGGGGGCTACTCTTCATTGCGGTGCGCGGGCTTCTCGTGGTGGCTTCTCTTGTTGTGGAGTACAGGCTCTAGGCGTGCGGGCTTCAGTAGTTGTGGCGCACGGGCTCAGTAGTTGTGGCACACAGGCTTAGTTGCTCTGCGGCATGTGGGATCTTCCCGGACCAGGGCTGGAACCCGTGTCCCCTGCATTGGCAGGCGGATTCTTAACCACTGCACCACCAGGGAAGCCCCTGCCTGGGTTCTAAAGCCGCCACTTCCTAACTGTGACACTCTACCTCCCTGTGCCTCACACGAGAGCATCTAAAAAGTCGCTATGAAGATCAAGCGAGTCAAAACTTACAAAACACTTAGAACAGTGCTCAGTTATAATGAGTTATTACTGTTTCTGAAAATATTTTGAAAAAGTGTTTTTAAAAGACTGAGATAAAAACAAAAAGACACTAACATAAGGGGAATGCTGAAAGTCTCATCCGGGAGCTGCTGGGCATACCTCCAGGCAAGCACTGCACTGTGCACTTACACACACATGATAAAACCAAGTAATTTTTAGCAAGTCTTTGATGATTGTTCTATCTCTAGAGTCTCGTGGCATTTACTATTTGTGCTCCGTATCTGGCACTTAAGCTACCTTAAATTACTGATGCACATACATTTAAAAAATATCCAACTAGAATGAGAGGCTTACATTAAGTAGAGCCCATAAATTTTTTAAAAATTCGTTTCTTTCATCTAGACCAGTGTCCTGCAAATAGTAGACACTAAATACTAGCTAATAAATAAAAATTAAAAATTAAAATTACAAGAAAATTTTTCTACAAAAGAATAATAATTATGGGTAGTTTTGAAATGAAAAATTTTATTAGAAACAAATCACTAGGTAAGGTAAACTTCTGGAGGATAAACTCTCAAAAGAATTTCAACTCAAAAAGATAGATGGTCTTCTCTCTTAAAATCAAAGTCCTTACAACAATTAGGGATGCTATAATCCAAAGACCCAAAACTTACCATCGTTAGGCATGGTGAGAATAGGAATTTGAGTAATAGAGCCATTTCTACCTTCCACTCTACCAGCGCGTTCATATATTGTGGCTAAATCTGTATACATGTAACCTGGGAAACCTCGTCGACCAGGAACCTCTTCCCTGGCTGCTGAAACCTGACAGTGAGTCAAGGAGAACAGTATCACATACCAGAAAATGAAAATTAAAGCTTGGTTAGAAAACATTTGTTTGAACATGCCAAATTACAAAGTTGGAAATATCATCTTATTCATTTTAAATATCACCTCTAGAAACGATTTAGAAAAATCTAGCAACATAAATTCAGATTATTCTGCAACAAAAATGTGGACAATTGGGGACCAGAAGTTTTTTTGCTAAAATCATACTGCCATAACACAAATCTTCAAATAGCTGGCTAGAAGAAAATCTGCTTGCAATTTTATAAATCAAAGGTAGTACATTTTAAAACTAAGAGAACATTCTCAGTTCACAAGATTTCCTTCATGTTATGGATCTTGCCAGATTTACATAAGCTAATCCTGAAAAGATCAAAAGGGAAGGAAATACATATATCAGAAATCATCTGATGCACTTTACATACATTATTTAATTTAATCCTCACAACAACCCTATGAGGAAGTTAATGTTATTAACCCCAACTTACAACCGGAATCAAGGGCCAGATGATTTCCCTGGATCACCGCACAAGACAAGAATAGTAATAAATGGTCTTTCTCTTAGAGACATGCACACTAGAATATATGCATACATTTTAATCTACAGCCAACAAGAACTGTAAATCATTAAGCCCAACTTCTAACTGCTACTTTGGTTCCTCCAAGAGTATGCTCCAGCAGTGCTACTCAAAGCGTGGCCTGCCTGCAGACCAGCTTTTATCAATGTGAAAGGAGATAATGTAGAAAGCAAGATAAACATATAGAAAACTTCAGTGGCAATTTGATAGAATAATTGTCTGTCGAATCTATAATACTAATAAAAGGGTTTGTAAATTGTTTTTTTTTTTTTAATTTTCACTTTTCTAATACTTATTTTTCCTGCCTTTTAGAAAAGTATCTGTGATGGATGGGAGAAAAGAAGTCCTTCAATGAAAAAGCACTGTAGCCGAGTGACATATGATGATGGATCTTAGGGAATCTTAAGCTAGATATTTATATAGCCTGTCTCTTCAAAAGTCTTCTTCCCTTTTTTGCACACTTAAAAGAGCAAGTCACTCAAAATTTCAGTAACTTGCATTAGAACAAACACCCCACACTTCTGGATGGTAACTGCTAGAATCTTATATTGTTTCTAAATAATCACTGAGTTTTCTGAAGGAAAAAAAAGTTCTGAAGAGGGTTCTGCCACAGTATAGTCTTTACTTATGTAAATAAATAAAAATTTACATCATTAAAAATGGAATTCTTGAAAAGGGCTAAAAACTGACAGTCTGGACAGAGACAGAACTACCTGGGAGAGTAACTGATTAAATAGCTTGCATCATTTACTCTCTCTAAGAATCCAGTCTTAATCAATGGAGACAGTGAGAGTATAATAAATAGGCTAATAATTTAAATCTCGTCCTCTAATTATTTCAACTAGGTTGACAAAAGTAATATTTTCTTTTCTGATTAAGGTATTCTACTAATATATGAGCAATGCATTTTAAAAAACATGATTTAAAAAAAATTGAAAACTTGCAGAGGGACAAGATAACCCTGACAAGATAATCCATTTTAATTAAGAAAAAAATTACCTCTCGAAGTGCTTCAGCATAAGAACTCATGTCTGTTAGGATAACCAATACATGTTTCTCACACTGATAGGCCAGGAACTCGGCCGTGGTTAGAGCCAAGCGAGGAGTGATAATTCGCTCAATACTGAAATGAAACATTAAGTCCTACGTCACTCAAAACAAAAAGGCCAAAAACAAAACAAAATGATTCCAGAAATAATAGTACAGTCTCCCTTTCAAAGTTTCACATAAATTGAGGAAGGTTAAGCAATTATTACTTTAAAAGTTCTTAAGTAAGGCAGAGTTCTTTTATGTATTTACATAATAAGAATTACTTAGTGCTACACAGCTAAATTGATTTATTTTATAAATGCCCCATAATTTCTCAGAACTATATAGTTCTCAAAACTGAGCAAGAAAGGAAGAGAGAGACAAGGAGAAAGGGATGAAAGAAGTAGGGGCCAGATTTTGCAGGTAAGAGGAAAAGGTCATTTATTGAGTATGGACTGTGTGCTAGGTAACTTACACTATTATCTCATTTCATATGCACAACAACTCTGTGAGACAAGTATTATTTATCATATTTTATGAAAGAAGACACTGAGCTTCATAGCCTAAGTGACTTACGCCAAACCAAATAACTTACAAGAAGCAGAGCTGGAGTTTAAATACGGTTATCTCATACCTAGGCCTGTGCAGCTTTCACTCTAATGTTCTACTTCCTTAGTGTAAGGTGACATTTTTGACCAGAAGGCTGCATGAATAGGGGGAAAAGAGCTCTATTTGTTTACTTACGTTGGGTCGTTAGCCAAGTTCAAAAAGAGGCAGACGTTGTCCATTGAGCCATTTTCTTCAAAGTCAGATTTGAAGAACCGGGCAGTTTCCATGTTTACCTAAATGGCAATGACTTCATCAGTGCTGGGAGAAGAAAAATTCTCAATATTTCTTTCTTTCTTTTTTTTTTCCCCCCCCAATATTTATTTCTGATGAAGGCCAAGCTACAGATCTGCACTGCTCCTTCTTTTAAAGGTTCAAGTACCCCCAAAACGTTCACAAAAGCCAACAGAGTAAACAGCTTGCTTTGGGCACAAAGGGAATTATTCTTACATTCCACAGTCAAATGCTAAATACTAATCCATGGTTTGCCCAAAATGCCAAGTTGCAACTTCTCTGCCTAGAGATAAATCGAATAATATATGTGTAGTTTTCTACATTGTTCTAAGAACACAAGCAATTTTACATTTCATACTAAAACAGAAAAAGATAATACTTACACCCATAGCAGCAAATACAATCGCAAAATTTTCCTCACTGTAGTCCACTACATCTTTGGATTTTTTTACCAAACCAGCCTGGCGACAGATTTGAGCTGCAATCTGATGAGGAGTACAAAAGAACCAAGTTAAAATCTAAAATAATATTTCTACAACAAAATAACTTTTACCCTAAACTTTGGGGAACTGTAATCATAAATGCAACTGGGTTGTCTTAAAGGGCTTTACCCAATGAAACTATTTTGTAATTTTTGCAGATTCCTAAGAGTAAGCAAGAAGTCAGATACGTGTGGATGAAGAGTCAATGTAATTGGATTATATAAACAGTAACATTGGGCATTTACCTTGAAAATCCTACATTTGGTTTCTCACTAAGAGTGAAGCACTCGGAAATTCTTTCTCCTTAAATTTCATACCAAACAGATTCTAGTTCTCACCTCATTGTGTGGTAAGCCAGCAGCAGAGAAGATAGGAATTTTCTGCCCCCTAGCAATACTGTTCATGCCATCTATGGCCGAAATGCCGGTCTGAATCATCTCCTCTGGATAGATCCGACACTGAGGATTGATTGGCTGGCCTAATGCATTTCCAAAAGGGAAAATTTTAATATGTTTCTACATTAAGACTACAACCATATAAAGCATATAAAGCATTTCTTTCTACTCTTAAAAAATCAGTTATTTTTGAAATCTGAAACTGTTTATTCTTTTCCATTAATCTTTTGTAGATTCACAAATTATATGGTAGTAAAGTGAAACGTAAGGTATAGCAAATAAGAGAGAAATCCTAATTTCAAAGCCATTATGGCTTTTACATTTCAGATATATCCTGGTGATATTTTACAATAAATAAAATATAAAATTTTAAGATAACCTCTAGGAAAAATAAATTTATTAAATAATAAACAAAACATAATTAATCAAACATGGAGTATGTTGGTTATCTACTTCAAGTATCATAAAAATCACCCTTTATCTCACAAAGGTATAAGATAGGTAGATGCTATTTTCCCCAAAACACAGAAATCCATTTTCTGTCCCTACCCATGATATCAAGGAAGTCTTCAGCCAGTACAACAGGACCTCTGTCGATGGGTTTTCCTGATCCATTGAATACCCGACCTGGTAAACAGTAACGAGACAGTACAGAGTGGACAATGACTCACATGTTCACAATCTTTAAAAAGACTTCATGGAAATACGTTAAAAAGGAAGCAGATCTCTGCTCAGCATGAATAATAATATCCGTTTACCAAGCATATCCTCAGACACTGGCGTTCGGAGAATATCCCCAGTAAACTCACAGGATGTCTTCTTGGCATCTATACCTGAAGTCCCTTCAAATACCTATCAAGAAAGAAAAGTAAACAGAAGGGTAAAAGAAATTTAGATCATAAGCGCTTAAGATTTATTTGTCAGCCCTTATAAAGTAAAAAAATCAACGTATATACTACTTGTAGTATCATGACTGAAGAAGTGTTCATGGTGGACGACGAACCAAACTGTCAACCTCTTAACCAGAGTCATGCCTGCAGGCCAAATCCATCAAGCAAGCTAAGAATGGTTTTTACATTTTTAAAGGGTTGTTTTTAAAAAAAAAAAGGAAAAGAAAGCATAAGAACAGGCATCAGAGACCTTAGGCACAACCCTCACAAAGTCTAAAAAACTTACTATCTGGCCCCTTACAGAAATTCTGCTGACCTCTGCTCCAGATTACTTTTTAGGGCACTATGTTATTTGAGAAAACTGGCACTTCCTATAATCAGTAACATTAAAAACTAGGAATTATCAGAGACAATTTAAAGAAGCAGACTCAGATCTCGTTTTGGTTTCAGCCCATAAGCTCTGAATTCTACTTTTCATCTCTCCCCTTCTATGTGACTGTTTCATTTTATCCATTAAAAAATTTTTTTTAAAAAGCCATTTTACCAGTGGAGCTATTGGGCTAGAATGGATATTGGTGGCTGGCATTTAGCAAGAAAACATGAAAAAATACTTTTCTTCCCTCACAGCCAGTAAACAGTTGGGTCCCTGGCTTAAGATTTTTCACCTTCATGATGGTGCAAAAGCAATACACATCTGGTAGAAACCGTACTTCAGAAGAATCACATGAGAAAAAAAAAAAAATCACATGAGATATTTAACATTTTATTATAAAATAGGCTTTGTGTTATATGGTTTTGTGCAATCGTATGCTAAGATAAGTGTTCTGAGCACCTTTAATGTAAGCTAAGCTAAGCTATGATGTTCGGTAGGTTCTGGGTACTAAATGCATTTTCAACTTACGATATTTTCAGCTTATGATGGGTTTATCAAGATGTCACCCCACCTATAAGTTGATGAAGATCTGTATACTTATGTGATAATTACTAAAAAGAACTATTGGTGTTTCTTATGTTTGTTGTGATCAGAAAAACGTTCAACTGGCCAGGTTTTGAAAGCGATGCTTACCTGAACCACTGCTTTGGAACCACTAACTTCTAGAACTTGCCCACTCCTCTTCGTGCCATCAGGTAGTGTTAAGTGCACAATCTCAGCATATCTGGGAAACTAAATAGGAAAAAAATAAAGGCTCAATAACCAACATTTTAAAAGCTCCTCAAAATACTCTATATGCTCTATGTCTTTCACAGCATGTATGCACATGCAGACCCCACACCTCCCCAAAGCACACAGGTATTCATCCAGAGTTTAGAATATCCTCAGGTAGTTTAAGTCCTTAAAACACTTATCACTGGCACATATACTGGCAAACACAGCATAAGGTACAGAGAGAAGGATCTTAAATCTATGAAACCACGGCAATTAAATTCTTTCCCTCTGTGTGTATGTTTTTAAGCTTTGAGACTACAGAAAGTTAAAAAACTATGTTCCCACTACTCAGAGATGATGTTTGCTTCTGGGCTGTGTAATCACCTTGTGCCTTGGGAGGACAGGAATAAAATGCAACTAAACAATAAAATAATTACTATTATAATAAATAATGCTAATATTCCCTCCTCAATCTAATTCTCCTAACCAGAAATGTATTCCTATAATCCATTTTTAATATTTTAAATTGCATGTTTCCAAAAATATACTGTAGTGTTTCACTTACCTAAATGGCAACATACTAAATGTATCATCCTGCAACTCGTTTTTTTCCCACTTGACCGTAGGTTTTGGATCTGTCATAGTCATATTTACCTTATTTTATTAACATAATCTTTTGAAAAATGCATCACTAAGTTGTGTGATGTGAAGGAAAACATCTGCCAATGCATCTGTGAATCAACACTGACTGTAGGACACTTGATTCTGGAGATGCTAATATGAATAAATGGGCATCTAGAATCAACGTTAGAACAGATATAGCTAAAATAAAATCAAGTGACACTCCATTTTATTCAGCTGGTCTTCTACCACTGGTGTTCAAGGCTGTTCCAAATTTAAACTACTACAAACATGTTGCAATGAACATTCTCACATGTGGGCCCAAGTTTCCCTAAGGTAGCTGGTTACGTAGTGGTGGGCTATAGGCTGTGTCCATTTTTATGTGAAATCACTCTGCAAAGGAACCTTTTACTTTACAAACTCCCTAGTAGTATAGAAAAGTATCTTTTCCCTACATCTTTGCCAATCTTACATTATTAAACTTTAATTTTTACCATTTTGATAGAATAAAAAATAGTATCTTTCAATTTGCATTTTCCTGATTCTACTAATATTGAGCATCTTTTCATGTTTACTGACAATTCAGACTTCATTTCCTATAATGGCCTTATTAATATCTTTTCCTCGCTTTTCAACTACATCTGCTTCTTATTTACTTTTAGGTAAGTTTCATAGATTCTGGATATCAATCCTTTTGCGAATATCTGCTCCCAGTCTTCCTTGTCTTTTAATTTTGTTTATGGTATCCTATCATACAGAAGTTTTTGCAATAAAATGACTTGTTTTCCTTTATGATTTGTGTCTTTTGTGTAGGAAAACCTTCCAATCTGAAGTCATAAAAATGGCCTTCTATACTGTCTTCTAATAGGTTTTTCATGTTTTGGTCTTTAATCCATCTGGATTTATTTTTGGTATGTAATTTTATTTTTCTCATTTTTATCTTTATTTTTCATACAGGAAGCCAAATACCCCAACAATATTTACTGAGTAGCACAAATGTAATCTGTGCTACAAGTAGCACGACTTGTAATGTAGCCTTTATCATTTACCAAGTCAAATTCTCAGGTGTGAGGAGAGTTGGTTTTAAGAATCTTAACTTTGCTCCACTGAAATATCTGCTTACTCCCTCACCAAATCTTTATTCTTACTCTATTTCTAACTGATTTTGTTACCTGGAGAGAATCAGCATCTTTTCTGAGTCTTTTCATTCATGAATGTGGAATCTCCAGTTATTTGAAGTCTTCTTTTATGTCTTTCAACAAAGTTTCACAGTTTTTGGTAAAAAGTTCCTAATTATTCTAGTAGTTACTTCTGGCAAACAAAACACTACTGATTTCTATAGACATCCTCTGTATCCAGCAACACTGTTTTACACCATTGTTTCTAATAGTTTGTCCACTGAATGACTTGTGTTTTCTGTTTAGTTAATCATACTACCAAGAAATGATGACAGCTGTGCCTTTTCCTTTTAAGCCCTTTTTCCCACAGCATTGATTAGAGTCCAAGCACAAAGACAGAACAAAGATGGATAGTGGTGCTGACAACAGGTGTCCTCATCTTGTTCCTGATTTAAATGGGAATGTTGCTAGAGTCTCTCCTGAAGTACGCTGTTTGCTGTAGGTTATGGTGGATATCCTTAAAGAGGTTTTAAAAGTTTGTTCTAGCCCTTATTTCTAAGACCACCTTCTTCTTTTGTTTTGTTTTGTTTTTTAGAAACAAGTAATTTTATCAGGTACATATTCCGTATTTACTGAGAAGAGCGTAAGCTTTTTCTAGCTTAATCTATGAATGACCTGAATTATACTGACATTTGCTAGTATCAAATCATGTTTGTATTACTGGGATAAATTCTACTTTGTCATAATTCTGTTGAGGTTTTAAAGTATATCTTTGCTAATATCCAATACATGAGAACATTTTTATTAAGAATTTTGGAATCTGTGCTTGTAAATGAGAATAGCTACATTGTTTCTTTTCTGATACTAGCTTTTGTCTGGTTTGGGAATAAAAGATGTGCTACCTTCAGAAAATGAGTTGGACAGCAGTCTCCATCATCATCTATTCTGATACAATTTGTATAAAATTATCTATTCCTTGATCCTATGTGTATGTTTTAAGTTAAAAACAGGAGCCAAAAACTAAAAACAAACAAAAAACACTCTAAATCTGGTGGTATAAAGCCATTCTTACAACTACATAAACTTTATTTACCAGTTTTTCCTCAGCTGGAGTTATACCCCAAACAAACATTCAATAAAACTTTTTCAGCTTTCTTAAAATTACTTCCCCCAAGATGTTTTCTAAGTCCTTCCCATTATTGACTCTCATAGCATCCTGCACTCACCCTTCATAGCACTTACCAATTAGACACTTATGTATTTGTATTGTGTATTTTTGGTGCTGAGTTCAGCACTTAACATAGTTGAAGCATGAATATGTTTAACTGTTTTTGAAAATATATTTACTAATATAAAAGCTTCATATTTTTAAAATATGAGTCAAAAATTTTATCCAATAAAAAGTATATAAAAAAGAAGAAATAAAGGACAAAGAAGCAAATAATGCTTTCAATACTTCCCCCCAAAATAAAAGTGTATGCTTCATCCTTTCACAAAATATTAATGGGCACCTGCTTAAATCCTGTACAACTTGTATACTGAGGCTTTGAATCAAACTGCAGACTAGTATGAAACTGTGGCCAGGAGTAAGCTATACACTTAATCTTGCAATTAATTTGTATAGGTACCTTGTCATGCACAAAAATATCTTAGTGATAAAGCTGAAGAGACAGTGCACTTTGCCCTTTAAGAAATGTTTTTCAATTTATTTTCTGCTTCCAGAGGAGCCACATGCCAAACATACTTCTGCCATTACTTCTCTCAACAAACTAATAACTGTGTACCTTTCCCCCTGATCCACTCCCAACAACAACCAATGCAGAATTACTGTTCTACAGAGCGTATTATACAAATTATCTCCTCTGAAGATATTTTAATCACTGAACTCAGGCAGGAGGCTTCACCCAGGGTGAAGTCTATTCAATTATAGACTACATTCTATGCCTCTTTTTCTAAGATAATTCTTATGTATAGGTGTGGCTAAAAAAAACCCATGTAACTAAAGAGTCTTTCAACAAACTGAATAAGTAAAAACTATTCTCTGCTTTATGGTTTTAGTCACTGTTGACATAATCTGTTGTTTATTCATTACTTGAATACCAGTGTCAGGCCCTCAAAGACAAAAGTAACATTGTTTACTCACTCAAAGACCTTAAAATTTAGTAGAGAAGACAAAAATGTAACAAGTAGTTATAACACACAGTAGTCTATGACAAGAGCCACAAGATACTGTATATCTAAATAATATCCTACAAGTCATAAAACACACAAATATTACTGTTGTTTTCCTAATAAACCTGTGAGGTATGATTAACAAACAAAATTTTAAATTTTACAGACAAGGGACTCAAAGCCACAAACAGAATCCACAACAGATCCAGTACTAGAATCCCATCTTCTGACTTTTGACCTAAAATTCTTGTCTCCATATAGCACTGACATTCCGACCAAGGAATGGCTTAAAAAAATCATAACAAAAAACTTAAAGTGTACTAAACAGTACTTAATACTATGCTTTTAACTTCTTAAATGGTTAGACGATAATGATAGTGGTATTACCTTAACATGATCTAAGATCACTAGTGGACCATTAACTCCTGATACTGTCTTGTATGCTGGAAAGAAACACAAAAAAGTCAGTTCTTGTCAAACAGGACAACAGTCTAAATGATCTCTCTGGTATTACCAAAAAGAACCTCTCTCTACTTTATCATATCTATTATTATATGGAACACTCAAAAAGTATGAAATTTTTCATTGAATTTATAAAATATGCCTGCATCTGTACTTCTCATAATCCCCTTCATCAAACCAAAAACATTTTTAATTCTTACTATAAGTCACATTGTTTCAAGGACCCAGAATACAAAAACAAAGGTAAAGAGGGAGAGTTCCCACAAGAATTCACAATTTTATATGGAGAAGGGGGAGGTAAGGGCTCTACCAGAGGTGTGCTGAGGGTCTGTGGGAGCACAGGAAAGACCCTGCAATGGTTCTCACTTAGAAAAGAAAAAGCTTTACAGAAAAGGTAGCACTTAGCAAAGTAGATAGAGAAGGAGAAGGGAATCCTTAACTTTAAGCAGAAGTGACAAAACTCACAAAAGAAATCTGACAAAATGTAGTCTGTTAAGATAAAATGCCATGATTAAATAGTATCATAAAAACTATGGAAAAAAAAGGAGTTTATGAAGGGGGATGGAATGAAAGGTCAGAGATCATATAAGTATCCTTTTAAAAAAAAAAAAGTCAAACGTTACTGTCATTGTAGAAGCTTATATTTTCTACTGCAAATTATGCCCTAGCAACAAACTACCCAAATCTCTCATTTTAGAAAGGAGGTAGCTGTCACTGAATTGTATCACACCTACATACATGCCGAGTATAATGAATGGTAATCAGGTATAAATCAGAACAGTCAGGAAAGCAATTCTAACAATGTCAGAATTAACTAAATTTCATGATCAGAAAAGCTGAAAAAACAAATGAAATAAGTGTTTACAAGACCTAAAATAATGTATAAGAATCTGTCAACCAACTGGGAATTTTTCACTTGCTTGATTTCTTATTATGTCTTAGACGGAAATTTCTGGCATGAATGTAGACTCCCAAGAATGAGGAAACCATTTAATAACCAGTCTGTCCATTCAAGGGGCTTCAGAATTTAAAAACATAATTTCTTTAGCCAGGAAGCAAGTGCCCTGGTAGAAACACTGAGACAGGGCAGGCGAGCACTGTCACGAACCCTAGTCTTTCATACTGAGGACCTTTAAATCCTCACACTAAATATTTGCTTGAATACATTTGTAATTGTAATGATCAACAGAGGCTCCTAATTACTTCTTTTTTTTTCAACCTTAGATAAAAAGCAAGTCACAAATTTTAAATGTTAAGTTACTTGAATGGATGGCAATGTAAACAAATTAATCATGCCTCCAAGATTATTAGAAATATCCCAGTTGTTGGGGCTTCCCTGGTGGCGCAGTGGTTGAGAATCTGCCTGCTAATGCAGGGGACACGGGTTCGAGCCCTGGTCTGGGAAGATCCCACATGCCGTGGAGCAACTAGGCCCATGAGCCACAACTACTGAGCCTGCGTGTCTGGAGCCTGTGCTCCGCAACAAGAGAGGCCACGATTGAGAGGCCCGCGCAACGCGATGAAGAGGGGCCCCCGCTCGCCGCAACTAGAGTAAGCCCTCGCACAGAAACGAAGACCCAACACAGCCAAAAAAATAAATAATTAATTAATTAAAAATAAATATCCCAGTTGTCATATATTCTGCTACTTTTATGTTAATCCTCTCCATTGTTTTAAAATAATCTAATACTCTTAAAAATAAATCCTACCCCTAAAACAATTTCTACATTGTTCTCTTTTATTTTATTTTTATTTTTGGCTTCGCCACACGGTTTGCAGGATCTCAGCTTCCCGACTGGGGATTAAACCCACGCCACGGCAGTGAAAGCGCCATGCGAGTCCTAACCACTGGACCTCCAGGGAATTCCCTCATTGTTCTCATTTTAAAAGAATCCAAATATTTTTTCAATTACTTTCTAAAATTGCTATGTGGATATGCAAAATGAACTAGATTAGAAACATGTTTTCTTGGCACCCAGGTTTTAAAACTATAGAAACACAGACCTTTTCAAAACCTAAACAGCTGGGAATGGGAGTAGGGAGTGGGCCAGTGGGGGCGTGGGAATTCAGTTTTGAGATTTACAGGCAACTGTTTTGAATAAAATGTAACATCAGTAAAATGCTTCAGGTTCTGAAATTCTCTTTACTTTCTGGACAAGATTGGCATCTCCTTTGAACTTTTAACCTCTACAACAATGATCCTTTAGAATCTCACATTTAAATTCAAGCCCGTTCAAATTATGAAGTTTTGCCAGTCACAAGGCAAAAGCCCGACCAAGAAAAAAGAAATGCTAGTCATTGCTTTTCCCGGAAACAGTGAATCAAGTTGATTTCAACTATAGAAGACAAGATTCTACTTCATCAAAAGCAGTCTCTAAACTTGCAACAATGTATGTAGCCTTTAAAAAAGCTAGTAACCATTGGAATTAATTAATAACAAAACTACCAATACACATTTTAAAAGTACTTGTCAGGAATTCTTTTTTAATCTCCATAACAGGTCTATGAGTTAACAAATATTCCAAGTTTTACAAGAGAAAAATGATTCTCAGAAATTAAGTAACTTGCCTAAGGATCTAAATTTACATAGTCTGCCTCCAGTCACTTTTTCCTTGACTCTGTGCTACAGCTCAAATTCTAAAAGTGAACTGGTCATTTTTTGTGGTCTGAGGCACTCTTGTATCATTACTGAAAAACAATCTTTCTCTAGTGGGGTGTAGCCACTAGAAAAGTTAAACCAGTAAAGGAAGAAACTAATGGAGATGCTTCAGCAGTTTTCTGTCACTGGAAAGCATGAGGAGACCACTTCAGATACAAACCAGAGGTTAAGCAACATGCTTGGTTTAAATTAAAATGGGATGCAAACTAAACTAATAAATGTTATAATCCAAACTAAATAAAAAATATTACCAAATGAAACTGCTTCACACTTTACAGAGCATCTTCAGATAGGTTACCTTTTCAGTTTCACAAAACACTGGGAGGTAGGCAAGGCTGATAGACCTACTCCACACTTAAACTACATCTATGAGAAATCTGTTACTAAATGGAAGAGCCAAGATTAAAATTATTTTTGTTTGTGGCCCACCCCCACCAATTCTAAGTTTATACTCTATGACCCTTAGTCTCCAGTATAACTTAAAAATATGGAGATAACACAGTTCCTAGCACTTGGACTACAAATAGGGAGTAGAAAACAGTTTATATACAAACTATAGCTCCTTTCCACAATAGTAAAACAACTGGGGGGGAACAAGCAGAGAAAATAATATCAAATACCACATTTTATCTCTCAACAATATTTACCCAGCTTTTCTCACCATTAGTATTAACAGCCCAAAGCAGAGACAACACTTTAGATTAAAGCTGCCAAAGACATAAAGCTGTTCTTCAAAAAGTCAATACCCATTCACAAATTACATAAATATTTCTGTTTACAAACAATAATGACCATTCTTCTCTTGAAAATTCCAAATGAAGAAGAACTTGGGTCTGCAGGGGATGATCAGAACTTCTGAAAACACAGCAGACACATGTTTACATCTTTGATCCTGAATATTTATGGAGACAATAAATATTTATGGAGTAACATTTAAAACCCAAAATCTACAAAGATTTTAAGAAGCACATATTTTGTTAGATGACATCTTCTTCCTCCTATAGGATATGAGATTGTTCAACAGAACTAACACTACTTAATGATTGTGAAACTTTCAAAGAGAAAATTTGACAGCTGTTGCACAATAAGAGATCTAGTCCTTCAGCCTCCACCTTATTAGCAAAACAAAACCAGAACAATCGTCTTCTATTGTGCAAGAAAAGTAAAGACCCACACTTTGTAGTGGGCAAGGAGGGAGAGGTTCTAGAAAAAGGCAGGCCGACCATTCCTTTACTGGACTTTTCACTGAGGTTAACTCTGCTTTATGACATAAGAAACGTAAGATTAGTTGATCTAGGATCTCAAGAACAAAGGAGATTATCTAATCCAAAACGTTTTAACATCCAAAAGCTCTGCGTATATTATTGAACCTTGCTCAAAGTTTAAAAGGAAATCAAGTTTTCTTTCCTTGTGACTTTAGAAATTCAACTAATGTGCTCAAGATTATTTCAAGCCTGCATATCTCATTTTCCATCTCTTGTTAACGGCCCCATAATCCTGAAATTTTTAAAAACCAGGATCCAATTTGTACAGTGGAGCTGCCAATATTCCATTCCTTTGTTCAAAAAGCACACATTAAATAACTATAACTTTTTACCTAGGATGGTAACATCGATCTTTAATCAGAAAAATTAAGAAGTTAATATTTATTCAGAAGCAATTAAGAGTGTTAACTAGAATCAAGAATGTGGCAATACAGGAAAAAGATGACATTCAAATGCAGTTAGCTGTTAGCCTAAGTATGATATCATTTGTGCTTTTTAGAATAACCCAGACACAGAAGTGAAACTCAAACCAAGTACCCCAACTCCCTACTCTGGTTCCATCCACATTAAGGATCCATATACTAAACTATTAGAACAAGGGGTTTAAATGCAAGTTATACAACTACAAAACACAATGCTTCTATGTGCCAACACTGCGCTAGGCACTGAGGATACAAAAAGGATTCCTGAACCCTAAAGTTTCAGTTTTAAGCATTATGTCGCAACAATCTTGTCCGGAGGAATCTCATCTGGAGAAGTTCTTCAGTCACTGGCTAAGCACACACAGAATGTTGAGAAATCATACTCATCTCCCTTAAGGGTTTACAACCTCAATCATGGAGTACTCTTTAAACTATGTTATTATTTCAATTGATACTCTGAATTGAGATTGAGTGAATAATTATATGGAAAAATGACTACTGCCCCTTATAATCTTTTCCTAGAAGCACCACTAATGCCTATCTGTTCTACCCAAAGAACAGCAAAGCATACAAATGCAATTCATAAAAGAGTATTTGTAACTGTTAGGCACAAATTTATTGTCATAAGAATACAACATCTGTCAATTTCTTGAAACATTCAGCTCATGTAAACTCCCAACGGGCATTCTCTAATGCAAATAATTCCCATTATAGAAAGCACATGGGGGGGGAATAAATTAGGAGTTTGGGATTAAAATATATACACTACTATATATAAAACAGATAGCCAACAGGGAACTACTGTATAGCACAGGGAACTATACTTAATATCTTGTAATAACTTCTAATGGGTAAGAATCTAAAAAAGAATATATATACATATATAATATATATAACTGAATCACTTGGCTGTACACCTGAAACTAACACGTTATAAATCAACTATATTTCAATTGAAAAAAAAACCACATCTCTGCAAACCATAGAATCAAGTCTTTTCTTTCTTCCTTACACTGCAGTGCTGTCACATGACCTGACCCAGTGACTGATGAGGATGGGAGAGCGCCCAGGCGGGAGAGCGCCCAGGCAGGAGAGCGCCCAGACTGAAACACTTCATCTGAAATTCTTTTTAACCAATGAGCCACCCACCAAGAGGTACTGTGGCAATTAACGGGTGCAAATACAGTCTCACCACCTTGGAAAACATCGGGTGCTTTCCTAAGTTTTAAAGAGTCTACTTCCAGTGCTCATCCCCGGTTCCTAAGGAAACTGTGAAGAGGTCTGATGCTACACAATTTTATTGTTTAGTAATCAAGAACCATTTCTTTCGGGAACTGCTGAACAGTCCACTTAAGCCTGGTTTATTAAGGTCTTTTTACAATCACAACACTTAAACGTGCTTATGCATATGCTTTGCATATATGCTACATAATATGGGCAAAGCTGCTTGTCTTCCCCAAGATAGCCTTGCACTCAAGTTAATGGCAGAAAAAGGTCCAGCAAGAATTAAGAAACCTGGAATTTTCCTGCTCTGCCAGTAATTAGGGGTCTAAAGCCTGGCAAGCCCTGTCCTTTTCAGAACCTTAGGCTTCTCACTGTAAAATGAGAGGGTTAGACTAGATGACCCGCAGGGTACTTCTCAGCTCTAGCTTTCTCTGATATCTAGGTGTCCTCCTGCGGAGCAGCTTCTCCACTGAACAACATCTCCCTCTGGCTGTGGGCCTGACCTCCATCCACGAAAGGCCTGAGCACGTCAGCGATGACACTACACCGTCCCCCTCGGCAGGAGCTCAGGACCTGCCCTGAGGTCCACACCCGAGGCAGGGGGAAGGGGAGGGGCGGTTCCCTCGACCCCTGCAGATCCAAATGAGGTCAGCAGAAGATTAGGATAAGAGTGGCAAGAAGTGGCCTTCGCTCAGAGACAGGAAGCAAGCGCCTGAGCATGCTCCAGCCTCGGGAAACTGGAGAGGGTGGGGCAATAGCCAGGAGACCACCAACCCAGGAAAAAGTTCCCGTTGGTGCTCTTCCCCTTAGCCCACCCCTGGCACGGAAATTAAGGTACACTCAAATCGCCTTCTAGAGAGAGACGTCGGAGTAGGGGGACGCGAGAGGAAAAAACAATCCCCCCATCCCACCCCTCTGGCTAAGCAGGTGAGTGGGAGCAAGGGGCTGGGCTAAGAGCAAAGACAGGATTCGTCTTGCTCTCTGATACTCACTGAGACGAGGCTGGGAGAGGTAGTTCCGGCTAACTGCCAGCGCCTGTTCTCGAGACCCCGCCATGGGCCCACTGGTGGGTACAGGAAGCTCAGGCGCGGCCCCGTTCACGATGCCCCGCATCACCCGCAGCGCCATCTTGTCTCCTCCGTCCCGACTGGCCCCGCAGCGGCGCCGCGCAGGCGCAGATATAGCTGGGGCAGCCCGCGCCCCGCTCCGCCCGTGCGCGCTGAGGAGTCCCCGCCCACTGAGCTGCACCCGGCCCGCGGCCTCGTGACTTGGGCTCCGCGTGGGCGGGGCTAAACCCGCGCCCTCCGCGAGAGGAGCTGACCAGCGTGCTGGGAGGAGGACGCCGGGCCAGGGAGAGGGATCCAGAGAAAGGCAAGAGTTAAGGGAGAAGGAGAAGAAAGGAGGGAGAGGGAAGAAAGCCAACTTCGTGCAAGAAAACGTCAACGGCATTTCATGACATTGAATGAAGAGAACTCAAGTTCTAAAAAAACACTTTGAAAAACAGAATCTAAAACCTCTGCTAGTGGATATTAACGTGGGGAACCGTGTGCCATCATTTCTCTCACTTTATCATCTTCCTTTCCAATACATTCACTCATGTGTCCATTCAAAAAACATTGGACTGTTTTAAGGTGGTGGTAGTGGTGTGAAAGACAAAGTGGGATGTATTTGAAAACTATTTAAGGGATAGAACCGATGCAAGAATGATTAGCTGGCTGTGGAAGGTGTCAATCCAGGCTTGGGTCCTGAGTGATTGGTTGATTGTGTTGTTGTTTACTGGGTAGAACACAGAGAAGGAAGTGAGGAATTTTGCTGGTGGTAGAGGAGGAAAAGAGAAAAGCTAATTGTCTGGGGATCTGTTAAGTTTCCTGTGGAATATTCAGAATGAGATTTCTATTCAACTAAATAGGTAACTATCCCAGGAGAAGCTATCTGGGCTAAGTCAATATCAAAATTTATAACTTATCACCATGTTAGTAATATGAAAATAGAAGAGATAAGCCAGAGAGTGTGTGATGTACTGTGGAAGATACTAAAGGCCAACTTTTAAGAGATCACTAAGGTGAGGGGATGTACCAAGAAAGAGTATCTTGTAATCAAATCAAACTTGCAGTGATATTAGAGTTGGAGAGAACGCAGAGCACATGTTCTAGAAGCAAAAAGAAGAGAAAATCTTAAGGAGGGATTACTGTACTGTTAGTGCCAAAAACTGACGAGAAGGGAAGTAATAGGAGTACTACAAGTATCCATTTTATTTGGCCATTAGAAGACCATTTTGATATAATGGGAAGATATATGCTTAATGGAAAACAATAAGCTTTTTTACATAGGTGAAAATTGTAGGGGTTGAACTGTATATGATGGTGTCATATTACAAATGAAGTGATCATTACTTAGTTATTTAAACTCTACTTTAGGGGCATCTCATCTCCATGCCCTTTGGTATATATACCCATAGCCCTTTTGAACTAAACCACTGAAGCAAGTACTCCTTAATTTTGAGTGAGAGTTAGCATCATTTAGTATGTCTTATACTTTAAAAAAAAAAGGCGAAATAATATGAGGTACCATTTTTTTTTTAATTCATGGGATTGACTATAATTTTTAACTAATGTCCAAAGTTGTCAAGAGTAGGGACACATAGTTTTTCGAGGCAGGAGCCTGCTGTGTCTTTCTTTGCCTGGTAAAGCAATAAAGCTATCCTTTTCTACTTCACCCCCCCCCCAAAAAGTTGTCAAGAGTATAAGAAAACAAGAATCTATGAGACCTTGTGCAAAATGTATGCATATGGGTATCTTTCATGGAGATGACCCGTAGGTTTTTGTCAGATTCTCACAGAAGCCTGAAACTTAAAGAAAACAAAATAGCTGAGCATCATTGAGTAATTGGAAAAGTGATATTTCCATTTATAGAATCATATTTCTATACGGTACTGTCAGATATCTGCTATTACTTGGCACCATCTCCAACTTTTTAGACAATTACTGTTATTTTTATTTTATAATGTCTTAGGGTCCTATGATGGTATCTGTGTAGAGTTGAGGTAATTCAAAAATATTAATCAAGTGGAACTGAATATGAGAATTTCTCAGTTATTTAGAGCATTGATATTTATACACCGTTCCTCATGGTTTTCAAAAAAGTATTTCCTTAATATATAAGAAAGACAGGGTAAAACAAATATTCTACACATAGAAAAATGTAGGTAGGAAATTATGGAACAATCTTAGTTTCCCTTATAATGAAGAAATTCAAACTGGAACAGCGTGAGGCTCTACTGTATTTGTTAAATTAGCAAAACTAACCCAGTGATTCTTTTTTTAGGCATTGGCAGGATTAGGGACTAAGGGATGCACCAACACGTTTCTCCTGGCTTTGTAAACTGGCCAGTCCTTCTGGAGAGCAACCTGGTATGGGTTGGGGATTACAACACTGTTCATAGTGTTTGATCCAATAATTTGTTTGAGCGATCTCAGTAATGGGATTATGAACCAAAGGAATACGTTTATAGCTTGTTATGGCAATATGGTTATTCATCATAGTGAAAATGAAGTAGCAACCTAAATATCTAGCAGTAATGAACTAGACAAGGATTCTATATTTAATGGCTACTGGCATGCACGTGATGTATAAGCTAGTGGAATTTAAGTGTATGGAACTATTTATATAAAATAATAGTGAGTGAAAAGAGCTAAAACAGATATAGACCAATTGCAACACTTTTGTACACGGCTAATAATCAGAAGACATAGTGCAGTGATATAAATAATTGATATTGTGGGGCTTTGTGGTGGGGGGGTGCCTAATTTTTTGTTCTAGAATGTTAAATGTCCAGTCTCATACACTCACACAGAGACCATCACCTGGGGAGTGGGTAGAATACAGTATTATGTTTAAGAGGCTCTGGAGCCAGACAACTTAGTTGAAGTCCTGGTTTTCTTAGTTCTATGATCTGGAACAAAAATTTATTTGTTTATTGTCTCTAGGTCGCATTTGCAAACTGAGGATCATAATACTACCTTCTTCATAAGCTTGTTATAAGCATTAAAAGAGATTACTGCAAAGTGTTTGGCAAATAGCAAGGGCTAAATATGTTTTAACTAGCATTGTTATTGTATACTTTGATCAATCATGTACATATTAATTACTATGTGTCAGGATCTTTTCTAAGAGCTTTATAAATGGCATAGCTACCTGACTAGTTTGTATTAAGCAGGGACTATATCTTTTTTCTTTTTTTTTTGGCTGTGTTGCGTCTCTGTTGCTGCGCATGGGCTTTCTCTAGTTGTGGCGAGCAGGGGCTACTCCTCATTGTGGTGCACGGGCTTCTCATTGCAGTGGCTTCTTTGGTTGTGGAGCACGGGCTCTAGGTGCGTGGGCTTCAATAGTTGCGGTGCGTGGGCTCAGTGGTTGCAGCGTGCGGGCTCTAGAGCTCAGGCTCAGTAGTTGGGGCACATGGGCTTAGTTGCTCTGTGGCATGTGGGATCATCCTGGACCAGGGCTCGAACCTGTGTCCCCTGCATTGGCAGGCGGATTCCTAACCACTACTCTAACAGGGAAGTAGCAGGGACTATATCTTATAATTATCTTGTGTCTTCTGTCTATAGTACCTAGCAGGGTAACTTGCACATAATACATAATGAATATCTAGTAGATGAACGCAAATGGGGTTCTCCTTTCCTAAGGATGAACAGTTTTCCACTAATTTTATACTTCTATATGGAGGGTTTTTCCTAAGGAACACTCACCCTATCAGATTGTATAGTGGTTACTGTCCTCTTATTATTTGTTGAAATCCTATCCTTATTTTATCCCAAAGAATGCAAGACCAGCTGGCCTCAGCAGCAGGGAATGTGGTTGGAACATGAGACTCAGAGTCACCAGCCCCAGTCTCAGTGTTGACTGTCTGCTTATGCACAGTGTGACCCTGAGCCAATCCCCAATTCCTTTTGTCTCTGAGTCTCCATATGTCATTTGGGAAGATTTCTTGCCATAGTTCTCAAGAATTTAAAAGGAGGATTCCAGAAATTAACAGTGCAAACAGAAATGCAAACACTTACTCTTTTTCACGAATGATTAAGAGGAAGAAAATTATAGAAGGGCAGGGGAAGAAAAGCTCATGCCAGTGACCTAATTTTCCCCATATAATGTGTCTTTCTTCATTTGCTGGAAAATCCTCATCAAGAAAAACATTATGAAGACAAACCACAGCAAATCAAATCACTAGGTCTGTACATTTCCATGTAACAAGGCATAAACCAGTGTAAGATCATCAACATAAAAATTTCAGCATGAAATGGGAGAGGAAGCTAATTAATTTATATATATATATTTCTCTTTCTGTGTTGGGTATTTTCTAATTCTGACCATCTGATGCAGAGTGAGCTTTATAGGCTGGAAACTATACTTTGACCTCCTGAAAACTGAGATCTCTTGTTCTATTTCATGTTACTTTCATTGTCACTAGGGTCCCTAATGTGTTGTGGAAAGAAAGGGGACAGCAGAGGGCCCCCTATGAACAGAACATGACTGCTTAAGTGTGAACAGTGCAATGTTTAAGCATATAAACCCAAGAAGAGGCCAATGGCTGGAAGTTCCCTTACCAGGTGCTGGCTGTATCATTCTCTGGTAGTGGGAAAAAGTGTCTTGAAACTCCGGGTGCCCTTTGTCAAAGACTTTCTTTTGTTGCCAGATCAAGATAGCCCTTTCTCATCCCAAATGTTCCAGACAAAATGAATCAGTTGGATAACTGCTGATGCATTTATTTGTTGAAATATTACTCAGACTTTAGGACAGACAGAAGAATATCTTAAACATGGGAAAAATTTTCACAATACAGTATTGAGTAGAAATTCTATAGGAAATGTCATACACAGTATAATCTCTATTATCTATAGGTATACATATACCCTTAGAGAAATGATTGGAAAGAAACATATATAGATGTTACCAGTATCTATCTCTGAGTTATGGGATGTTTTGCATTCTTTATATTTGTCATTTTATTGGTATGATCCTACATTACACTTTTTAATCAGAAATAAAATTAGAAATATTAAGGTACTTCTGTTTAAAATGTTACAGTTTTCTTTTTAACAGGCAGCAGTTTCAACTACTGGTAAAATAAGCGTGTGGTCAGGCAAATGAAAAGTTCTGTATTGCAGAGACCTGGAAGGAATTTGGGGCAAAGAAAGTAGTGAAGGATGACACAGAGTCAACATTCGATGAGAACCCATTGTTTTACCTTTAAGACTAGTTTATGATTGTTAGAGTTGGAATAGACCTTGGGAATCAACTAGACCTAACTCTCCAATTTACAAATGAGGGAACTGAAGCTCCGGGAAGTAAAGTGATTTCCCAAGTTCCAGAAGCAAGGTAGTAGTAACAGGACTAGAAAGACAATCTAACCTACCTAGACTTTAGACCATGCCTTTTTTTGCTCCATAGCCTCCTTAGCTGCCCAGTTCTGGCTCTGTCAGCTGTGTACACATTAGGATAAGTCTGGAAGATTCCCTCTGATGCAGGCTAGTTACAGATGGGCTGTTCTGTCCCCATGTAGGGGAACTTTGGAAGACCAAATTATTTCTAAGACAGGTGGGGGCTTCTGATGATCTGAAATGAGAATCCAAGACCCAAGCTCTGACCTGGTGTCTGTCTGAAGCCCCCTCTTTAGTTGCAAAGATGACCTGGGGACAAGCTGGACTTGGAACATCTGGGATTCTCAGGAAAAATTCTAAGGATTTATTCTAATTTGGATCATTTCCACTTTTCCTTAAGGTGTCATGGCAATGTGCCTGTACTGTCTCAACATCAGTCAGACCAGTGCCAGAAAAGGGCCTTATTTCCTTGCTTACTTAGGATGTACTCATTGGGAAGGTGCAGTGAAAGCTTGAATGACATTTTTTATCAAGAAATACATATTGGGACTTCCCTGGTGTAGCAGTGGTTAAGAATCCACCTGCCAACTCAGGGGACATGGGTTCAAGCCCTGGTCCGGGAAGATTCCACATGCCATGGAGCAACTAAGCCCATGCACCACAACTACTAAGCCTGCGCTCTAGAGCCCACGAGCCACAACTACTGAGCCCGTGTGCCACAACTATTGAAGCCCTGGTGCCCTAGAGCCTGCGTGCTGCAACTCCTGAGCCCGCGTGCTGCAACTACTGAAGTCCACACACCTAGCGCCTGTGCTCCGCAACAAGAGAAGCCACCGCAGTGAGAAGCCCGCGCACTGCAATGAAGAGTAGCCCCCGCTCGCCACAACTAGAGAAAGCCTGCACACAGCCACGAAGACCCAACACAGCCGAAAATAAATTAAAAAAAAAAAGAAATGCATATTGAATGAGCATTGATAATGCACTCAGCATTGTGCTAGGCACTGGAAAACCTCAGAAGAACTAGAGGGCTTGTTCTTGCTCTCAAGTAGTAAGTACATTGGGCCGAGCTCTGTGTCTTCAGGCAGACAGTGTCTCTGGGCCTGAGTCACATCTTTAAAGCAAAGGTGACATTAAAGTATGTTGCTAAGGAGCTAAAGGCTAAATTGTAGAGACAAGATTAACACACGTGACTTGACAGAGAGAATATGTAAAACAGCATGGATAACATACTACATTGTCTAACTGGTAAGAGATAGGTCAGCTAGGATTTACCAAGGTCAGATTAGTCTCCACAGGAAGGCAGATCTTTTTGGTTAGACAGAATTTGGGGCCAATTTGGATTAGAGGAGCAATATTGCATGTCCCATGTGTTTCTTGAGCAAGATGCATAAATTCTCATGGTTAGAAAGACATAACACCTCTGAAGCAGTTCATGGTGGATAGTACATTTTGAAGAGGAATTTATTTTAGGGAACTTAGTGTTTGGATATTTCCCCAACAATTAGAGTCATTCAGTCAGAGCAGAGTCAATGTGTTACTGTTTTTCTGATAAGTGCATAGGATCTAATATTATGCACTATGATGTTGCAGGCATTCTTCTAAGTGCTTGTTGTTAATTTTCTCATTAAATCCTCACAGGAACTCTATAAATTAGCAAAGTTAGCAAAAACTCTATAAGTTGAGGCACAGAAAAATTAGGTAGTTTCTCCAAAGTCTCACAACTAGTAAATGGCAGAACCAGGACCCAAACCCTGCTAATTCAGGTGCTTCTTCTCTGCTTCCTGGTATTTATAGAAAGATATTTATAGAAAACATGGCCTTTGTTCCTATGAGAATTTACCACTGGCCTTTCATATCCCACTAAAGTCATGGACATTTCCACAGGCTGTCTGATCAATGGTTTGTGGGATGGTAGATTTTCCAACTCTAGTCTATTAATTAAAGTTAATAAGAAGCCATGACTGAGGCTAAGATTCTAAGGGTTAGTGGTGGATTTTAAAACTCTCAGTCCTGCCTGTGGAATTCTGCTCACACAGTCAGGGATGGGTAGGTTTGGGAGCTGAATTTCTAATGGAAGGTTGAATTTCCTTATTCCCATTCTTAAGCAATGAGGCTCTGGGAAAGTACAAGTCTCTTTCGGGGCTTCCAATACCTCAGCCAGTCTTAATGCTTAGAGAGACAAGAATGTTCATTATCATCATCAGTAACAATAACAAATAGTTACAGAGCATCTCTACTAGGCAAGATGCCAGGTGCTGTGTGGAATACAAAGATGACTAAGATAAAAACCTGTTCTTAAGTAGCTTACAGTCTAGAAGCAGATAACTCTAATTCAAGGGAAAATGTCATAAAATATTATATCTCTGCGTCTGGCTCTTGGCCAGTCTTGTTCTTTTTGTTTGTTTTGTTTTGAGTTCTTTTTTTTTTTTTTAACATTTTCTTTTCTTTTCTTTCTTTTCTCTTCCTTCCTTCCTTCCTTCCTCCCTCCCTCCCTTCCTCCCTTTCTTCCTTCCTTCCTTTCCTTCTTTCTTTCCCTCTCCCTCCCTCCCTCCCTTCCTTCCTTCCTTCTTTCTTAAAAATATTTATTTATTTATTTGGCTGCATGGGGTCTTAGTTGAGGCAGGTGGGATCTTCATCGCGGCATGTGGGATCTTTAGTTCCGGCATGGGAGCTTTTCGTTGCGGCATGTGGGATCTAGTTCCCTGACCAGGGATCAAACCCAGGCCCCCTGCACTGGGAGCGTGGAGTCTTAACCACTAGACCACCAGGGAAGTCCCTATTTTTATTTATTGAATGAAAGATTCTTTAAATTCTATAGTCCTTTACAAGTTTCAAAAATTGCACACAGATGATTATGATCCCATAATAATCCTTTTGTCCACCCCTTCCCCTATATTGACCAGTTTTGTTCTTAACCAACTCCTGCATAGATGCAATGGGCACTAAAGGAAAGGAGGTGGGGACGCTGACTGGTAAATGTAGCTGAGGCTGTGTGTCCTGAGCAGAGCAGACTTGAGTCAAACTAGGCAGAGATGGTACCCTCTGATGATCAGGGGAAGATGGCCAGGCTGAAACTTGATAGTTAAGGGAGGATTTTGAAATGACATAATGAGAGGCAGTAAAGAATTAGAAAGGAGAGCCCTCACCGGGGAAGAAAAGATGAAGGAGTGTTGATAGTAGGTAGAGAGTTCCAGATAGCCAGGCGTGTGGACATGAGGCTTAGGTCCGTACTGAAGAATCAAAGAAAAAGACTGAGGTAGCAGGTGAGAAGCCACAGCCAGAAGAGTCCCCCATGGGCAAGTCCTACCCACCATGGGCAAGTCCTACCCACCATGGGCATCCTCCTACCAAGTTCTACATTGTAATGGGACAGCTGCAGGCTCCCCTTGGTGGCCCTAGCCAAAGGAAATCCAGACTGAGTTTGAAGGGACCTGGCTCTAGGGATAAGGAAGCTGGTTTCTCAGGGGCAGATTCTGTATCTTCTTTGGCTTTAAATGTTTCTGAGTCTGCTGCCTCCATAAGCAAGTCTATATTTCCTCAAGATCCCTGAGGGTAAAAGGATGCTGGTTTGCCGGTGGGGAGGTAAAAGGATGCTGGTTCCCTGTCTCCAGTCTACTTACTTATTGCTGAGTTTGCCACCAGTTCTCTACAACAGGGTTCCCCAACCCCCGGGCCATGGACCGGTACCGGTCTGCGGCCTGTTAGGAACCGGGCCACAAAGCAGGAGCGGCGGGCGAGCGAGCGAAGCTTCATCTGCCGCTCCCCATCGCTCCCTGTCACTGGCATTACGGCCTGAAGCACCCCCTCCCACCCCACCCCGGTCCATGGAAAAATTGTCTTCCATGAAACCGGTCCCTGGTGCCAAAAAGGTTGGGGATCGCTGCTCTACAATACATTCAATGAGGTTCCAGCTCATTTTGAGTTTAGTTTTTAAAGCACCTTGTTTCCCTTTATCTGAAACAAGCTCTTTCCTCAGTTTACGAGACACAGCAGTTCCCAGGTTTTTAGACACAGATCCCTCTTACAGGGCCCACAGTGCCATGCAGATGATAGCCATAAGATAGAAATCCCCTGGTCTTCTTTTCAGAAGCCTGTGACAGGAACCAAACCTCTCCAGCCTGAGGCTGGAACGCTGACATATTCTTGATATAAGAGGAAGTCTGAACTTATTGTTAAATATCTGTACAGCAAGAGAAAGAGGAAGCAAGGAGAAACGAAAGCACCCTCCATGTCAGAGTCACAGGACCATCCACTCTGGCAGGCCACATCAGCCGCAGCCAAAAGTAAGTATAGTTAGGTTATACGTGTTATTTGGTCTGCAGAAAAAAGCTGTCTGTCTGAGGATGCTGTGTTCCAGCCACTTTAATTGGAGTGATAACAGAACCACTGTCAAAGAGCCTCTAAGTTCCATTTCAGTTCTAGACTGTTCTCAACAGGCTGCTCTGGCTAGAAATCATTAGTCCTGGGGGCTCAGAGTCTACCAGTCTAATTACACACAGACTAAGCTCTTACTTTTACTCGTGACTTTTTATTTTAAAATTTTTCCACTATAATTTGGATATTAAATAAAAAATCTCCTATAATTTTTGCCATTTAGCATAACCACTAATATAACTTAGGTACATTTGTCTTATGTATATGGAATTTTTAGAGATATATAATGACAATGCACATAAAGTTTAAAACATTAATTGTAATAAAATATACATAACATAAAATTTATTACCCTAGCCATTTTTAAGTGACAGTTCAGTAGCATTAAGAATATACATGTTGTTGGGCAACCAACCAATCTCTGGACATTTTTCAGCTTGCAAAACAAAAACTCACTTCCTCCTCCCTCCAGACCCTGGAAACCACCTTTCTACTTTCTGATTCTATGAATTTGACTACTCTAGTTAGCTCAAATAAGTGAAATCAATATTTGTCTTCTTGTGACTGGCTTATTAAACTTAGCATAATGTCCTCAGGGTTTATCCATGTAGCATGTGTCAGAATTTCCTTCCTTTTTAAGGCTGAATAATATTGTACTGTATGCAAATATCACATTTTGTTTATCCATTCATCCACCAGTGAACATTTGGGTTGCTTCCACCTTTTGGCAATTATGCACAATGCTGCTGTGAATTTACATGAAGTTTTATACCCTACCTTTTTACTTTCCATTGTAATATCTAGGTATAAACATATGTAATTTTTTCCAGGTTGATATATAGCCTCCATAATAATCTTTTTTTCTCTGTTTTAACAGCAACATGGTAGTCCTTCAAACCCATATTCTTAAATCTTTTCTACAGTTGGACATTTGAGATGTTTCCAGTTTTTCCCTCACCGCTGATAAAAATTTTGTACCTGTGATATTCCCCCCATATTTTACTTTATATTCTTAGAGTAGATTCCTATGAAGTGAAATTACTAGGTTTAAAAGATATGGACATTTTATAACTTGAAAGACAAGAGATTGGGGAGGGAGATAAATAAGGAGTTTGGGATTAACATATACGCACTACTATATATAAAACAGGTAAACAACAAGGACCTACTGTATAGCACAATGTTTTGTAATAACCTATAATGAAAAATAATCTGAAAAATTATATATATATATAAGTACATATATACGTAGCTGTATCACTTTGCTCTTGAAACTAACACAACATTGTAAATTAACTATATGTTAATTAAAAAAAAAAAGAACTTCTTCCAAAGGGAAGAAAAAAAGAAAGACGAGATAGAAAGCCAAATTGCTTTCTAAAAGAATTGTTTCTATTTGCACACTAATAGTGTATATGAATTTACATTTCCCCATATTCACACCAGCTTTTTAAAAAATTTTCCTGGCTGCGCCGCACAGCATGTAGGATCTTAGTTCCCCAAGCAGGGATCGAACCCCCACCCCCGCCTAAGTGGAAGCATGGAGTTTTAACCATTGGACAGCCAGGGAAGTCCTTATTTATTTATTTATTTTTTAACATTAGAAAATTAAACAGGAGGAAGATAAGGGCTCATTTCTTTTTTCTTTTTTTTTAAAAAATATTTATTTATTTATTTGGCTGCACTGGGTCTTAGTCGTGGCACACGGGATCTTCATGGTGGCATGCGGAATCTTTAGTTGCAGCATGAGAACTCTTAGTTGCGGCATGCGGGATCTAGTTCCCTGACCAGGGATTGAACCTGGGCCCCCTGCATTGGGAACGCAGAGTCTCAGCCACCGGATCACCAGGGAAGTCCCAAGACCTCATTTCTGTTTGATAGACAACACTGTGATTATTAACAGTGATGGGCATTTATGAGAACACTCCAAACTTGGCTAGCCTGTGAATACTAGCATGGTTACAGTTAACTGAAATATATATAATGTATAATATATGCATATAGTAGAAACATGTCTGCTATGTAGTGGGGGGCTCAATAAATGATAGCTATTATTATTGGTGCTATGATTTCTATTAATGCCCAAAGTATGATGATTCTTAGCCAGTACATGGTCTCTCAGGCCCTCAGCTCCTCTAAACCAGGGGTCCCCAACCCCTGGGCCACGGACCAGTACCGGTCTGTGGCCTGTTAGGAACTGGGCTGCACAGCAGGAGGTGAGCAGGGGCAAGTGAGTGAAGCTTCATCTGTATTTACAGCCGCGCCCCATAGCTCGCATTACCACCTGAACTCTGCCTTCTGTCAGCATTATGGTGAGTTGTATAATTATTTCATTGTATATTACAATGTAATAATAATAGAAATAAAGTGTACAATAAATGTAATGTGCTTGAATCATCCCAACACCATCTCCCCTCCCCCGCCCGGCCCCGTCCGTGGAAAAATTGTCTTCCATGAAACCGGTCCCTGGTGCCAAAAAGGTTGGGGACCGCTGCTCTAAACCATGGTTTTCCAGCTCTATGGGGCATTTGCAGTTTGGTGGTCTCTCAAAACAGTTTATTCTTCCCTGTGGAGGTGCTCTACACAAGCTCTTTTCTGCTAATGCTCTCTACACACAGCTTTGCTTTGCTGGTGGCTGCCTTGAGACCTCAGAGTACCAAAGCTGTACTTAGGCTGGAGGGCATCATGGTAGAAGTGTCATCTGGGCTCCGGCATGACACTGCCTTATGCCCAGAATCTTGTAAATGTCTTTATTATTAATACGCTCCTCTATCTTTTGGCCCTAATGCCCTCTTTTCAGAGAGGCTCAGGCAACAGGAGTGTAAGGGAGCCCGTATGCCATGCTCCCTGCAGTAGGCAGAATAATGACCCTCCCTCCCCCCGAGATGTCCACACCATATTCTTGGAACCTGTGAATATGTTACCTTACATGGTAATGGGCCTTTGCAGATGTGATTAAGTTCAGGATCTTGAGATGGGGAGATTATCTTGGATTATCTGAATGAGCCAATGTCATCACATGAGTTCTTTTAAGTGAAGGAGGGAGACAAGAGGCTAAGAGAGAGAGTGATAGAAAGTTAAATGGAAGAGAGAGAGAGAGAGACAATTAATGCTGTGCTGCTGACTTTGAAGGTGGAAGGGAACCCTGAGCCAAGAAATGAAGGTGACCTCTAGAGGCTGGAAAAGGCAAGGTAACAGATTCTCTCCTAGAGTCTCCAGAAGAATTGCACCTCTGCCAACTCCTTGAGTTTTAGCCCAATAAGATCTATTTTGGAATTCTGACCTCCAGAACTCTAAGATAATACATTTGTGTTGTTATAAGCCTTTAAGTTTGTGGTAATTTGTTATATCAGCAATAGCAAACTCATACACTCCCCTCCTCCTATTTCTATTGCTTCCTTCCTATTTCTCTTTCCAGGGTTCCTTTAAATCGCTTTCCTTTTTTTTTTTTTTTTTTTTTTTTAAGCCTGAACTTGAAAGTTCCCAAGTTAATTAAGAAAATTAGGAGGGGCTACAAATTCCACAGTTAGGACATCTCCACTGCTACTCTGCTCAATAGTTCCATTTGCTCTTTTGTAAATTTTTTATGTTCTTTGCCCCACTGATGACTCTTAATGTCATAAGAGTATAGATCTATAGGGCCACTCGAAGATTCCACAATGAGCCATACTCTCTCATGTAACCATCCATCCAGTCATTCATACAAGAAATATTTACTGGAGACTTCCACGTGCCAGGCTTTGAGCTAGTATTGGGATATAAAGATGGAAGTGCGCAATCTGTGCTTCCACAGAGACCCATAGGTGTTGGGTTTTTATACTTGAGAACAATATGCATAGTTTTTTTCATTTGTTTGTTTTTTGTTTTTCTTTTGTTTTTGGTCCTGCAGGTGTTGTAAGATTTGTTTCTTTCCCGAAAGCAGTTGGGTAGTGGAGCCTCTTTGACTAAGTAACAAGAGAGAGGAACCGTACCCTTGTTCCCTTGTGTCTTCCAGTTTGTATTCAGACCCAGACAAACGTTAATGTGTTTGATGATAGATAAGCATGAATGAAAAACGGTGTAGCCCAGTTCATCTTTATTTAGGATAATTTCTCCCCTCTCTTTATCCTCTTCAGTGCTGCTTTCCTGCCTGTGATGCAGGGAGCTAAGGTTCCAATTAAATCTTTGTGGACAAAAGGCACACATGACATCCCCAGATAACAGGTGGCAATAAATCCATCAGCACATCCACTTTCAGAGACCTGTCCTGGCTGAACTGCTAACAGCTGCCAATACCTCACTGAGTACCTTGTACAAGGTGAGCTCTAAGGTAAGATGTTTTTCTCTCTGGACAGATTTAATCCTTCCTAGTAATTTGTTTCTCTCAAAACAGAATTATGACTTTAAAGTTTACTACTGATTTGTTGACAGATTCCTGGTTTCGTTTGGTTTGTTGTTTTGGTTTGGTTTTGTTTGCTTGAATATTTTTGGTCTGTCCTCAGAGAACTTATTTTATTCCATTTTACATCTTTTAGTTTTCCATTGCTTTTCTTTTAATCTCTTCTTATATTCTTATGTATGCATTTCTTATATATCCTAACTCAGTTTGTATTTAGATATAGCTTTTCCTTATATAGAGAGACATGAAGGGTCTTAAATGATTTGCATGCATTTTCTGGTTCAAACTGATCTGGAAATTTGGTTCCATGGGCACCCCTTGGTCACTTGGAACTGTAGTGTGGATGGTGTTCTTCTTCCAGCCCTTGCCGTAAAACAGAGTAGCTCAGTGCTGGGATACTTCCAACATTTGAGGCTGATATTGAACCCCAATAATAATCATTTAAAATTATTTAGTTCCCGTATTATGAAAGTAGTTAGTTATAGAATAATTATAGAATAACTCAAAATTACAGAAAAGGAAAAAGAAGATAATTTGTCATTGATTATAATAGCTGACATTGTGGGTGTACCTTTCTAGTCTAGTCTTTTAAAATGGTGCACATATATTTATTTTTTATATAATTGAGGTCAAGCTGTAGATACAATCTAATATCTTTTTTTTCTTAACATATTAAGAGTATTTTCTAAGTCATCAAAATTATTTGAAAATATTGTTTTTAAGGGCTACTTATATTCCACCATTAAAATGTATCGTTTTTATGATACATTTAAAATATATCACTAACATAAATAATTCAACAGTTATTAATTTTACACATAAATCTTTGGCTGCATTTCTGATTATTTCCTTAATATAGGTTCCAAATCAAAGGGTATACATTTTTTAGAGCCTGATATGTTTCATGACAGTAATCTATTTTAAAATTTATGAGATTGGAATTGTTGATACTACAACAGAAACAACATAAAAGAAAATGAAATTCTTCCCAGCAACTGTTATTACCTGAAGTTTAACAAAGTACTCTGGCTTAATGCTGACTAATGACATGAAATCCTAAGTAGAAAACGAATCATCAAAGTTAGTATTTTACTTACACAGAGTAGCACACCTTTCTGAGCAGGGGTTTATAGCTTAACCAAAAGAATAGGTGTGTTTCTAGTACCATAGAGCAAGGGAAGATGGGGGGGAACATTCCTGCAAGTTAAAAAAAAACTTGGGATTTTGTTCTAGTTTGACACTGATTGTGAGACCTGAGACACATCTCTTAGCTTCTTGGAGCTCAGATTTCTCATCTGTGAGATGAAAAGCTTGGTCTAGGTCAGTGTTTCTCAGTGGGCAGCACAGGTAACACTTGTGGCACATGGGCTATTTTGGGGTGGTACATAGACATAGACAGTTATTTTTTTGGCATAGCACATAAAGTTATCTTTTTAAACGATAGTATTTCAGTTTTTAAAAAGAGTGGATTTAGAGGAAAAGATTAAGTAAATAACAATACAGGTAGTCCTCAGATATGACATAAACTACTGAGGTGATGGGCAAATGTCTGATGTTTGAGAAATATAGAGCTAGGTGATCTCTATAGAACTTGCTTAATGTGTGAGGTAGAATTTCAGATATAAAAAGCCGGTCAGCAATGCTTCCTTGGAAGGCATTCTGAGAACGAGGTAGAGTTATTCGGATGTATAAGAAGTAACAGAGACACAGGCACGGAAAAGGTTCAGATACCATCCTATCACTGGGAGTTTGGGATTAGCAGATGCAAACTAGTATATATAGGATGGATAAACAACAAGGTCCTACTGTATAGCACAGGGAACTATATGCAATATCCTGTGATAAACCATAATGGAAAAGAGTATGAAAAGGAATATATATATGTGTACCTGAATCACTTTGCTGTACAGCAGAAATCAACAGAGCATTGTAAATCAACTATACTTCAATAAAATATAAAAAAACCAAACACAAACAAAAATACATTCCTATCACGTGCAACTCTTTGTACTTCTCATTTTAATAGTGCGTTTCACTTGTCTGGGCAGAATTTCTCCCAGATCCTCCCTAGAAACCTGGCAGAGAAGCCACCCCGGCACAGCCCTCAGCATGCCCAGGGCAGCTTTGGACGCTCCTCAGTGGTTGCTGAAGAAGGGGAGAGAGTCCCGGAAGCTGGTGTTGCTGGTGGTGTTTGTTGCTCTGCTTCTGGACAACATGCTGCTCACTGTGGTGGGTACGTGTGGGGGGCTTGGTGCTGGGGGTTAATTTGCTCCGGTTCCCAGAGGACAGCACATACCCTGTTAGAATTCAGCAGTGAACGGACTGGAGAATTTTTCTTTTTGTGCTTGAAAACACAAAGATTGCTGGGGATTGGAAGAAATGGCAGGAAATGGGAGTCTGAAGCTTGCCAACCTTTGCTGAAAGACCCCAGAGGTTCAAAGAGAAGGAGGTTCAGAGAGCATCTGACCAGATCTAAGGGGCTGACCCGGAGCCAGAACTGGCAATACTTTTCTTCCTCGCCATACTCTCTTCCTAAGGTGCTAATGACTCCAAGTGCCCTCTGGGTTAGTGAGCATCTTCCCACCGTGTTGCCTTTGTCTGCTCTGTCATAATAACACACTTTATATGGATATCCAACTTCTTATCCAAACCTACCTTTCCTGTGGTGCATTCCCTCCCAGTCCTTCTTTTTTAGTTGGTAGTCTGTTCATTTTTACATTCAGTCGTGCTGGTATATAAATGGGCGCCAACATGTTTCCCCTTCTGGGCAAAATATATGGTTTTAAACAAGAATCTTCCTGAAACAAATTATAAATCCAATACAGTCAGTTCTTATTATTCATGGTGTTATGCTCTATAAAGTTTCTGTGAACACTGGATTTAGTCCATACTAAATAATTTCTCCTCGGGGAAATACACACACGCCCCCCCCCCACCCCCCCATACATATGTGTGTGTGTGTGCGCGAACACACACTGTATAGATTATAATCTTAAATCTTAAAAACAACACATCCTGGTAGATTGTATTTTCTTTACAAAAGAGAAAACGAACTTCAGAGGTGTTAAGTGACTTGCCTGAGGCCACCACACTAACAGGTGCTGAGTTGGGATTCAGGCTGTGCCCAACTGGCCCCAGAGCTGGGGTTTCTTGCACCTCGCTGCCCTTCCCCACCCCATGCTCTGCATCTCTGTGTAAGAGTGAAACAAGAAGGCAGAGCCCACCTTGTTCAACCTCAGCTGCAAAAGTGAGCATCTGGTGACTCTGTTTTCCACACTCTCTGCGTGTATGTCTGAGAAAACCCGTGATGGCTTTGTGAGCATTGATTTTTGTGATTACAAACGTTAGCCAGTAGACAAATTAGCCAATATGGAATCCATGAATAATGAGGACCAATTGTATGACGGTTGGAATTCAGGTACTTGAGCTAATAGGGTAACTCGGGCAGGCGCAGTCTTTGAGTAGGCTTCAGATCATGTCACTTAGATGCCTTCCTGAGCATGAGTCTGGACCTCATGGTAATGTCCCTGAACTGACTAGCAGTCAGAAGACAGTCTGTCCTTAGCCCTCATTACTTGTTCTTCTTAACTTTCAGTGCCCATTGTGCCCACCTACCTATATGCCACAGAGTTCAAAGTCAACACTTCTCTGTACCCTGGGCCAACCACAGCTTCCCAGCCTGCCCTCACTTCTGCCTCTTCCACCATCTTCCCCTTCTTTGAAAACAACACCTTGGCTATCGAAGAAAGTGTGCCCAGTGGCATAGCATGGACAAGTGACACTTCCGGCACCATCCCCCCTCCGGTCACCGAAGCCATCCCAGCCCATGAAAACAACTGCTTTCAAGGCACAGAATTCTTGAAGGAAGAGAACATATGGGTTGGGCTTCTGTTTGCTTCCAAGGCTCTGATGCAACTCCTGGTCAACCCATTCGTGGGGCCCCTCACCAACAGGTATCTCAATGGGTACAGTGCCCCACAGGGTACTCAGGGGCTCAGAAACAAGCGAATGGGCTGAGGTATCATAAAGGTGGTTAGAAGGGATAAAGAAGGAAAACTCACTTGTCTGCACCCCAGGGTGGTCAACTGTTTGGGAAGGATAACATGATATTGATAAAATGACTTGGGCTTCAGATTTTCTTAGTGATGTAATGACTATTGAGTACCAAGAAGAGAACCAGGGAACAGAAGTATACTACTGGTATTATTTCAGTGCCCTGGAACATGGCTTGAATGGGGTAAGGGTAGAAATAGGACAGGCCTCTTGCAGGCTAGAGCACTGGCTTCTTAGTGCTTGTGTTTGGGATTATCCTCATGTTTCAGAAAGATATGCCTTCTGACTAGGTTATTTATCTTTTCTGGAAAAGAGGATTTGGGCCCTGGCCGACAGGCAAATTTGCATGTTTGTTTATATGCATTCACATGTCATATTCCATCTCTATACCTGCATTCGGAGACATGTTTTGCCATGAACTCAAATAACTGCGTTTTTGTCCCCAATTACATGAAAAAATATAGTGCAAGTATACGGATGCCTATTGGAATTGTATCTTTTTTTAAATTCCCTTTTAGGATTGGATATCACATTCCCATGTTTGCTGGCTTTGTTATCATGTTTATCTCCACAGTTAGTAAGTAATTTGCTACCTCTTTTCTTCACTTCATTGATTAACTTTGATTTTATCACATGCATTACCAGGAAGAGAGCAGGGTCAAGTTAGCTAATTAGTCATCTGACTAAGTGACCTATGACACAGATTTAAATACTTTACAGTTTTCGTTATGGGGACTAGAGCAGTAGAGGCAACTCAGTCTAGTTGGCCTTTGTATATCATGCTATAAAAGAACAGATACTTCACTTCCTTCAGCTCGGGAAAATTGTGAAGGCTGTTTTAATTTGTATGCTATAATTTGTATGTGTATCTATCAGTAATGCCTTGAATGAGTTTAGTACAAACCTCCCATCTTTTTTTAAAAAATAAATTTATTTATTTATTTATTTTTGGCTGCGTCGGGTCTTTGTTGCTGCGCGCGGGCTTCCTCTAGTTGCGGAGGGCGGGGACTACTCCTTGTTGTGCACAGGCTTCTCATTGCGGTGGCTTCTCTTGTTGTGGAGCATTGTCTCTAGGCACGGGGGCTTCAGTAGTTGCGGCACACGGGCTCAGTAGTTGTGGCTCGCGGGCTCTAGAGCGCAGGCTCAGTAGTTGTGGCGCACGGGCTTAGTTGCTCCGTGGCGTGTGGGGTCTTCCTGGACCAGGGCTGGAACCCGTGTCCCCCGTATTGGCAGGCAGATTCTTAACCACTGCGCCACCAGGGAAGCCCCAAACCTCCCATCTTTGAAAAGAGGTCATAGTATTTTGATATGTATAGGTAAAGGGCAACTAACAAAGAATCTGAATTGGGCAGTAGCAACTGGAAAATTCCATAAAAGTTTACTCCCTTCAAGGAAGGCCATTAAAGATTATAGCTTTGGAAAATACATTTGCTAAGGAAACAAGAAAGAGAAAGACAAATAGTCTACCCAGTATCAGATAACTGTTCCCAATAAAATAGAGATGGAATAAGAACAGTAAGTGAAATAAAATACATCTGGAAATTGACCCTGAGAAAATAAGAAAAAAATGAATGTGGAGTGGGGGGGGGGGAGTTTAATAAAGGGGAAGGCATCCTGCTGCCTCTGCTGCCTCTCTGCTCCAAATAACATATCTTCTCCCTCTTGTTTTTCTTATTACCTTTCTGTTACTTTTCTACTTTTTCTATTGCTCTTTCTCAAATTTTCTTCCCTTCCAGCATAGGACTTGACTCCTGTCAACCAATACTGAACAGTAATTTGTTGCATTCAGGGCTGGAAGGTGCAAAGTGCAGGAGCTCAATGTGTGAAGTTCTGTCTGAGAACTTCAGCTTACTTGTGACATTCTAGTTGAATCAAAGAAAATGAAGAAATTAAAGTTAGAAATCTTTATTGAACTTCTAGGAGCTCAACCTATGCCAAACAGTAAATTAAAAACTAGTAAGATGCTCTATTTCATCAAATGAGACATAGTTCATTTCACAGAACTTTATGGTACACACACATGATGCCTTGATGGTGATGGTGAAAAGTCACTGAGTTGAAAAGTCACTGAGGGAACATAAAGAGTGAAAAGACATGGCTCTGTCTACCCAGGAGTTCTTAATGCTTGCCTGGGAGCCATGACAAACACCCTGCAAAGTAAGGTAATGCAGTGTCCTAGTGGATCCCAAACTTTTTAGCATAAGGTCCTTTCCTGATTCTCTGTCAAGAACTGATTTTTTTTTAACATTATTTTTTTAAATTTATTTATTTATTTTTGGCTGCGTTGGGTCTTCATTGCTGTGCACAGGCTTTCTCTAGTTGCGGTGAGGGGGGCTACACTTTGTTGCGGTGCGTGGGCTTCTCATTGCGGTGGCTTCTCTTGTGGAGCACGGGCTCTAGGCACGCGGGCTTCAGTAGTTGTGGCACGTGGGCTCAGTAGTGTGGCTCGCGGGCTCTAGAGCACAGGCTCATTAGTTGTGGCACACGGGCTTAGTTGCTCTGTGGCATGTAGGATCTACCCGGACAAGGGATCGAACCCGTGTCCCTTGCATTAGCAGGCAGATTCTTAACCACTGTGCCACCAGGGAAGTCCAAGAACTCACGTTTTGAAAGCTTTTCTTATCTACCGAACTGTATGTATTAAATAATAATTATCGTTTCCATGCCATAACTAGTGTTGCTACACTGAGTTAGCCTAACTCTAGCAAACGTTTGATGTTTAGGGGATCCTATGTAGCATTCCTTCAGGGTTTTTAAATACTAAAATGAGGTTGCTGATGCCCATCACTCCCCCGAAGGGCCCCCAGCTGGGAAACATGCTTAATGTAATTAGGAGCTAAATGGTGGCCCATGTTGGGGCACAAAGTGAAAAAGAAATTACTCTGGTCTTCCTAAATAGGGGGATCAACCATCCTAGTTTGCCTGGGGTTGAGGGGCTTCCTGGGATGTGAGACTTTTGATTTTAAAACCACAAAGGTCCTGGGCCAACAGAGATGAGTTGGTCACACCATTCTCAAAGGACATAGGGGTAGCAGACCTTGAACAGAGTGGAAATCAGAAAGCCTAGGAGAAAGCATTGGAGGCCTGGCCAGGAGAGACCAATCATTTGCATGTTTGGGAGACGGTGTTCTCATGTCGGGAAGTAATGGGAGAAGATTATAAACACAACCAAAGACATCTAATGAATGGGCAAAAGGATTCAGATTATGCTGATTCAGACACTTTGGGAGGGAGCCTTCTCTCTTTCTGTGGTGTTGTCCTGGAATTGGAGGTGAGACATGTCTGGACCCACCAACCTTACTGCCAATGCCCTGTAATTTAGTTGTTGATAACATATTCCTGTTTGGTTCTCAGTTTCGTGTATGTTAGTCTCTAGTAGACTGAATCTCTTCAAGGGCTTGAACTGGATATTCTCTTTATTTCACATCTGCTACAGAGTCCAGCACAGCTGCATGGTCAGTATTACTTAATAAATACTCACTGATCTGATTTGGCTAAAAGATCCTCCAATATAAGGGGAAGGATCTGATTGGATTACAAGATATTATTTTCTACACAGTACCAATGGTCCTTCAAGTACACATAGCTTTGGTCCCACACTCCAGATGACCCAATGGGACCCAACAATGGCAAAGATCAAATCTGGGTGTTGCATATAGAGGATCCAGAAGTAGGGTCCAGGGACCAGTTCTCAGCCCAGGGCATTGGGTTTCATGCACAGCCCTGACTCCAGTGGACAGGATGTTGGGTTTTAAGCAGGAAATGTGGACACTCAGCCTTCCATCCACTGTGTGGTGAATCGGTTTATGCTTTGGTTTCTCTGTCTTCATGCCAATTAAAATGCAATCCTAATTAAGGGGGAAGGATTAGAAAGACAACTCCGAAAACAGGGAGCAGTGATCATGCTTTATTAAAACATACACATAATGGCTCATGTCTATGGTATCATAAGTCCATTTTCTGGTGGCCAGGGAATCAAAGGCATTTTTGCTAACTGGAACATTCTTGCTATTCTCTTTGCCCAGTGTTTGCTTTTTCTGGTACCTATACCCTGCTCTTTGTGGCCCGAACTCTTCAAGGCATTGGATCTTCATTTTCATCTGTTGCAGGTAATGCCGACATCTTGCACACACACACACACACACACACACATCTCTCACCATCTCTTACTACCATCAGACCCTATAAGATTTATATGAAGAAATTAAGGAAAATATCATCATAGTTGTGATTGTTGCATAAATTGTGATATGTATCTCTGCATAGTTGCGGAAATTGTGATTTAAAAACAAGATAATTGTAGAGTTGCTGGTAGTGCCTATAAATCCCTAAGCGTGACATAATTTTCTTTGATAATATTTAGATGCTGCTAGCTCAGGTCAGACCAAGCCCAAGGTAAAACTGTGAAGTATGCCAGGTTTTTATTTAATGGCACTCTATGGTCTTTTCTCTGTCCCCCTCTTACCATTTTATAGAAATAGTAAAGTTAATACTATTGGTAATACCATCACAGTTTGCAAAGTACTATCAAATACAATATTTAATGTAATCCTATGAAGCAGAGATTTTATGACATTTTACACATGAGTAAATGGGCATAAGAGCCCAGCCCACACTCTCTCCCAAGTGCTTTCGTACTCTTCCTTGGGCATCCCCATCGAATAGAGCAGTGCTCTGTGTCCATAGGTTTTCCCTTCCTTGACCTACTCCATATCCATGGATTCAGGGAAATGTACTAGGAAATGATAAAATAATATGAAATGCAGGATCACTGGACAATGGTATTCTGCATTACCCTTCCCAGAGACTTTTGCACTTCCAATGATATTCTGAACAGAAGGAGTGAGCAAGGTGGGCATTTGGGGGACTTGTGGGAGGCAGTATTTGCAAAATACTATGGGTTAGGTTCTATAAAACCCCAAAAACTGAAACTCTAGCTAAGACGACCCCTGAAGATATAATAGGGGCAAGACCAAGGACTCAGTGAGAGAGGCAGAGACTATGCTAACTCTACCTGCCTCTCTCCTTTCAGGTCTTGGGATGCTGGCAAGTGTCTACACTGATGACTGTGAGAGAGGGCAGGCCATGGGAATTGCCTTGGGGGGCCTGGCCTTGGGAGTGCTAGGTAAGTGGCACTGGCCCCAGGTCTGGGTTCAGGAGGGTGAGGTACAGCAGACTCTCTGGAGACAGCCCCAGGAGGCAGGTGTTTCTAAGGTCATGGAAGACAGCATTTTTCTTCCTTCTCTGTCCAACCATGTTTTGAGGCCTTCTGAACAGGAAAAGCAGAATCTCTTTCCCCTTGGGAAGCTGAACAGCCCATAAGGGCCTGGGAATGGTCCAGAAACCTACTCTATTCAAGGGAGTGAATATCTGCATGTTAGTAGCCACCGCCTTACCTCTGCTTCCGTACGTGGCCAGCGCTTTCAACATGAGAACGTGCTCTTTGTCAGGTTCTGTGCTAAATGTATACATAATCTCTTTTATTCCTCACTACCACACGGTAAAGGAGGAATGATCGTCCCCATTACACAGATGAGGATAAGAAACGTTCATAGCCATCCAAGGTCACATGGCCAGGAAATGCCAGAGCAAGGATACAGACTCAGATTTTCTGGGATTGAATCCCAAGCTCCAAACCATAAGCTTATACTTTCTTTGAGTTTCATCCAAAGTCTGGTTTAATTGACTAGTCCAACAAGCCACACACTTTTACTGAGTACGTATTGTGTGCCAAGCACAATGCTGGCACACAGGGGATACAGGTCAGAAGCCTCAGACATGGTTCCTGCCCTCTAGGAATTTTCTAGCTGACTGAGAAGAAAACACCAAAAATCTCTTCCCTGGCCCATACCCTGCTCTCTACCACCATGGTGAGGAGAGGGAACCAAAGCCCTCTCTTTGTTAGTATCCACCTCCCCAAACACCCAAGCTAAAACTTTGGTGCATCCTTGTCTCCTTTATCACCTCTCACTCCCAAATGAATAAGCCTATTATACCCTCCTAAGCCACTTACTCAAGGCCAGCTCCTCATCACGTCTCAGTTGGAACAAGGCACCAGCCTCCTGCCCGATCTGCACGTTGCCTCCTTCCTCCAAGGTGCCGCCAGAAGAAGCTTCCTATGCCCAGAGCTGGTGGTGTTTCTCCCCTGCCACAAAGCACTCATGTTTCTCCCTAGCCCACAAGGCCAAGTACATGCCTTATACTTGTACTTATCTGGATATACAGGGCCCTTGGCTATTTGGTCTCAACCTTCCCCACCTCTCCTCATCTCCCAAATACTCCTATTCTAGTAACAGGGACTTTCTTCTATTTCTGCTCTATCCACACTCTCTTTTCTGACACCTCTGTGTTCTTCACACATGCTTCTCCCCCACCAGTATTACCCAGTTGACAAAGCCCCTGTGGCCACCTGAACTCACTCTACTGTGATTACATAACATTTTGTGGATGGAACATTTACTTTTCACCATGTTATAATTATTTGGGTTCCCCCACGCCCACACACACATTTCTTCCACTAGAAAGTGAGCCCCTTGGAAGTAGGTCTTCTTCTTCTCTGAATCCTCAAAACCTCATGCCCTCATGTGGAGCTCAGCCCCTAGCAGGCCCTCAAGAAATGCTCACTGGGTATAGGAGGACAAGTCATGCTGGCTGGGAATCAGCCCCCCATCTCTGGAATCCATGCCTGTTTTGCTTTTCTAGTGGGAGCTCCCTTTGGAAGTGTGACATATGTATTTTTGGGGAAGATTGTACCCTTCCTCGTCTTGGCCTTCCTGGCACTACTGGATGGAGGTAAGTCACCATAAGAGGACACCAGGCAGGCGAGAGCCCAGGTCAGGTTGGGAATGCATCATGCTGTGGTGTCCGTGGTGACATATTTGGGTGGATCAAGGACTGCCCCATCATAAGAGAGAGGGAGGAAGCTCAGGGAATTAGATCTGCAAGGGGTAGGGTGCCTACAATGTGGCTGTTATTGGATCCTCCAACTAATAAGTGGACACACTGAACTATTTCTCACTCCCTCTTCCTTTCTTAGCACTCCAGCTTTGCATCCTACAGCCTTCCAAAGTCTCTCCTGAGGTAAGTGGATACCAAGCTCCATTGCCAAGAGAGTGATAGAATGGATAAGTGCAGTGACCCAGGCCTGCCTAGACCATCCCTGTCAAACCATAAGAAGAAAGGGGAGTGGAGTTGGAGAAAGCAAGAACTGTACTGGATTCCCAATAGGGTCATGTTTAGGATAGCATGAGGGATGGAGAAGGAGTCTGGCTTGATGTTGGACCAAGATGGAGGAAGGGCCTTATAAAGAATCAAAGAAACCTTACTGAGTTATACATAATAACTCAGAACCAGGATGACAATGACATTGGGACCTGAGTATTTATAGTTATAATATCTCAGAGCTAAAGAAGACCTTGGAGGCCATCCAAACAATCTCTCCCCCCAAAGCATCCTTACAGACTGTCATTCTGTAGCAGTTAAATATCAGAGTTGGTATTTGTCTGACTCTAAGACAGAGATGGCTCTGGGAAATCTATACCAAGTCATGAAGAAAGATAAGAGAGTACAGACAATAGGGGAAAGTTTGATCTAAGGACCTTGATTTTGTAGCCAAGTCAGATGGTAGTGTTGGTATCCTAGGGGCGCACTACTTGTGATTGGTGTCTGAAGTGGGGGGCAATCTTGTGGGGTCTGTGCTAGCTCCAGGTAATTAGTGTCAGAATTGAATTAAACTTTAGGGACACCCAGTTGGTTCACAGAGAATTGGAGAATTGCTTGGTGTGAAAAAAGCCCACCCATTTGGTATCAGAAGTGTTGTAAGTAGAGGAATGATTTTCCTTTAGTACCTTTTTGAATAATTTTGATTTTTAGATGGCAATGTTCTATGTATTCAAAAAAGTATTTTTTTTTTCTGGCTGGCATACCAGTACTATATTTTATTCATTCTTCTATATTTGGGCATTTAGGTAGTTTCCAGTATTTTGCAGCTACAAATAATGCTGTAATGAATAACCTTGTGTATAGGCATTGTTATAGAGTTGGAGGTAATCTTTAGAGTAAATTTCTAAAAGTGAAATTGTCAGGAATTCCCTGGCGGTCCAGTGGTTAGGACTCCACACTTTCACTGCCGAGGGCCCGGGTTCAATCCCTGGTCAGAGAACTAAGATTCCACAAGCCTCATGGTGCAGGCAAAAACAAAAACAAATAAAAGTGAAATTGTTGGGTCAAAGCGTTTATTGGACTTCTTTATGTACATTTTATGATTTAGATCTGTCTCTTTACTTGAATTATATATGGGAGAGGGCATAATCTTTTTAGTTTTAGTGTCTCTGAATATTGCAATCCACCCTGTGTGGATGCAGAGAGGGTTATCATATCAAAACTATTAAATCCATTACAAGATAGAATGTGGTAAACACCAGAGATTAGGACACAGTACTCAGGAAATTTGAAAGAGAGAGAAGTTCCAGCTACTGAGTCAGGGAACACTGGATAAGAAGGAGCCATTTAAGCTTGACCTTGACAAATAGGTGAGGTTTGGACCTATGCAAAGGAGAAGGAAGGGAGTTTAGGAAAAGATAACCATGACAACTGAGGGCCTGCTTGTATGCATGGAAGGAAGGTAGATGCTAAGTTTATCTGGAATGAAGTTTTTTGAGGGGTGCGGGATGTTATAATTGGACATTTAGGCTGGCATTTTAATCTAGATGTTCAGGCACCTTCGGCCACACCAGTCCAGTATGGCTCCACATGGTCAGAACAAAGCATTCAGAAAGCTTGAGCAGCTTTCTGAGTCGTTACCTCTAGGCTCACCTTTGGGGTTCAGCACTCTGCCTGTGGTCCTTCCTGGATGAATGTTGGTGCTGGCGAGATCTAGTGGAGAGGCCCGAGGCCAGGAGTCCAGACACCTGTTGTCCAACGTTGGCCTTGCTGACAATCCACTCTGATCTGGTTGATGGTCATTCAAAGGCAGGAATCATGTCTGGAATATGTTGTCCTACTCTTTGTGACTGCCTTGCACACGGGGGCTATGCGGCCACCAGCTCACTCTGTGACATTGGGCAAGTCACCTCCTCTTCTATGACGTGGGTGTCTGGTCTCTCCAGTAAGGGAGCTGACGTAGACGGTCTCTGAGGTCCTGCCTGTGCGCTCTCAGATTCTGTGAAAACAGGAGAGATGTATACACTGTACAGATGGAAGTTTTTTGTTGTCCATGTTCTCAGAGTGCCAAGGGGACTCCGCTCCTCACACTTCTCAGAGACCCTTTTATCCTGGTGGCTGCAGGTAAGCTGGCATTGCCTCCCTTTGGGCTGGGAGAGTCTGAGCTTCTGGGCAGCCTTGGGGGCTCACTGAACCATCTCCCCAGGCTCCCTCTGCTTTGCCAACATGGGGGTGGCCATGCTGGAGCCCACGCTGCCCATCTGGATGATGCAGACCATGTGTGCCCCTGAGTGGCAGCTAGGTAGGTGACCTTGGTCCCTAACTCGGGCTTGGGCAGAGCTGCGTGCCATGGGCCCTTTCTCGGGTAATCGGCAAGCATCATCAGGGCCAGGTCTTCAGGGTCACGGAAGGACAGTGTGCTTCCTTCATAGAATGACCTTCCCCGTCCATACCTGTGAATCAAGCCTGATTTGGTGGGCAGTCCCTTCAAGAAGCAGGCCAAGGAGCTGTTCCCTCAGGGTTACTTGAGATGCTGCCTCCTGGGCTTGAAGTCCTAAAAATTTCTGTCCAATAAAACATAACTCTCAACTTAAAAAAAAAAAAAGGAGAAGAAGAAGAAAAAAAGAAGCAGGCTGAGAAGGGCAGGGTTGGGGGGCGTTGACGGGTGTTGGAGGGGCAACATACCTAGCTGGGTGGATGAATAACTTCTGGTCGAAAGCCCTTGGGTTTTTATTTCTGCTCCCTTGATTTGCTGTGCACACTTGTGAAAATCACAGCTTTCTGAGCACCACTTTTCTCATCTCTAAAATGGACATCAGAATACTATCTAGTTCAGAGGGTAAATCTGAGGAATAAATGACATAATCTGTGGCAAAGCTTTGCACCCGTAGAATATTAACAAGGCACCACCATTACCATTGCTGATACGTTCTTCTTTCCCACTCTGTCCCCCAGATTACCTTTTGCTATCTTTTTACCTCTAAAAAGGTGCTAATGGAGTATATTGTTCTGTGAGGGAGGCCTCTAGCCTCCTCTGCTCCATGGAGAGATGTCCTCATGACTCATCTGAGCTTAGAGAGGAGGCTCTGGACCTTTCCAGGAAGTCTGAGGAAAGGGGACAGAGAAGGTTACGTGCAAATGGCTCAGTCACTGCAGGGAGGAGAGGCTTAAGTGGCCAGAGGGGAAACTGACAAGAACCTGATACAGCTTAATATACAATGAAAAGCACTAAATCTAATTTTTTAGGGGACCAGGCTAATTTTTTAGGGGACCAGCTGCACTCGTAGCCCCAAATTGAATTTTTCTGGGCTGCAGCTGCCTCTGACCATGACAGTTAATTGAGTTAGTTGGTGCTTGGTGCAAATAAACATCCCCTGCCTCCAGGCTCTAGCCGCTCAGGCTCTTGGGGCAGAGGGGCAACCAACCTTGGCTCAGAATGGCCTCTCTGCAGCCCTTCTTCACCCCACAGAAATATTAAAAGCAAACCAGCCGTCAGCCAGTAACTGGTGAATTGCTGACTTTGGGTTTAATTGTAAACATACTGACCGTTTCTGTTAGGCAGCACTGTTTCCTGTCAGGGTACAGAGAAGCAGAGAGAGGCTGGTGAGACGCAAGGAAACTCACAGGCCTGATGCCACCCCGTGCCTTGTGCAGGCCAGGCTGCAGTAGAAAGCCCTCAGGAGAGTAAGTGAGAGACCGAGAAGGCCTTGCCCTCCACCATCCCTTACAACTTTCCTCAGTGCCCTCTGCGTCTGTAAGTCTAATTTCAAATGTGCTCACCTGGAGAGTGTGTTAAAATTCAGATTGCGAGGCCCCATCCAGCAATTCAGCAGAAAGAAGTTTGCATTCCTGGTGAGTTTCCCAGTGATGCTGATATGGTGTTAGCGACCACACTGAAAAATATTGCTTTCAATGCAGAACCCTCTCCAAGTTGATGAGAGGAACAATTTATGGTCTGTGACTGAACATTCTCCAAGTGGCCCGTTGTGTGCCCGCTACTCTCACCCAGTGGAGGAAAGAGCTCAGGCTTTGGAAACAAGCCCACCTGGGTTGAAATCCTGACCCAGCCACTTACTGGTTGTGTCCTTGGATAAGTTACTTAACGTCTTCAAACTCCACTTTTTTTCATTTGTAAAAATGGAGGCATGTTTCTGGTTGTTTTCAGGGTTAAATAGATCTTTGTATTCTAAAGGCATTAGCACAGTGCCTGGAATAGAGGATATAGTCAGGAAATAAAAATCATGACTGTTTTCATCATTGTTTTTGTTGAAATCACTTTGACAGTCACAGCTCTGTGTAATTCCCCACCCCTTGAAGATATGCTGTGAAATATATATGTGTCTGTAGACATATAGTCTGGAACACCTCTTTTGCACAAAATGCTACTGAATTGCAAGCTATACTCAGATCCTAAAGAACAAGCCACACTGACTGAGGAAAATCTCATTCAGGAAATCCCACATCACTTAAAATGTCAAGGAGATGTATCTAGGAGGCCTGTGGGCTTCCTACAGGTGCCCATTTCCAGATACCAGGTAGACAATTGAGTAGCTACACTATTAAATTTTTTTAAAGCAATTAAACAGAAACACATGGTTACAGTTTGAAACAGATTGCCACCTGTACAGATAGACTAGACAAACACACTAAGGTGTGTTTCACCTCCAGCCCACAGAAGAGAATATTAAAAGCAAACAAGACCTCAGCCAGTAACTGGTGAATTGTTGACTTTGGGTTTAATTGTAATCATCATGACAGTTTCTATTAGGCAGCACTGTTTCCTCTCTATACAGAGAGGCAGAGAGAGGCTGGTGAGACCCAAGGAAACTCACACCACTCATTCCATGCAGTTCTTTATGCCAGAGCCATCTGTGCTGCCACACTGCTGGTGGGGTGGTGGAAACACCTGGAGTTGGAGGGAGAAGATCTGGGTTCAGGTCTTGACCCTGTTACTCACTGGTTATGATGATAATAGTTAAGGCCGATGCTCAGAGAGCACTTATTCTGTGCCAGGCGCCTTGGTTGCTTTGCATTATCTCAATTAAGCCTTATAACCAGCCTATCTGGTAGGAATTATTATTATTCCCATATTTTAGAGATTTCTTAATCTGACCCAGTTTCCCGTTGCCCTCCCAAATCCTGGGTCTTGTGGAAGTCCCTGCCATCAGCAAGTGTCCCTACGCCCTCAGCCTCTTTTCTCTGAACACTTCTTTCATCTTCTTGCCCTGAGACCTGAATGTTTTCTGAGAACACCATTTTCCCACAGCCTTCTTGATGGAAGTTCATGTTCCTTTAGGCTTTGCTTTCTTTTGCTGCTTCTGAATCATTTCTTCTTCATTCTCCTTCAAAGGCCCTGACTCCCTTGAAAATCATGTCGTTAGATTATACCACCCCACCCTTCTTTATTGCAGTTATCTACTGACCCCTGAGTTATCCCTTCTCATTCATTAAATCCACCAACACCTGGCTCATATTCATTTCACCTTTATTCCTCTCACCACTTTTGGTGACTTCCATATCCAGGTGGATAACCTTACCAACATCTTGGCCTATTCCTTAATCTACTCTCTTGCAATGATCTTCTTCTCCTCTCCACCTTAACCAATCAAACCTTTATATAATATTGACCTTGACCTCACCATTAATCATAGCTTCTCTGAAATTTCACTTCCAAGCAGTGCAGTTATCACCTTACATATTCCCTGCTCAGGTATTCTAATACCCCTATATTAACACATTTTGGCTACACTGGGATTACCAGTCCTTTCAGTTCTTTCTCTGTTTCCCTCACTACTCATGTCCTCTCTTCTTTCTTTACCCAGCTTGGAGTCCCTCATGATGAATCCATGTCCATCATTAATGTCACTCTTTTGAAAGCATTGTTAATTTCTTTGCCCCACCCACTCCCTCTGGGGTTGTCACATGGCAACAACTTAACTGTGGTTAAGCCTATCTGGTTGCCTACTCCTTGCGTGCACCTGAGCAGTGAAATGGGGCTGTAGGAAAACACACACTAGGTAGGCTGTTGGTCTCGCCTTATATTTATGGCCACAAATCTAAAGTGGGTTTTCACACTGTCCAACAATCTTTCTTTAAATCCCTAGTTATGTTCTTCCTACTTTCCAAAAGGACTGGTTTACACTTCTCCATTCAAACCTCCTACACACCCTCATCCCTTCACCTTCATCATCCTCAACTCCCAGTCGTTGAGAAAATAGAAGCAACAAGAAGGGACCTTGCATGTTCTCATCACTACATATACTTACTTCCCTGTACCTGTGCCTACATCCACTGCCTTCTCTTTATGGTTGAAACATCCCAGCTCCTTCAGAGGTCGAACTTCTTTTTTCTTTTCTTCTTCTTTTTCCTTCTGGATTCCATCTCCTCCTACTTCATTGGCTACTCCTTATCACCTTTGCTATCTCCTCCTCGTCTGTTAACTTTTAAAGGTAGGAGTCCCAGAAGGCTCAGTCCATGGATATCTATTCTTCTATCTCTGATCTTTCATGGGTGATCCCAGCCATTCCCATGGCTTTAAGAACTAATTGGTAAACCAATTAGTCGAACCCTTATGTCTGTGCGTAGGATCTCTCCGCGGAACTCTAGACTTGTCTACTCAATGGGCTTTCCTATTTGCATTAAGTGTTTTTGTATGTTTGTTTGTTTTTCTTGCTAAAAACCTTCTGTTTTGGTTATTCAGTTCTCAGCTTAAATGTTACCTCCTCAAAGAAGCCTTCCCTGATCCCCGAAATCTAAGTTAGCCCTTATTCCTGGTCACTCTTCCATATTGCCACATTAAACTTTCTTCACAGAACTTATCACTTGTCAAAATTATCTTTTTCATTTATTTGTTTACTTGTTTATTGTCTATCTCCCTCCCTTGGAATGTAAGCTCCCTGGAAGCCAGGATTTTGTCTATTTTATTCACCCTTCTAATCCTGGTCCGTAGAATACCTGGTACATAGTAAAAGCTCATTAAAAATGCTATATGAATGAATAAATGAAAGAACAAATCAATGAGACTCAGAGAGGGTAAATTCCCCATGGTCACAGAGCTAACAAGTGGTCAAGCCACAGTTTGAACTCAGCACCAAAGCCCATGTTCCAGGGTACCTGACTCTACTGTCACAAAAAAACAATGTGATAAGGGCTTCAGTTTACAAAATCCTTTTACATACATTTATCTAATTTGCTCCTTAGTGTAATTTGGTATGATAGAATCACAGCTTTGTTTTTCCTAGATGTGGAAGCCAAAGCTCAGAAAGGTTTAGTAACTTATCCAGAATCACTGTCAGAGGGAATTCCATGGTGGTCTAGTAGTTAGGACTCTGCGCCTCCACTGCAGGGGGCATGGGTTCGATCCCTGGTCAGGGAACTAAGATCCCGCAAGCCTTGAGGTGTGGCCAAAAAAAAAAAAAAGTCACTGTCAGAGCAATAGAAGGGCAGGTAAATAGCAAGGCAGGAATTTTACTTCCTAGGAGGTATGTAAGTCTTTCTCTAAAGCTCATGCTCTTATGCTGATAATCACGGGTATTTTATACGTGAGAATGGCTCATCAAAGCCATTCATCAGGAAGTCCAAGAGGGGAGCTAAAAGCACGTTAAATGTGTTGAAGCTAAACATAGCCCTGCTCTTGAGGAAAGCAGAGTGTGGAGCCCTATGTCATCTGCTCTGGGTTTGCAGAAGGATCTCCAACCCACAAAACAAAGTGGTTTGGGATCCTTGAAGGTAACAGGGGGACTTCACTGTCCTGTAAGAAACAAGGTGTTTTAGAGTAGCTGGGTACATTCTAAGGTAAGGGCCTGTGTCTTTCTACAGGTCTAGCTTTCTTGCCTGCCAGTGTGTCCTACCTCATTGGCACCAACCTCTTTGGCGTGTTGGCCAACAAGATGGGTCGGTATGTAGCCTGGAGATCTGGGAAAAGTCAGGTGGGAGAGTCTTCTGAGGGGTTCCCTGCACCTGGGATGATGAATAATAGCTTCTCTGAGGTTGAAAATTTAGAACAAGTGCACACAGATAAAAACTGCCCACTGGGAGGATGGGGATGGGTGGGTGGTAAGGGCAATGTAGAGAAAGGATGGTCCTGAGCTGGCTGCTATAGAAGAGGCAGTGAATATATGAGAGACAACCTTTACTATCCAGATGTTTGTTGTGCAGTTGAAGAGATAAAATAATTCCACAGAGAACAGGTATGAAGAAAGCAGTACCTTGGGGCAGTGGTTGTCAAACTATATTCCATGGACCCCCAGGGAGCTCTACAGGTGTGCCTCAGAGGCCACCAAGTGAAAAGGGTTGGGGGCTAAGAGGTATGAGTCTGGATTCTGTTCCTCCACTACAGTGGGAACACCTTTAATTTTACCTTTGGAGTTCAGCACAAAGATTTTAAAAATAAGTTTAAAAACCATTGCCATAGGAAATCAGAGAAGGAAAGAAGTTTGGTATATTTTGTGGGTTTTGAGATGGACCCTGAAGACCAGATAAAATATGAATAGGTGAGAGGTAGGCTGAATCGGGAAACAGCAGAAATTAAGTTTGAGGATGATCCCCAAGGGGCAAGTACCTTCTGAGTCAGCTGCTTCCTCTTCTAAGGGAAGGAAGAATATGTCCCATTGCTCCTCATCTGCTTCTACTGGAAAGAGGTGTGGAGTCAGGGAAGAGATGAGGGGCCAGGAAGGGATAGGGCAAGGGCTCACCTGGGCATAAACTGGTCATGTAGAGATGTGTTTATCTTCTCATATCCTAAGGGGTTCCTGGAAGTAGGGGTGGTAGGACTGGCCAGTGTGTTGGTGATGGGGTGGCAGGTGGAAGTGATCTCTCCCCTTTGCACTGTTTAATGATGGCTGTTTTCTTCCAGGTGGCTGTGCTCCCTGATTGGGATGGTGGTAGTAGGTACCAGCTTGCTTTGTGTAAGTATAATAAGGTCTTGTTGAGAGAGAGAGATAGAGAAACCCAGACATTTAAAGACCACTTTCCTTTGAAATGAGCAGAGGGTTGACTTGGCAAGGATTGTCAGAAAGACTGTTTCTGTGTAGGTACGAATTTAGCACTGGAGGAGATGCCACCAGTCATCCCATTGAAAGGAGGTGGGGAAGGAGAGGTAAAGAGCAGTGGGGCAGCTGGAGACAGAGGTCTGAGGCGTTATGGATGGGCACATGAAGCAATACATGTGGTATCTATTTCTGGGGTCTGTAAAATGGTGTGTTTTATGCCTTCATTTACTCATCTCACCCTGACAGGACCCCATAAGCCACCAGGGGAACCATTATCTGTGCTTCCATCTCTAGCACCAGAATGTTTGGTAGAGGAAGAAAGAAAGAAGGGCTCTTCCATTTCCAGGAGTCCCCTTCAAGCTCTCTAAGCCTTCATTTTCTCCTCTCCACCATAAGGATCAGAAGCACACTTGCCTCGTAGGCTTGAAGGAGAATGAGATGGCTGTAAAGCACTGAATACAGTGCTCAAGAAAGGCTGGAGGTCCTCATCGGGAGCTCAAGCTCCGGGTTCAGTCCCAGCTTTGTCACTTGCTCCTCGTGTGACTTTGAGCTCGTTACGTCACCTCCCTTTATTCAGTATCCTCATCTGTGTAAAGAGGATTCTGATAGCACCTCACAGGGTTACCCACACCAACTGCAGCCGTGTCTGGCATGTAGTGAGCCCACAGAGAGTTTTAACCAGTACTAGTGATAAAATAGAAATAGCCCTTGAGGATTCACCCCTAAAATCGTTTATAGCCACTAACATCTAAATGGTATGTGAAACCTCTAAGGGGTGAGTGTGCTGGTATAGCAGGTTTGGGTGACAGATGCCCAGGGAGGGAGGTAAGGAACCAGCAAAAGAGGAAAAGAAGGCTTCCATGGGGGATGGATGGGGAGGGCAAGAGAATGAGTTTCACAAGCTTGCTGAAGCGGCAATGCAAAGCACGCCACCTGCCCTGCTGGCTTATAGGTAATTGGTTGTTGGCATTTCTTTTTTGTCTTCTTGCTCCACTGGCTCCCAATTAGGGTTTAAGTAAAACCTCTGGATGATGTTGCAAATAGAAAGGAGAGGAAACTCCACTCAGTGAAGAGTGAGGATGGAAGTATGTGTCTGGGTGGAGGGGGTAGAGGAAGGGGAGGAAGAGTCCATGCAGCAGAAAAGGGCCATTGTTATGGTTTCATAGAGTCAAATCTGAGGTTCACACTTGATCTTACCACTTATGTTCTGTAATTCTCGATAGGACATTTAACCCAAATGGCACCAATCTAGTTTTCATATCTTTAAAAGGAAGTAAAGATTCTTTTTCATCAGGAGGTATAAGAATGCACGGAGATGATGTCTGTGGCACGTGGCGCCTGGCTGATAACGCATTTTGTAGGAAAACTCTTTGTTTTTGTGCTGCCCCCATCTGACCCAGCTGGACTCCTGATGAACTCTTCCTCCTTTCCTGCTGCAGGTTCCTCTGGCTCATAATATTTTTGGTCTCATTGGCCCCAATGCAGGGCTTGGCTTTTCCATAGGTAAGAAGTGCCCTTAAAGGAAACAAGAAACCCTTGAATGTTGGCTTTGGGTCAGATCAGAGGGAAAGGCAGAAGAAGCAGGAGAGCGGCTGGCAGGGGTATGGAGAGATGGGCTCACAACTCCTGGTAGGAATGGGTGTCAGTTCTGAGGGGAGGACAGACAGCAGGTAAAGGCAGTGGACTAAAGGGGGGAGGAGGAGGGGGGATGCCACAGACAGGGAGGGGGACTGTGGGTAGAGCTGACAGCGATGTCCTGCTTGCTCTGACCACAGGCATGGTGGATTCCTCTATGATGCCCATCATGGGACACCTGGTGGACCTGCGCCATGCCCCGGTGTATGGGAGTGTCTATGCCATCGCTGACGTGGCTTTTTGCATGGGCTTTGCTATAGGTATGTTGGTGGAGGGTTAGGGGAGCACCAGGACCTGGTACCCCACTCTCCCTTTATCTACTGTTTACCAGGTAGAAGAGGCTGATTCTCCTGGGGTTCTGGAGATATTTGACCCTGGGACGTCCCCTGGGTCACCTGCTGCCTCTAGCATGGTGTCCTCCGTGTGATCAAGACTCAATAAATACTTGTAGATTTGCTTTATTCTTCGCAGGCCCATCCACTGGGGGTGCCATTGTGCAAGCCATTGGCTTCCCCTGGCTCATGGTCATCATCGGGGTCATCAACATCATCTACGCTCCTCTCTGCTACTACCTGAGGAGCCCCCCAGCCAAGGAGGAGAAGCTTGTAAGGGGCTCTGACTACTGCTGAAAAAATAATAATCTTCTGTTTCTTTCCATGTCTCTCATCCCTTTTTATCCCGTGCTCTTATTTCCTCCCTCTTTGATAGGCTCTCTGCTTTGCCATGTTTTCTGATGCCCCTTTCGTCTCTCTCTTTCCTTTGTGCCCTTCCTTATTTTCCCTTCTCTACACAACCACTTTCTCTCTTTCACTGGTCAGTTAGGAAGGGTCCTAAGTACAGAAGGAAAATGGGAAGCTTGTAAAGTGTTGGGGTCAGGGATCATCAAAGGCATCCTATATTTGCTGTAGTTACTAGCAAAGTGTGAATTACCAAATCATGCCCACAAAATGGACAGCATTCCAGTGGGCACATTCATTCATTCACTCCCATCTGTCTTTGTCCTTACCAGGTCATTTCTTAAAGTACAAACACCCCAGGGGAGAGAACCACAGCATATGATTTTAGTTAATAAGATACTTTCCTCTTACCGCAGCACGAGCATCCTGAGGGTCTGGGTGGGTTAGGGATGGATGTGGAGGCTGCTTAAGGGAGCAAAAGAAGACGTGAAAGTCTGGTGGGAGGTGGTGCCGATTTCAGCTGGCTCCCTGCTATAGCCTGTACTACTGCTGAAAGGATTCAATTAAAAGCATATCAGATGATTGTCTTGACTAGGGTGACTACACCTTGGTCCCTTGGGTGGCCTATGCACATACATGAAGCAGAACAAGGGTCCCTTGCTGGTTTCTTGAGTCTTTTCTGTGCAGCACTAGACTTGGATGAGCTAGTTGGGGAAGAGGATGGGGAAGCTGGTGAAGGATGTGCAGTGATTTCTCTTCCTGCCTCTTGCTGCAGGCAGTTCTGAGCCAGGACTGCCCCATGGAGACCCGGATGCACGCAGCCGAGAAGCACATGAGGGAATTTCCTCTGGGGGAGGACAGCGATGGGGAGCCTGGCTATGAGGCGTAGCAGCAGAAGCTGGTCCCTGGACCTTGTCACGTGAGGCTCAGACTTCAGTGACTACCTCGTTCCCTGGACGCAGATCACCACGGGCTGTTCTTCACTTCTCTCTCCCCTGGTGTCTCCTTTCCTCCCCTCCCATGCATGCTGTTCCCTGCTTCTCTCCTTGCCTGTGTCACCTATAGCTCTCCCTCTAAGCTTTGATGCCTCAGCTAGCCCACCTTTGGTGGGAGGACAGAGTGACGCTTCCTCCTCGGTTTTTGTAAGGCGGTGTGGGTTCTGTGAGGGGTGACTCATTTCACGGAGGCGGCAGTGAGCAGTGTTCCCTGAAACCAGTGGGGTGGCTGACAAAACTCATTTCATCTGTTATCTGATTTTCTTTGGCACCTTCCCAACAGACTATAAGAGTTTTGTCCTCTGTTCCTCGACATGGTCCTCCCTGACTTTTCCCAGATGAGTCGAGAAAGCGTCCTCAACCTTGTATTCCTGCCACATTGCCAGTTTGGGAAATTTTTGCCTGGTTTTTATAAGCTGAGTGTTTTCTCTGTGGCCAGACCTACAGCTGCTGAAGTGAGTCTGCTCTCAGTGAAAGGAGGTCTCCTGTTTTCCTCATTACTAAATGGAAAGGAAAAGAGCCTGCTTCTCTCTTATGCTTGAGTTACTGACTTTCTCATGATTTCCCCTGTGGGTTTTGTCTACCTTTCCTTAAATTTCTTAGATTCTTGGAAATAAATGTAGGAGGACAGAAAACACAGTCTGTGAACTCTAAGATTTCATGGGAACAAGGGTAAAGCAACTGTCCTGGAATCCCTTCCAACTTGGGTTTCCTAACCCAAAGATTCTAATGAGGCATTGTCCACATTTGCTAATGAATAAGTTGTTCCCTGATTCAGACATGGCAAACTAGATGCTCTTTTACAGCAAAAGAGATTGTGTGGGCAAATACAGTAGGTACTATAAATATTTTGACATTTTTCTACCTTTTTGAAATAATTACTAAGAGATGGGTTTTCCAAGATATGGGAGACACGGCACCTACCCTTAAGTAGTTTTCCATCTATCTGGGCAAACTGGATATACACTGAATAAAAACGATCAATACTGCAAGTTTGTATATACTCTTGTGTTCAAGTGTAAAGAGGCAAGGTTGCTCATGGTCTGGGTGGGGAATGATGGTGGAGATGGAGGCAGAGGCAGGAATGGAAAGACCCACAGGCACAGACTTCGGGTTCCTGGATATTAGATCGGGGTGTTCAGACTTTACTCTGGAATGGCACCTGGCTCTGATTAGTGCACTCCTCTGCAAGAGTTTGGTGGGTTCAGTGCAAGTCCTGAATCATCAGAACACATTCAAGCTTAGCCTCAATGAATTCTTACCACTTGGACAATGAGTATCTGATTTATGGGTGTGTTTTTAGGGGGTTGGCATTAACTAGACTTACCTGATTTGCAAAACTCGATGTATTTGTATCATTTAGTCAGGATGGTATTGTCTCAGATTTCGAAGGAGCTCAAAGATAAAATTGGGAAATAATTTGTCAAAATGTGTAAGCTGTGACTACACATTTTACATTGAATGCATGTCCACTGTGACTCCTGTACAAGGTAGGAGTGGGATACAGTAGGGTGTGGAGGGGTCAGGGGCACCAAAAACAGTGCTCTTCTGATTCTCACATCCACATGGAGGACAATTTATAATTAAAGGATGGGCTTGTTACAGAAATTGTTCACACATTAAAAAAAAGTAGGAAGAATTTTTAAAGGAGTAATTCATCTTTAACTTGTTAGTAAACATTGAGCAATTTAAAACATATGTTTAAGGAGAAACAATGGATATAATTTATTCAGCCTTTCAAAATACTGTTGATAAGAGTCAACACCAAACACTACAAAGTAAGTCAGGACCCATTTTTTTATGATAGGTCAGAAATAGGTCATAAACGTAGCCTATATATAGAAGATTATTAAAAAAAGAATATCATAAAAATAGAAAATGAATTAGTCTTTATTAATGGTTTTACAAAAGATAAAGAATTCATGGTAAACTTCACACATTCACAGGTGACCCTAAGGTCTTCTAAAAATGAAAATACCAGCCCAGCAAAAATGAGCCACAAGTGTTTTCTTTGTTTTTGTTTTTGTTTGTTTTTTGGGGATTTTTGTGTTTTGTTTTTGGTTTTTGGGATTTTTTGAAAAAGTGGCAGAAAGTATCAGATGGCCTCTACTGTGGAATGGCTGAAAATGTGTATTTTCCCCTTATGAAAGGGAGGAGCTGCAGAGACTATAAACATTTATAGGGTGAGAGGCCCCTAACTACCAATGAGATGCAACAAAGGAGACAGTGGAACTCATGAACTATTGTGCTCAATAGGCCAGAAAAATACTGGGAATTCTCAGAGTGCCGGAAACAAACCAGAAGACATTTTATTTCCAAAGTACAAAACCTGGGGTGGAAGGCAGAGTACCACAGATTAAAGCAGTAACTGTGGAGTTGGAGAAAATGCAGAGGGAGCACATGAGATGATAAATGGCTGGCAGGGAGAGTGGTGTGGAGAGAGACAGGACAATTCTTATAGGGAGGGACCCAAACCCAAGGGGATGTGGGGAAAGTAGCTAAAACCTTTAAGAAAGGCCCCGTCTTGGTGTCAGCACCGAATCTCAGAACACTTCCACAAAGGGCTACTCCAAAAGCACTACAGAGCTAAGGCAAGAGTCGATATTAGGGAATATTATCTCCCACTGTGTTGTCTTACTTATGGAGCATTATTACTCCAAGATATAGCCCAAACTGAAATAAAATAAGTTTTCTAAGAATATTTGACCCTATACCTGGAGGCAGCTCTGTAATGCTTGTGTAAGTCTGTCCTCTGAGGTTGACATGAAGAAAGGGCAATGTAGTCCTTCCACACAGCATCCCTGGGTGGCCCTGGATGTGATGCGGCTGAGTCTATCTTTGTCACCTCTAATACCTGTTTGTCCTCTACCTGTAGACTGAGCTTCATGGGTGATGCACCACGGTTGCTGTGTCACACAACTTAGTCCTGCTGAGTGCACCCCTACAATCCTGTCTAAGGCAGAAAAACTTTCTCTGGAGCAAGGGAGGATTGGAACAAGGTGGCTTTGGCACACAGCACTCTCCCCCCTTGCTGTGAGGGAGGAATGCTGAGGTCATAAGGTGATAGAAGGAGGACCAAATCAAGAGTAAACAGACCTAATCCTAGTCTAGCTCTGCCACTGACCAGCTGTGTGTCCTGGGGCAGGTCATTTCACACCTCTGGGCTTTAGCATCACCCCTTGTAGATCAGATCTGGCTTTCTGTGGTTCCATCCTGCCACTGGCTTATTTTGGGGCCACCTTCAGTGAGTACCAGGGGCAGGGCCTGTGTGAAGAGCCTAAGTCAAAGATGAGACATACAGCCAGTGCTCCAGCGCACCTCAGAAATACAAATGTGACTTGAGGCTTGATTGCCTGTATTCAGGAAGTTATTGAAAATAAAATATGCACCTTCCTCTGCCTCCTTCTCCTTTTTTTCCTCCTTGTCCTCCTCCCCCACCTGCTCCTCCTCCCCTACCCCCTTTTTCCTCTTTGGTCTTCTTCTTCTGGAGGGTGAAGAGTACAGTGTAAGCAGAGACAAGAGGCTTGATCAAGGTCTGTTTGCATTTGTCCTCCAAACTGAGTCAGCATACAGTCTCCTGAAGTCACAGGGGAGGAAACTGAGGTTGTTGGGCCGAATCTTGCTTGTTTTGGTTACTCAGACTCTTAGCCCAGGCCAGTAACTGACAGCTATTCATAAAGGGAGAATTGCAGGGTCCTGGGTGTGCTGAGGGGCAGCCAGACAGGGTGGACGCCACAACTGGTTGTTGAGCAAATCTTCATAGGAAAGCAAGAAGCTCTGTGTGTACAGGTGTAGTGCAATATAGTAACATGACAATGTGCAGGTGGCCTGGTGCTCACCCTAGTTCTACCATGGAATCACGGGGTGTCAGGGATCTGGGGACAGGGCAGCAGTATTATAGAGCAAAGCAGGTGGCAGAACTCCTCTACATATGAGCAATGTGGCAATGAAAACGTCCTTATTTGTAAAGTGGAAAAAATAGCAATACTTTAGTAACAGGGCTGTGATGAAGATGAAATGAGATAATAATAAACGAAATAAGAATACACTTTATAAATCATAAAGTCCTATCCAAGTGCTACTTTCTGTTATCAGTTAGTCCAACTCTCTTATCTCACAGAAGAGGAAACTGAGGTCCAACAAAGGAAAGTGAGCTTCCTAAGGTCATACACTAGAATGGAGCACAGTCTACATACAAATTCCTTATCAAATATATGATTTGCAAATATTTTATCCCATTCTGTGGGTTGCCTTTTCACTCTCTTGATGGTATCCTTTGGAGCACAAATGCTTGTAATTTTGAAATCCATGTATCTATTTTTAATTTGTTGCTTGCGCTTTGTCATCATAGCTAAGAAACCATTGTCTACGCCATGGTCATGAAGATTTATACCTATGTTTTCTTCTAATAGTTTTTAGGTTTAGCTCTTATATTTAGATCTTTGATCTATTTTGAGTTAATTTCTGTATGTGGTGTGAGGTAGGGGTCCCACTTCATTGTTTTATATGTGGATATTCAGTTGTCTGAGCACAATTTATTGAAAAGACTATCATTTTCCCATTTAATTTTCCTAGCACTGTTTTGGAAAGCCAGCTGACTATAAATGTAAGGATTTATTTCTGAGCTCCCAATTCTATTCCATTAATTTATTTGTCAGTCCTTATGCCAGAATGTCACTGTCTTGATTTATGTAACTGTGTAGTAAGTTATAAAATCAGATAGTTTAAAAAAACAAATAATTCCTCTGGTGCATGAGAAAAAAGCAGCAGTCTTTTGCTTCATCCTTCACCCCTGAATCCTATCCCCCACTTTCAAATTTTTATCTATTTTATCTATCTATCTATCTATCTATCTATCTATCTATCTATCTATCTATTTTTATGTCTAAGAAACCTACTTACTCACCTCTTTCTTGATTTAATCTTTTGACGTCATCTACTGTCTTCTTTTAATGGTAGATGGGGATTTGGTATTTTTACCAAAAAATACTCCTTCCTTGCCCTCTAACCTCACAATTTATTAAATTAATAAGAAGTGTTTGCATTTTATGATCAAATTAGCATTACTCGCTGCTGAACCAAGGATGGTATTCTGATTTCATTCCTTTTTTCTACAACGTTTTGTTTTTCCTACAGTTGATAATGCCTACTTTGCTTGCTTAGTTTTACAGATTGCTCTCATTCTTCTCAAGTCCTCCAACAGATAGATAAAGCCTCTCTGACTACTAATATCTGAGCATAGCATGTCATCACAACCCCAATCCTGGGCCTATATCTGGAGAAAACCATAATTCGAAAAGATACTAGGATATGGCCTATCTTTTTTTAATGTTTCATGAGTTTGAGCTATAGCCAGCAAAAGCATCAGGTAGACTAAACAAGAAAAAAATAAAGGACTCAAATAAACAATTTGTTTCCTGAAGACATCCCTCCAGTTCTATGTCCTCTGGGCTTGTTCTCTAAGCCATCCGAGCTATTGCTCTTCTGGGGCTTCCCTGGGCTGCTCTCTTGAACTGGATCCCATTTTCCTGGATCCAGTTTCTTCCCTTTTCTTGGTACATTCCCATTTTTTTGGTGGAGTACATCCTCCAACAACTACCTCAGATATGTGCAAGGGAGGTAAGTAATTTGAGATATCAGATGTCTAAAAATGTCATGCTCAGTTGATAGCTGTCTGGGTGCAGAATTCTGGGCTAAATATAATTTTTCCTCAGATTTTGAATACATGCTCCTTTGTCTTCTGGTTTCAGCATTGCTCTTGGGAAGGCCAGTGCCACTTGGACTCTCGATCCTTTAAATGGGATCTGCTGTTGCTTTTGGATTTTACACTTATTTTAGGTCTGAAATTTCATGATAGTCTTTGTGGAGGTCTTTTTGTTGTTGCTGTTGTTATTGAAAGAATTGTTAAATTCATTTTATTTTATATGTATATATGTATATATATGTTTCAAATGTACAGCATAATTCAACATCTGTATACACTACAAAGTGATCACCATCACAAGACTACTTATCCATCACCATACAGTTGACTTCCTTCACCATTTAACCCATCCCCAAACCCCCTTCCCCTCTGGTAACCACTAATTTGATCTCCATATCTATGAGCTTGTTTTTGTTTTGTTTGTTCATTTATTTTGTTTTTCTAGATTTCACAGTTGAGTGATATAATATGGTATTTATCTTTCTTCACCTGACTTATTTCACTTAGCACAATACCTTCAAGGCCCATCTATATTTTCACAAATGACAGAGTTTTATTCTTTTTTATGGCTGAGTAGTATTTCATTGTACATATACAGCACATTTTCTTATCCATTCATCCATCAATGTACATTTAGGTTTGTGGCAGTCTTCTTTTAATTCATTGTGATACAAATCCAATGGACCATTTCAATCTAGAAAATCATATTCTTTTGTTCTAGTAATTTTATTGTGCTATCTCTTTGATAATTGTTTCATTGTTTGCCTTTTGCTTTCTTTCTGGAAATCCTGTGAGTTGGCTCTGTGCTTCCTGGATTGATTAATTTTTTTTCTATTTCCTCTTATTCATTTTTTTAAAACTATGCTACATACTTTATTCAGATTTTGCTGGTTTTTAAATAATGTTCTTTTTCTGTTCCAGGATCCCATATTGCATTTAGTTGTCATGTCACCTTAGTCTGCTCTAAACTGTGACAGTTTCTCAGTCCTTCCTTATCTTTCATGATCTTGACACTTTTGAAGAGATTTGGTCAGATATTTTTTAGAATGTCCTTTAATTTGTGTTCTTCTGATGTCTTCTTATGATTTGATTGAGGTTTTGCATTTTTGAGAAATATACTACAGAGATAATGTGCTCTTCCCAATGCATCACATCAGGGAATACATGATATCTCTTATTATTGGTAATTTTAACCTTGATCACTTGGGTAAAGTGGTATCTGCCAGCATTAACTGAATTTTTTTTAAAAATTGAGGTACAGTTGATTTACAGTATTATATTAGTTTCAGGTGTACAACATAGTGATTCAAAATTTTTATAGATTGCACTCCACTTATAATTATTATAGAATATTGGCTGTATTCCCTGTGTTGTACACAGCTTAGCTTATTTGTTTTATACATAGTAGTTTGTACCTCTTAATCCCCTTCCCCTATTTTGACCCTCCTCCCTTCCCTCTCCCCACTGGTAACCACTAGTTTGTTCTCTATATCTGTGAGTCTGTCTCTTTTTTGTTATATTCACTAATTTGTTTTATTTTTTAGAGTTCACATATAAGTGATAACATACAGTATTTGTCTTTCTCTGTCTGACTTACTTCACTTAGCATAATACCCTCCAGGTCTATCCATGTTATTGCAAATGGCAAAATTTCTTTTTTTTTTTTTTTTTTTTGTGGCTGAGGAGTATTCCATTGTATATTTATACTACATCTTCTTTAGCCATTCATCTGTTTATGGGCACTTAGGCTGCTTTCATATCTTGGCTATTGTAAATAATGCTGCTATGAACATTGAGGTGCATGTATTTTTTCAAATTAGGGTTTTCATTTCCTTTAGATATATACCTAGGAGTGGAATTGCTGGATCACATTGTAGTTCTATTTTTAGTTTTTTAAGGAACTTCTATACTGTTTTCCATAGTGGCTATACCAATTTACATTCCCACCAAGAGTGTAGGAGGGTTCCTTTTTCTCCACATCTTTGCCAACACTTGTGGTCTTTTGATGTTAGCCATTATGACAGGTGTGAGGTGATATCTCATGATTTTGATTTGCATTTCTCTGATGATTAGTGATGTTGAGCATCTTTTCATGTGCCTTTTTGCCATCTGTATTTATCCAACATTTTCATCCTAACAGTTTCCAAAAAATTCTTGCTATCTCATGTAGTATCAACTACTTTTCCCAGATCTTTCCTTCTGAATCCTTTCATAGGGTAGCTATAGGAGCTTATACGAGTTAAAATCTTTCCAGCTCATTTAAAGAAAGATAGGGGGGAAAATTACTCATAGTTTAAATTTGCTTATAAAGACATTGAAAAGAGCCAGAGTTGAGACAGGTTTGGAACAGAGTTTGGTCTGCGTGCCTGCATTTATTTTTCATATTTGCTGGAGTAGTCTGAAATTAAGTCCTTTATTTCTGTAATTGGCCTGACTCTTCCTGTTAGCAATTATCTGAGGCAGAACCATGGCTGAACTTGTTTTTGGCATGCATAATATGCCTGGCATGCAAGGCTGTGGGTGAATGACGTGGGGGGATCACCACTCTGTGTTCACCCCTGCATCCAGAGCACTTGCCAGAAATTATAGTAGCAGCAAATCTTACACATCCAACTCTACTCTGGCTGCCCCTTGGTCCATCTTGGCCTCCAGCCACTGACACTCTGAGCCAAGGGGTTTCTTATGGAAATCACTTACATCCACCACCACCCCCCCCAGGCTTTCCTTTCACCTGGTTGAATCACAGGTTAATCTACCTCTGCTCTATCTCCTTACGTCAGTACCAGCAAAAATTCCTTGTAGTCTCTGCATGTGGATGTCTCTTCCCATAGGTTCTGGGTCTGATACAGGCCATTTAATGGGCCCTTAGGAGGGGTCGGGTGGGGCAGAGTTAAAAATGCTCAGATCACTATCTTGAGTGGAGTTCTGATTTCCCCCACCCACCACTGCAGTTTTCTTAGTCATTTTTTCCTTTTCCTTTCCATTCTTTTTTTCTCTTTTCTTCTCCTTCTCCTACTTCTCCTCCCCCACTTCTTTTTCCTCCCCCCTCCTCCCTCCTTTTTAAAAATTATGTATGTTACATATAAAGTAAAGTGTACTGTTGGGCTGCACCCTGCAGGCCTACAAGGCCCGCTCTTGCCCAGCTTTAGGACCAAAGAAAGGGCCCGGAGTCAGCAACAGAGATGGTTTAATGGATGGTTTACATGTCTGAAGCAAGGTCCTGGAGCAACACCCCACCGTGTGCAGGGGACGGCGGGTAGGATATGACGACAGTCTTCACCACCAGAGGGAGAGGGAGATTACCAGTTATAGGGGGGAATTGATGTCAGGTTGGCTCATCAGTTACCGGGGAAACCAGCAGAGGGGCAGGGCCCTCACCCCCCCTTTGATAAGAACAATCACTAACTGGGGCCTGGAACAAGTATGTAGGAAGTTCAATTATGTTAGTAGGGTATGGGTGAAGCAGGCACTGGTCGAGCAGGGGGTGTATAGAGAGCAAGAGAACAGCTGTCTTGAGTGGCCTGGCCATACATGTACTAATAAGGGCACGCTGGATAAATTTATTTATTTTTATTTATTCTCAGAGCTTTTCATTTTATTTATTTGTTTTTTAAATTGATTTTTTACTGAAGTATAAGAGTTGATTTACAATGTTGTTTTAGTTTCTGGTGTACAGCAAAGTGATTCAGTTATACATATATATACACATATTCTTTTCCACTATGGTTTATTACAGGATAATGGATATAGTCCCCTGTGCTATACAGTAGGACCTTGTTGTCCATCCATTCTGTATATAATAGTTTGTATCTGCTAATTCCAAACTCACAATCCATCTCTCCCCGACCTCTCCTCCCTCTTGGGAACCACAAGTCTGTTCTCTATGCCTGTGAATTTGTTTCTGTTTTGTAGATAAGTTCATTTGTGTCATATTTTAGATACCACATATAAGTAATATCATATGGTATTTGTCTTTCTCTGTCTGACTTACTTCACTTAGTATGATAACCTCTAGGTCCATCCATGCTGCTGCAAATGGCATTATTTCATTCTTATGGCTGAGTAATATTCCATTGTGTGTGTATATATATATATATATATATATATATATATATATACACACCACATCTTCTTTATCCATTCATCTGTTGATGGATATTTAGGTTGCTTCCATGTCTTAGCTGTTGTAAATAGTGCTGCTATGAACATTGGGGTGCGTGTATCTTTTTGAATTATACTTTTGTCCAGATATATGCCCAGGAGTGGGATTGCAGGATCATATGTTTACTCCATTTTTAGTTTTTTGAGGAAGCTCCATACTGTTTTCCATAGTGGTTGTACCAATTTACATTCCCACCAACAGTGTAAGAGGGTTCCGTTTTTTCCACACCCTCTCCTATGCTGGATAAGTTTATGTATGTGTGTGTAACTACCACTCAGATAAAAATATAAAACACCTCCATCACCCCAGAAGGCTGTCCCTCTTCAACCCATACCCACCCCCCATCCAAAGGTAAATACTATCCTGACTTCTATTCCCATCAATTGTTTTTGTCTGTTCTTGAACTTCATATATATTTCTCCATTTACTTAGATTTCTCTTTATTTTTCTCATTCTGATTTTATAATTTTCTTCAAATAAATTTCCTTTTGTTTCTTTTCTTAATTGAAGTATAATTGATTTACAATATTATATTAGTTTTAGGTGTACAACATGGTGATTCAATATTTTTATAGATTATACTCCATTTAAGGTTATTACAAAACAGTAACTATATTTCCCTGTGCTGTACAATATATCCTTGTTGCTTATTTATTTTATACATAGTAGTTTGTATCTCTTAATCTTTTACCCCTATCTTGCCCCTCCCCCTTCAAGTAAATTTCTTAAAGGGAAATCTATGACATATTGGACCTTTTAAATATGGCATCTCACTTCATCTTCCTGGGTTAGGCATTACTGTCCCCATTTTACAGTGGAAAAAACCGAGGCTGAGAGCTTATATAATCAGCTTGAGCTCACATAGTCACTTTCTCACAGAACAAGCAGCAGAGTCCAGATTTAAATTCATGTTGGTCTGCTTCCAAAGTCTGAGCTCTTTCCTCTAGAAACTTATATCTCAACAAACACCTTCTGCTCATGAACAAAACTTAATATAGGGCCCTTTTTCACATCAGTGAATTATTACTAAAGTTGGAATGGGCCGTAGAAACTTTTCTGCATATTTTGAGAAATATGGTACATCACCTTTATTTGCTCCCACCCTGCTTCTCCTCCCTCCTGAGACACCTACCAAATTCTGTCTCAGTTTCCACAGTGAAACTGGCCTCAGGTTTCCAGTATTTTTGACCGACTTATATCATCAAGAGTAATGGTCGGGACTTCCCTGGTGGCGCAGTGGTTAAGAATCCGCCTGCCAATGCAGGGGACACGGGTTCGATCCCTGGTCCGGGAAGATCGCACGTGCCACGGAGCAACTAAGCCCGTACGCCACAACTACTGAGCCTGCACTCTAGGGCCCACGAGCCACAACTACCGAGCCCGCGTGCCACAGCTACTGAAGCCCTCGCTCCTAGAGCCCATGCTCCGCAGCAAAAGAAGCCACTGCAATGAGAAGCCCGCATGCCACAAGGAATAGTAGCCCCCGCTCGCAGCAACTAGAGAAAGCCCGTGTGCAGCGACGAAGACCCAATGCAGCCAATAAATAAATAAATTTATTAAAAAAAAAAAAAAAAGAGTAATGGTCAATTTCCCATTCTTTCCAGAAGGGGGCAGTAGAGTCCACACTAAATTGCTTAGACCCTGAACTGCCTAAAGCCAAATTCCAAGGAGACCTGAGGCGGGTGACTCACTGAGCAGTTACTGTTTACTAATTATTGTGGACCTTATGCACACACAACGTTACATAAAGTTTACGCACAATGTTAAGTGAAGTTTAATTTCTACATTCTGTTCTCCCTTTTCCCTTTGAACTAGTCCACACCCTTATCTTCTCTTATTGAAACCTCTCACTTACCTCCTCTCAGCTCCGAAGTAAGTGAGTGAGTAGTCCGTTTTCTCGGGCCTCTGTTTTCTTCCAAAGGCAGTCCTAGAAAGTCGTTTGCCAGTTTGTGTTCATGACTTCCCTCAAAGTGACTGCTAATGGCTGACTCCAGTGCAAGAAGCGTGGCCTAATATCTGGTTAGTATTGCGCAAATCTATAAGAGAATTAAAAAAAAAAAAAAAAATTTAAAAACTACAAAAAAAATAGCTGACATTTACTGTGCCTTTACTAAGTGCCAGGCACTTTTTAAGCCCAGGTGCCCACAGAGACACTGAAGACGCCTATGCAGCTGTGCGCATATGAGTGAGTTCCACAATTGTGGCACAGAGTCTGCAGGAGCTAGAGACCTCAGAGGACCAGCACAGCTGCTGAAGAGGCTAATGTCTGCAACTTAAGAGCTTACTTTGGTGCTGAACTTGCCGTATATCTGGGGTCGGTGGGTGTAGAGCCTTTCCTTGCCCTACTCAAACCTCTGCAAGGGTGACTGACCCTTTCTACCTCTGATGTCCTGTGGGCCTCATGGCTGCATCACTTACCTGGATTGTTGTCTACACTGTCTTGTGTTCATCTTTACTATTCTGAGTGTATGAATGGTATCTCCCCAAGCCAGACTGTGGGCTCCTCAAGGATCCTTCCATGCTGCACACTTTTTGACCCTCTTGTAAATTTCCATGGTACATAAGCTTAGAAAATCTTGATTGATTGGAACTTGGAGTGGGAGTCCCATTGCTAGTGTGAAATAAAAGTCATATTTTTATGACAAAACATTTAAACAAAAAATCTTCTCTGCCCTTTGGCCTCCTCTCTCCCCCACACTGTGCACTGTGTATCCGCATTATGCATCAACTAAACCTCCCCCATGGGCAGGGCCGGAATACCTACTCAACCTCTCGTAGCACCGACAAGACAACTCCTTAAAAATAACATTCCTTCTTGATCTTGTAAGGGGTCACGTGACCCACCATGAGGGCGCTTAGATCTGGATTACGTAAACTGTCAGTAATATGTCATTTGATATACAGCTCTCTGTCTCAAAAAACTTATATAAATTGTGTCTTGATTTCTAATGGTCAGAACAGTTCTCAGAGCTTCCTGAGACGCTCTTCCTGGGTTATAATCCTCAAACTTGGTACAAATAAAATTTTCCTTTTCTTTCTTAGATTGACTGATTAAGTTTTTGTCAACACTAGCACTTACTAGCTGGCATTTCCCCACTGTGGGTCCCAGCGTCCTCATCTGTGAAACAGGGAGGTTGGTCCTTACCAACCCTGCCATTCTGGAATTCTTTGTATCCTGCTTTGTCTTTTTTAGGGTCTGCGTAGAGAAATGCTGAGCGACTGAAAGCAGCCAGTGACTTGGTGGGTGGGGGTAAGAGGTGCGTGTCAGTGTCAATCTCAGCAGTCAAAGGGGGACATGGAGTTTTGGTTGGAGAGATCCCTGGGAGGTTTTACCACATTGGATGAAAGTTCTGAGTTTGCTTTGGCCTCAGCCTCTCTCTTCAGAAACAACAGAAGCATTACAGCTAGCATCACGTACAAGCTGCAGAGAAATGGAGAATAAGGCTCCCTAAAATGGCCATGAGAACCAGTCAGCAGCAGAGCTTTCTTCGGCATAAGACTGAGTTGAAGAAAAATCTGCATTCAAACAAATGGCTCGCTGAGTAGCTTTGTTTATGAAATACAATGTTGTCCTGTGAATCTAATATGGGATGTTATCTTACAGTTGATGACATTGCTTCACATAATTTTTGTTCCATTAAAAAACTTTAATTCTTCACTGTTGGTCAGACTTGAAATGGTGTTCAATGCCATGGGCAAAGGAGATTATTAAAAGCTGTGAGGGTCAGAGATTATTCATTAAGAGTAATGGACACACTTTGTGGGTATTAAAACCCTCAAAACTGATTAGTTCTGGCATGTTCATTTTCTAAAACAACTGCAAAATAGTGGGACCAGGCTGGGCTTCAAAATCAAGGCTTGGTCTGGATCCCCTAGGGACCAGGAGAGGTGATGGCTTCACCTCTCTAGATCCCATTCCCTTGAGTGTAAGACTCATGTCTTATGTGTCAGGCTGGCTTGGGGGACAGTGAGTGAGCAGGTCAGCTTGGAGGGGGGCGGGGGGACCTACAATGCAGGGAGGAGGGGACAGCAAGTCTGGAAAGGTGGTGAGAGGTCAGATGACAGAAGATGGTGGCCATCAGGTCAGGGTCTAGAATCTGTCTTTTGCAGACACCAGAAATCAAAGAAAGAATTACAAGGTCAAAAAGCATGTGGGAAAGGTGGGCCTGGCTGTGTCACACAGGATGAAGAGGCAGGAAGATGGAGTTGGACGCTAACCGTCATCCAGGCATGTTACTTCCCCTTGGAGAGCATTTGATGTTACACTTTCAGTCCAGTATGAGGTGCTGTCTGTTTGGGTGGTTTTTATAGGCTCATCTCCATTTTTTATTTCTGTTTCCTAGTCACCTTGCCGGGGGGCCGCACGTACTCCTATAGCTTCCCTGTGGCCTCTGTTCCCCTGACAGCCTTGCCTGGGGTGGCCCCATGTCCGTGGCTCGGCTCTGCTGGCATCAGGTCAAGGATGGTGACATCAGGTCAGGACCCCTTAGAGCCAGGTCACGCCCACGTGATAGGACACAGCCCACACTGAACTGTACTCTCAACACTTACAATTCTGACAATCTACCATCTGGGGTCCAGCACCCTAGTGTGGCCAAAGTGAACTCTAAAGTTTGGTTTTGGTCCCTGTGATCTGCTATCATCTACCCAGTGCATCCTAGCGGGGTCTGCTTGCCCTGGAGTTTCCTCATCCCGCAACTCGTGTCTCTGGATCCCAGCCCCTAAGTGCTCTGCTCACCCTTTTCCAAAGGGACAGCCAAGTCTTGCTCAACAGACCATCTGGCATGTGTGGAAAAGGCTCCAAGCTTCAGGGTCTGGGTTTTCTGTCTGGATGCTGGGGTTGTGACTAACACCTGAGCCAGAGCCATGGGGCCAAATAGGGTCACGTGTGGGAAGTCACACTGAGTGCTCCAAAGTGTGCCCAAGTGGTAATGAACCTGCTCACGGACATGTCTTGGGCCCCGAGAACTTTGGAAAACTCCTCTCCTTTCCAGAACATGTTGGTGAGTTTAGCTGGGTCTTGTGGGTGCTGGATTTTAACCCAGAGGAGGGATGACTGTGGGAAGGAGAGGGAGAAGGGCCAGCACATTGATTCTCAGCACCGGCTGGCATTAACAGAGGAGCAGGCATCTGAGCATCTGAATCTTGCTTTAGGATGCAAGGACCGGGAAGGAGGAAAACGGACGTGTTTGAAGGCTGAGCCAGTCACCGTGAAGCCCTTGACTGGTCACAGTAAGTACAGCTCGGCAGAGGGAAAGCCGGCTCAGCCTGACCCATCTGATCAGCCAGTGCTGGTACAAAGCAAGGAACATGATGAACATAAACATGTGAAATATTTCTAGCAGTGACCTTCTGTCTGCAGTTGTGAAGTCAGGACCCAACTCACAGCGCCCTGCTTGGTGTCTGCACAAACACTTCATGCTTGTGTTTGTTCAGGGTCCTGCCTAGCAGGGCTGAAGCAGATCCTGTGAGTCACATGCATGTGTCATCCAGCTGGCGTCCAGTGCTAGTGTCCTTACCAAAGATGGCAAAGAGAGTGCAAAGATAAGAGCCAGCCTCTGCTCTCAGATATCTTAAAATCCAGTTGAGGAGACCAGACCTGTGTGACCTGGGACAAATCACACAACCTCTCTGGGCCTGTTTTTCCAATCCCCACAGTAGAGAAGGAACTTCCACTTTCGTTAAAGAATCACAGACCCTTAGTTGTGGCAGAGACCTCCTCCTCCTCCCACCTCTCTTCCACCACAGCCTAGACAAGGGGTCACTTTTGTTCCATACCTCCTCTCATGGGGACCTCACTACCACCTGTGCAGTCATTCTGATGTGGGACAGCTCTAATAGTTAACAAGCTGTCTATTATCTTCGGGAGAAGATTTAACACCCAAGGAGATCAAGGGAAGCTGGGCGCTGGTCCAGGGAACTGGGATGCCCTTGAGCTGGCATTCCTGTCTGTGCTGATGGCTTCTGCCAAGGGGAGGAGAGAGAATGGCAGCCTCTCCTGTCCTCCCTGGCTCTGTAATCCTCCTGGGCCAGCTGCCCTCATCCTTACCCTCCACACTTAGCCTGCACTGTTCTTTCAGACGGGAATGAGTGTCCCCTTACACCAGATAGAGAACTTGTTTTCATGCTTCAAGATCTAGCTCAAATGTCTCTTGTAGGGGCATAAAAGTTTTCCCTTCCCTGCTTCTCATTTCTTTGGCTAACTTAATAATGAAATTGACCTAAGACTGATTAACAGGAGAAAAAGAAATTTGATTTTGTATGCATGGGAGTCCAGAAAAATATGAGACTCAAAAAAAAAAAAAAAAATGAGACTCAAAGAAGTGACCAAAGCAGGCAGCTTTTACACCTTTTTGACAAAGAAACAATAAATTTGTGAAGAATTGACAAGACAAAGAAGTTTGGTCTTGGGGTAGTAAATTAGTGAGGGCGTGACAATGTTTATTTACACAGTCTTCTCAGCCCTAAGTTCTCTGTCTCTGGTGATACAAGTACCTTCTATTTTCCTGGTACAGGGAGGGTGGCTTTCATATGGGAGGCTTATCTCCTGCTTTCAGGGGGACAAAGGAGGGTCAGAGTGTCCTTTTGACACCAGCTGTTTCTCAAGTAACTTTAATTCAGAATAATCAAGGACTTCCCTGGCGGTTCAGTGGTTAAGACTTCACTTTCCAGTGCAGGGGGTGCGGGTTCGATCCCTGGTCGGGGAGCTAAGATCCCACATGCCTCGCAGCCAAAAAAACAAGACATAAAACAGGAGCAATGTTGTAACAAATTCACTAAAGACTTTAAAAATGGTCCACATTAAAAAAAAAAATCTTAAAAAAAAAGAGCAATATGCCAAGTGGCATATTTTGGGGTGGCATATTCTGCTCCTCTACCCTCTTCTTTCATGAAGTCTTCTCTGATTTCTCCGGGCCGAGCCACTCCTCTCTCCACATTCCCTCAACACTGAGCACTTGCCTCAGTTACAGCAGGAGTATGTAGTGTAGCTGCTGTATTTTTACAAACCTTCTCCCTCACTAGACTCCAAGCTCCTCCAGGCTGATTGCTGGCTCTTCTATCCAGGTTTGCATCTTTAGTATCTGTTATAGATCCCAACATATAGTGTGTACTCAGTTAATATTTGTTGCTGTGACCCATCTACATATAGACATAGATAAATATACACATATACTTCTTTATTTTTATTTCTTCTTCCCCTCCTTCCTCCCTCCCTCCCATCCCTTTCGGCTACAAGCTCTTTCCTGTGGAGGACAGAGGCAGATGCCCTCAGAATGAACTAGAGTTGTAAGAGGAGGGTCGTCATCTACTGGCAGTTCAGAATTTCTCATAAAGCTCTTTAAAAATTATATATATATTTTTAGTGCATTCAAACATAGCAGTTAGTAATAGCAACTTACAAAGCAACAGCAAGTTAAAAACTTAATCGTTTACAAAGAATAGGTGGATTTCTAAGTAAAAGAAGTAAAGCTGGTATTTAAATAGCCCCTTCCTTACTTTCACTCCCCGCCCCAGCCAATAAATCGTTTTGTTTTATAGCTCTTAAGTTAATTTCCATTACGAATAAGAGATGGGTGCACCAAACCGTGTTATACCCAGAGGTCTCTTCCAAGGTTGATTCCTGATGTGCACTAGAAAAGGCCTGCGTTTAGAAACACTTCACCCACGATGAAGAGTGGCCCCCGCTTGCCACAACTAGAGAAAGCCCTCGCACGGAAACGAAGACCCAACACAGCCAAAAATAAAATAAAATAAAAATTAACAGTTCTTATAAAAAAAAAAAAAAAAAGAAAAGAAACACTTCACCCACGGCCCCTCCTTTGTCCCACAGCTGTGTGTGGCCCGCTCTGTGAGGAATATTGTAATCCACGCACTTTGCAATGAACCAAGAGTGAAAGAGTCCTTCCTGACAGTTTGTTGGAATTAATTTCCAGACTTAGCTTGAAGCTTTGGGGCTGCAAACAGCACGCACTTCATCGCTTCCAGCTCCTTTCTTGTTTGGGGGAAACCCAAAGTGCTCTGTGGCAGCCCAGCCCAGCCAGCAGGGGGCGGCCCAACTTCCCCACAGCTCCGAAGAGGCTGTGGGTCCAAGGAAGCTCTTGGCTCCCTCAGAATCAGAGGGGAGCACTCCTCTTCCTCCTAACAAGGCCTACATCCTGCCTTCACCCTTCTGGGGAGTGGAAGATCTTGAACTTCTCTGTAGCTCCAAGTAGGGGAATTTCACTGATCTCCACCAGTGGGAATCTGATGGGCTAGCTTGTTAACAAGGTCATCTGGAATTAAGCTCTCTGCATCTTTTCTTTTCAGTATAGTTACATAAGGCGTAACACATTCCTCTGGTCCAGCCCTCGAATGTGCCCCAAGCTTTAACGCGAAGAATAATTATGGTACCATCCATAGGAGCAGAGGTCACTCTCCGGGCTTTGGCTATGGTCTCTGTTTGGTCTAAAGCAGAGATTTGCACCTGTGCCTCCCGAAGCTCTAGGCAATCCATGCAGATGGGTGGGCAAAGTTGGGGGTTTCCCCAAAACGTTCCACAAAATCTTGTTTCAACAAAAGATTATGCTGCTTAAAGACCAAAGACTTAAGGTTGGGAACCACTGCCCTAGATGGTCTCCACTGTGAGCCTCTTATTCTCCCCACAGGGATGGTTGATGAAGCAGTAGAGATGGGCATTGCCCAGATCAGGTTGCCTGTCCAGGCAGAGATGTGGCTCATTTTACCAGTGAGGGGATGTCTGACAGCAGAGTGGCTGCCCTGGAGCACAGCAGGGTCTAGATTCTAGCAAAGGCTGAAGCTGAAAGCCTCTCCAGAGGGTCTCAGGGAACAGTCCGTAGGGAGGAGGGATCTCTGATAAATATTCACACTGAGACTATTTACAATAGCCAAGACATGGAAACAACCTAAATGTCCATTAACAGATGAATGGATAAAGAAGAGGTGGTGTATATACACAGTGGAATATTGGTCAGCCATAAAAAAGAATGAAGTAATGCCATTTGCAGCAACATGGATGGACCTAGAGATTATCATACTAAGTGAAGCAAGTCAGAAAGAGAAAGACAAATGCCATATGATATCACTTATATATGGAATCTAAAATATGACACAAATGAACTTATCTACGAAACAGAAACAGACTCACAGACGTAGAGAACAGACTTGTGGTTGCCAAGGGGGAGGGAGGTGGGGGAGGAATGGACTGTGAGTTTGGGACTAGCAGATGCAAACTTATATGTAGAATGGATAAACAGCAAGGTCCTACTGTATAGCACAGGGAACTATATTCAATATCCTGTGATGAACCATAATGGAAAAGAATATGAAAAAGAATATATATATATAAAGCTGAACCACTTTGCTGTACACCAGAAACTAACACAACATTGTAAATGAACTATACTTCAATAAAATAAATTAAAAAAAAATTCACGCTGAGATGCAAGGGACTGAATACATCTTTGGGCCCTCCCTCTTCTGGGCCCTCTTGCATTATAATAACAGAAATTTAGATTCCTTTTGAATGTTTTTTGCAAATTGGCAGGAGAATTTTGGGAGGACAAGGGGTCCTAAGCCTGCCGTGGGAAGCAGTGGGGAACAGGCCTTCCTTCCACAGACACCTGTGAGCGTCTGTAGGTGCTTGGCACTGTGCTAGGGGCTGGTGTTACAGAGAGAGATTGATCTGGTCCTTGAGGGGCTCTTAGCCTGGTTGGGGAGGGCTGGGTACACCCACAGGTGGGGACATTACCTTAGATTAGTAAATTGTGTTCGTATGGCCTGAGGGTGCTGTGGGAGTCTGATGCCAGACCCAGCTTCCAGGCCCACCTGCTCTTTATTTTTATTTATTTATTTATTTAATTGAAGTGTAGTTGATTTACAATGCTGTGTTAGGTTCAGGTATACAGCAAAGTGATTCAGTTTTATATATATATATATATTCTTTAACTTGCTCGATGACTGCTAGGTTTCGGGGGGGGGGGATGGAAAAGTTGAAAACAATCCAGATATAAATCATTAGTAGAACAGATAAATAAATAGCGGCCTTCTTACACAGGAAATATTATGCAGCATTCGGCATAAATGAACTACTCTTATCCCCAACAACATAGATGAATCTCAAAACATAACGTTGAAAGAAAAAAAAAAAAGCCAGATGGAAAAGAATACATTCTGTAAGAGTCCATTTATATAAAGTTCAAAACGAAGCAAAGCTAATTTATGGGGTTAGAAGTCAGTGGTTGTCCCCGGGGGGAAGGGGTGACGGCACCGGGGCAGGGACATGGCTGGGGGGTAGTGTGTGTTATGCTCTGTTTCTTGATTTCAATAGTGGATTCGTGGGCGTGTTCGTTTAGGGTGTGTTCACTATTCTATATGTATATGGTGTTTTATTTAGAAGTTTACTTAAGAAGGAATGGAGAGATTGGACTGTGTTCTCCCTTCTAGACTTTATCATATCAAAGAACTTGGATCTGCACTTAATGTGGACACATTTCTTACCCTGCACAGGGTACCTTCTCAAAAGTTTATGTTTCAAAACAGGCTGGTGGACTTCAAACCGCGTTCCAGGCTAAAGGGTTCCACAGTGTTGTCCGGGGGGCCAAAGCAGGGTTTTTATGCAGTCATTTTACATATGTATACACATGGGGAGCCACCCTCTAGATCAAGATATAAAGAAATTGCAGCACCCCAAAAGGCTCCCTCTTGCCCCACCCAGTCATTTAAGCCAAGGGTGACCGTTATTTAGGGAAGCTCTATTTTCAGTTGTTTTGCTTATCCAGGTAAAATTTCATCTGAATAAAGTTTTCTAAGGATAAACATCATTTAAGAAAATTGAAACCTACATTTCCCATAGCTCCTGTACCTCCTAGGAATGACACTTTTCTGTGGACATTTAAGCATCCCCTGCTCTTTTAATACCATTCCCTCTTCTCTGGAAAGCAAATAGGAAAACGGTCTCTATACAGTGGATAGGGACTTCCCTGGCAGTCCAGTGGTTAAAACCTCGCATTTCCAGTGCAGGGGATGCGAGTTCGATCCCTGGTTGGGGAACTAAGATCCTGTACGGCCAAAAACAAACAAACAAACAAAACCAACAGTGGATAGAGTAGGCTCTAATCCTGGATAAGGCATTCAGTAAATGCTACTCCTAATTCATCTCAGCTGAAATACCATCCTATCTGGGAAATTGTCTCTAATGGCTTTGGCAGAGCTGAAGCTCCCTCCTCAGTGCTCCCATAGTGACTGGTGCATCTGAAAGGTACCGCGATGCCATGTGTTTACAGGGTTGCTTTGCTCGGTAGACTGTGAGCTCCATGAGGTAAGGAGTATCTTACTCATTCTTTAGCACAAGGAATATGACAGACGATGCCAGGATGGAGGTGTGGGTAGAATAAGGGCTGATCATATGTGTCCAATCCTAACTCCTGGAACCTGTGAATATGTTACCTTCCATGACAAAAGAGACCTTACAGATATGATGAAGGATAAGAATCTTGAGATAGGAAGGTTATCCTGGATTATTCGGGTAGGCCCTACCAAATCAAACAAATCCTTAAAAGAGGAGAACTTTTTCCAGCTGGCGTCAGAGTCAGACAGAAACAAGACAACAGAAGGGTCATAAGGATTCGACATTGCTGGCTTTGGAGATGGAGGAAGGGGCCACGAGCCAAGGAATGCAGAGGCCTCTAGAAAGTAGAAAAGTCAGGGAAAGGGATTCCCCAGAGAGCCTTCAGACTCCAGAAGGAATGCAGCCCGTTCAACTCCTTGATTTTAGCTTAATGAGCCTCATTTTGAATTTCTAACCTGTAGGACTATAAGATAGTGCTGTTTTAAGCCTTTACTTTTGTCATAGTTTGTTACACATCAATATAAAACTAATACAGATACAAAAATTGATGGAGAGAGAGGAAGTTGAATAAATGGGTAAGAGGGAGAGCATTAGGAAAGATTCTCTGTTCATTTTATATAGGTCCACTAGGAGGCGCCCTGACCACACTATTGAAACAGCTCCTGTCCTCGGAAGCGCCCAGTTTTTTCAATTTCAGGGAGTTTCCTTTAGGCATAGAAAGCTGTTACTCCACAAAAAGGCTCAAGGGAAAATTGTGAAGTGGCAATTTTGATCACTTTTCTACCCCTTGTCAGTTCAGAATGCACAGGCCTTCCAGGGGCCGGGTATAGTCCCTCCCTACGTCCAGGCTGGGATCTGCTCACTGCTGCTTCTTACCTGGCCTGGGGTTCCCCAGGCAGCTCCCCAGTGCTAAACTGCTGGCCAGAATCTGCCAAATAAAACCTACTTGGCCCTTTCACTTAAATACAGATAATGTACAAATGAACTTATGTACAAAACAGAAATAGACCCACAGACATAGAAAACAAACTTATGGTTAGCAAAGGGGAAGCGGGGGAGGATAAATTAGGAGTTTGGGTTAACATATGCACACTACTATATATAAAACAGATAAATAACAAGGACTACTGTATAGCACAGGGAACTCTACTCAACATTTTGTAATAACCTATAAGGGAAAAGAATCTGAAAAAGAATAGATACATGTATATGTGTAACTGAATCACTTTGCTGTACACCTGAATCTAACACATCATTGTAAATCAACTATACTTCAATAAAAAATAAATACAGCTGGTGATCCAATAAGCTAATTTATGCCACCTTGTTCATTGCCTCTGCTTCCACTTCTGTCTACACCCATCTCTCTCCTTCCCTGTTTCCTGAAAGTCCTTGAAAGAACAATTGAAACACAATAGTTTATTCATTCGTTCATATATTTTCACGGTCATCATTATCATTTATTAAGTTCCTTTGAGGAATTGGTTACTGTTCTAGGAAAACAAGTTAGATAAAACCTCGTTGCTAGGGCTTCCCTGGTGGTGCAGTGGTTGAGAATCTGCCTGCCAATGCAGGGGACACGGGTTCGAGCCCTGGTCTGGGAAGATCCCACATGCCGTGGAGCAACTAGGCCCGTGAGCCACAACTACTGAGCCTGCGCGTCTGGAGCCTGTGCTCCGCAACAAGAGAGGCCGCGATAGTGAGAGGCCCGCGCACCGCGATGAAGAGTGGCCCCAGCTTGCCACAACTAGAGAAAGCCCTCGCACAGAAACGAAGACCCAACACAGCCAAAAATAAATATAAAAATAAATAAATAAATTAACTTTAAAAAAAAAAAAAAAAACCTCGTTGCTAGAGTGAAGTAAGTCAGAAAGAGAAGAACAAATACCATATGCTAACACATATATATGGAATCTAAGAAAAAAAAAAAAAAAGGCCATGAAGAACCTAGGGGCAGGACGGGAATAAAGACACAGACCTACTAGAGAATGGACTTGAGGATATGGGGAGGGGGAAGGGTAAGCTGGGACAAAGTGAGAGAGTGGCATGGACATATATACACTACCAAACATAAAATGATAGCTAGTGGGAAGCAGCCACATAGCACAGGGAGATCAGCTCGGTGCTTTGTGACCACCTAGAGCGGTGGGATAGGGAGGGTGGGAGGGAGGGAGATGCAAGAGGGAAGAGATATGGGGACATATGTATATGTATAACTGATTCACTTTGTTGTAAAGCAGAAACTAACGCACCATTGTAAAGCAATTATACTCCAATAAAGATGTTAAAAAAAAATCAATATGATGATATGTTCATACCATTGAAAACCATGCAGCAATAAGAGAGAGAGCACAAACCATGGATACGTGCAACAAAATGGATGAATCTAGCTCTGTGTATTTGTAGTATTTACTTCCATCAAAATTATTCTATTGACAATAAAATCAACACCATGAAAAAAACAAACAAAAAAACAAAAAACCTGGCTTCTACCTGTCCAGCGACTCAAAGTTAAAGAGGGGTTTGGAGTGGGGCTCTATTAGCAGAAGGATGAAAGTGCTGTAGGACCACAAAGGGCACCTAAGTTCAACCTTTCTTGGGGGAGGAGAGAGACTCGGCCAGAGGAGGTGATATTTGGGCTGGCCCTGGAAGGAGGGTTAAGAGTGTGCTTCCCATAAAGGGGCCGTGAGCAGCAGAGACGGGGGGCGCGGCTTTTGGGGAGTGTCAGGCTCTTCTGAGGGCCTGGAGGGCCGGGTAAACGGTGGGGAGGCTGGAGGCCAGCCAGCAAAGCACAGCGGGCTTCCTTTGCCGAGAGCCTAAAAGGCCAGACCAGGGAGTTCAGACAGTAAGTCATGGTCAGTCGGGATTATTTAGGGGTTTTATTGGTGTCCTGACACGGCCATGTTTGTACTTTTCAAAGATCTCTCTGACAGCCATGTGGAGTTTCCTTGAGGTGGGGAGACATTCTGAGCAGGAATACCTGTTAGGAGTCTCTTCTTCACACTTGAGAAAAGAGAAGGACTGGAAAAGCGGGCAGAGATAATGGAGGAGACAGGATGAGTGAGAGAAAGTAGAATGATGGGACTTTGTAAAGATGAACATTGAGAGTGTGGAATAGAAGGAGGTGTCCAAACATATGGCTTCATGCCTTCAGGTTGGGAGATGGCAATGCCTTTGGCCAAGAGTGGGAATAAAAAAGAGAAGAAATGGGCAGAGGGACTTTAAATCAGAGGCCAGTCGGACGTGCAGGCAAAGAAGAGGGAGAAATAGAGCAATATAAGTGAACCCTGAAAAACCGGAGTTTGCCTGAAGCTGAGAAAGAAGACAGTTCAAGGAAGTGGTGGTCAGGGGCATTGAATGCCGTGGAAAGGCCAGGCAGGAAGAAGACCCAAAAGATACTATTATAGAGACAACTGGGAGTCTAAGGACACTTACACAGGCTTGGTTTAGCGGACGTGGGAACAGGCCATAGGAGGATGAAGAAACGCATCAGCACCATGGAGCTTCTCTTCCATCCAGGGTTGGACCATCGAAGAGAAGGTGTGTAGAAGTGTGTAAAGATTTTTAAAAATTTTAGATTGGGGAGAGTTAAATGCCTTGTGGCAGCTGAGGGGAAGAAGCCAGCTAAAAGGAAGAGAGTGAATACAGGTAAATCTACTTACAGTTCAAACAACCAGAGGGACAATTTTGGTATGAGTTCCAGGCACAGCTGGCAAGCTATTGAGGGGAGCTTTTCAGTCGGCCGCAGCCCCCGAAATCCTACTCCATGGGTCTCTGTCTCCCCCGGCCTGAAGGGACAGCCCTGGCTCTTGCGTGTCTCAGAGAAGGGTATTGTGTTAGGGCTTTGATTTCTGGGAAAAGCCTGAGAGGAGGAATCAGACGGAATTGTGCACCCATCCCTGTCCTGCCATTAGTCACACTAGGCAAGCGAGATGACCTCTGCACCTCAGTTTTCTCCTGAGGAAAAGAGGGGTAACATCTGCCTTCCGGGGCTGTGCTGAGGTGTAAGGGTATCACACATGCGAAAACACCCAAAATGTTGCCGCAGAAGTCACAAGTGAACTCTAGGTCTTTTACTTGCAGTTTTTCCTAATAAAGGGTTCCCGACACTGAGCGTTCTTCCTTCTCGGGGTTGCTGGCACTCCCCGTGTTTGATCGTTTGTGAGTTTATATTACCTGTGGATCTTCTCTGTACACATCGATGTCTGGGCTCTTCCCAACCAGGAAATGGGGCTTCTAACTACTGCTTGGTATCTAGTTTAGAGCTAGACAGCCTGAGAGCTCAAAAACCCAGCCACAGAGCTCCTTCATCCAGGAGGCTCAGGAGAAGGAGCTGGGGAAGTCAGGCCTGGGAAAAACAGCATGTGTCCTACTGGAAAATTCCTGACCCCTCCATCTTTCTTAGAAAGCTCACCCCCGTGAGTCAGTACCTTGGCCCGTATTGACCTCCCACGAGAGCTGAGAAGCCAATTCCCAGGCACAGGCCCTACAGATAATTTCTCTGCCTGCACACAGTTCCGGACCCCCGGCAGCATTTATCTAACCTGAACTTTTATTTTCCTAATTAGAACACCAGTCTGCTGGTTTTAGGAATCCTGCTTTTACCCTTCTTATAAGGATAAGGTCTCTAAAACTTTTCCTATTGAAGACTTAAACTTAATTCATCCAGGGAATTGTGGCTAGGGGTGGAGGCAATGGGAGATTTGAACTTGAAGGGTGCTGGCCGTGAGGGGGGCTGCCAGGGAGGAGAGAGTGGCAGCTGACAGGGCTCTCTGGTGCTCTGGGGGGTCATCCCTGAGCTCCTCACTGCACCTGGCCAGTGCTTTGCACAAAGAAGATGCTCAAAACGTGTTTGATGAGGAAATGACACAAAAGAGTATAAATGAATGGATTTGGCTCATTTACTCAACAGGCTGAAATGAACGTGGAGTAGCCATGGAAATGGGCTTTTCTGGAAAGAGGTAAACTGATAGATCACAGTGCTGAGGACAGGGCAGGATGAGCACGTGGGCCAGCATGTATGTTTCAGTGTGCCCTTAAAGCCTGTCAGCCCTGGAAGCTGGCATGCATGACCTCATAGAATTCCAAATGCCTGTGTCACTTTCATTCCACACCCCTTAATACAATGCAGGAAAAGTGGATTTTAGACTACTGGGAAAATCATTTCCTAGAGAGAATTCTTGCAGGGCCTGTCTCTGGCTTGAAGAGGCCAATAGGGAATTATTCTAGCGAAGCCATCCATCAGGCTCACTTAGCTGGGATACGTAAACCCAGCATGAGAATGAAAGCTTCCTGGTGACGTTCTCTGGGAGTTTGCAGAATTGACTGTTGCAAAGGTTGAATAGAGCAAGTATGGTGTTAACTCATATTAAAAGCTACTGTAACCTGTTTATGGGGTTGTGGTTTGTTTCCCTTGAGACATTTCCAGGCTCAGCTCAGTGGGCTGGGTTGCGTGTTTTGTGGTTGGGTCAGTGGAGGCCACCAGGAAGCTGTGTCACGCAGTCATGTCCATGGTGGGTGTCTGCTGCAAACAGGTCACAAAGTTTAGAAGGAGACTCCAAATAACTAGTGGGCTTCTTGGGCTCCCTGGAGAATCAGGCCAGTCAGGGTCCCTGATTTCAGGGAATTCATCCTCAATTTTATTCTTCTGTGGCCTTGACCAATTAAGATTTTTCAGAAGTAGCTGCAAAACCTTATACCCTAGAAAGAACAGGGCCCACTTCCCCTTCCTTTCTTCCCCAGAGTCTAGGAATATTTTACATTCAAGGAGGTAGAGTGGTCCCTGAGGTCTCTTGGCTTTGACTTTCTCAGCTGCTAATTTATTCTCTTGGTTTAGAAATTTGTTTTCACTTTTACGAATTGCTTTAATTCTTACACATAGCAGCTTCATTTGAGCTTGTATCAATAAAAGTATGCCATTAAATACATGGATAAATGTCTTCAAATTACTGAGGGAAAATGTCAGTAGACCCAAGTCCAATTATTGGGAATGGTTGGGTTTTGGGGACCCTGGGTTCTCCCTTCCAGAGCCCTTTCAGCAGCAGAGTGAATTCCAGGCAGAAGCTCAATGAGCCTCAGTAAGAAAAACGAGGAACTCCTTTTTCCCCAGCGATCTGCGGAGACAGTGGCCTAACCCACAAGAGAGGTATTACCTGGAAAGAGAGAGATTGATGGGAAGAGTCGGGCATAAGTGTTAATATGAGAAGCACTGGAAGCATTGAACCCCACGCCTGTCCTATATCAAGGAGAGTTAGGAATTTGTGGGGGAAGCACTCACTGATCTAACAGGGGAAATGGGAAGAGGCTCATTTGAAAGAGACATTGAAGGAGAAGATCAGGAGGCCGCCGTGAGGCCTTTCAGTGCTGTACGTCTACACTCCACCCGCCATATAATGGGGTTACTTTTTAACTAGTACCCTCAGAACTTCAGGAACCAAATTCCCCTCAGCTGCAATAGAAGAACTTATACTAAATTCTATTTTACAACAAATAACATCTGAGTGAGATTCCAGGGCAGGGGCTTAGAACTGTTAACCAGTCAAGCCAAGACTAATTGAACCAATAACTCATTGCACAGTTGTGGACTTAGAACACTGTGCTAAGCACAGCAGGGAACACAGAGACGAAAGAGGTGTGAACCTCGTTCCCCAGGAGCCCTCAGCTGGTAAGAGAGCAAGACTCATACATCAATAATCTGGTAAAGATCAGAGTAGTTGAGACCAAGGTCCAGGCCCAAGCAGCATGCTGTGGATGTAGAAGAGATGGAGAGTTGGACCTAATTAGGAAGATCTGCTAAGGCTTAGAGGAAATAGCATATAAACAGGACTCTAAACGCCCTGTTTTGCCAGATTCAGGGTGGGGGTAAGGGTGAGGCAAGAGACGTTTTTGACTAAGGTGCAAAATGTAAAGAAGTGCAAAAAACCCTCAGTAATCAAGACATTAATATTAATGTAATAATTAATATATTAATATGATCAACACACTAATATTAATCATATTAATATATAAATATTAATTAATATGTTAATGAAATAGCTTTAAAAATAAAAATAAACTTTAAAAAGCCTATGATGAACAGAACATAGAATTTCAATAAAGGCAAGATGTTCGTTTTGTGACCCTGCATTCTTGTACAATGGGAACAGTTGTTTTCAATCAGCTCTCGGTTCCTAGTGTCCTATCAGGAGAGTTTACGAGGGTTGACAGTGAGTGAGCACAGACTGGGCAACAAAGAGTTTTATAGATAGTCATGTTTCTTGATTGGAGAGCTCTTATTAACTTTTACAAGTGATTCCAAATATGAGAGTATATTTTGATAAGCGTACATGGGAGCATGTGTTTTTCCTTTAGCCTCAACTCCAATATGGCTGACACAGCACAGCACTGGCCAGGTTGGAAAGGAGAGGAGAACATATGGGGAAGGAGGGGAAGAGCTTGAGCAAAGGTAGAAGGCACCAGAGTATGTTCAGACCCATGGGAGGTTATGAATGTAATGCATGAGAAGTGGTAATAAAAGAGAGAGCTGAAAAGTTTAGAAAGAGGAGAAGTTGTGGAGGGCTTTCGATACTATTCTGAAGATGTTTGGAATTAATGTTGTCGGCACTTAAGGGACGATGGAATGTTTCTCAACAGGGATTCTGAGCACCGTCCTTTGGGGCCAATTACTCCAGGGACAGGAGGAAGTACTAGTCAGAGAAGATGAATCAGGAAACAGAATCACCGGAGAGCAGACACTGCAACAGAGCCAGAAAAATGAGCGAGCACTCCTAACCTAGCTGAGGTCCTTGGGGTTAATAGACTGTGTATTAATAATACACTTTCTATGGATAACATCTGACAAAAGTAACATCCAGCTGAGGACAGGAAATGCAGTGTGATCCTTTTTTCCCGATGAGGATACAGCAACCCCCCTGAATATGTCACTTGTCTACTACGTTCACACACCTCTCTTCATCAGCTGTGATCTCTGGGCCACCAAGCCTTCCTATATTTCTAGGTGGAGGTGGAGTGAGGTCCCAGAAGTTAGTCCCTCCTTACTGCTCTTCTTAGAACTGTTCAGGACACATTTCAGAGAAAAAGTCAGAGCCCTATCTCAGATGTAGGGGAGGAGTGGGGAATCAATCCTCAGAACCATTTTTTGCTTTTTTTTTCTTCCCCACATAGTAGTGGGTGTGCTAAGAAAAGATAAAGCCTTTGCAAAATGTGGACTGATTGGGGGAGAGAACTTATTTTATAAAATGCATATATTGTTAAACCTCACCAGTTCTGATTTGGCTTCCTGGAAAATCAAAGTGGTTCATGGTGAAGGATGGGCTGACATTTACCTTTGTGATTATAAAGAGAGTTACAAAGAAAGGGCTCTTGCTTTGTGAAGAAATCATGTCAACAAGATGACAAGTTGGGGGTTCAAACTATGTCAGAAGGATGAAAAGCTAATTTTAAGTTTTGTTAAGAGTAAGGAATACCTGTTTATCCCATTAGTAAGGGAATCAACAAAAATTTTCTATATATACAGTGAAGTCTCAAAAGGAGTTCTCTTGAACAATATTTTTAGGAATATTTTTATTTTAGTTAGAATATGATCTTGAAGATATAAAAACTGGACCTCTTGAATTATTTTCAAAAGACATACTTCCATAAATGTCCACAAATCTTTCTTCAAGTGACCTGATCAGCTACATTGAATTCAGATGAGACTCATTCATATTTTGAATACCAAGCTCTGTGGGGGATGCTGAGGTATTTAAGACCTTAATCTCCAGGAAAGTGAGCTATCCTGTTGGGAAGGTAGAAAGTAACACAAGAAAGAAAAATTACCCAGCAGAAGACTTGAAATATTATCTGTCTTAGTCAACTCAAGCTGCCATAACAAAATACTATAAACTAGGTGGCTTAAACAGCAGACATTTATTTTCTCACAGTTCTGGAGACTGGAAGTCTGAGATCAGGGTGCCAGCATGGTTGGGTTCTGATGAGAGTCCTCCCCTTGGCTTTCCAATGGTCACCATCTCTCCTTGTTCTCACATGGCCTTTCCTCAGTGCCTGCCTGTGTGCAGGGAGAGAGAGAGAGAGACAGACAGACAGAGGGAGAGAGAGAGGGAAAGAGAGAGAGCGCACGCTAATGCTCTTATTTTATAAGGGCACTAATCTCATCAGACCAGGGCCCCTGCCTTCATGAACCCATCTAACCCTAATTATTTTTCCCAAGGCTCCATCTCCAAATACCATCACAATGAGGGTTACATCTTCATCATATGAAATTTTGGAGGGACACAAACATTCAGTCCATAACATTATTGGAGGTCACCATTGTGGGAGATTAATTGATTAAAATGAAAAATACAGAAAATTCCTGAAGCAGTTCAAGGGATGGAGAGACCACTTTGTGTGAGGGAAGGTGGCGGCAGCTGTAAAGTTTGCCCTGTACTCCCAAGAAGGAGCTGATGGCCAGCTGGGCAAAGAAGCTCAGAAACAGACACCTTGAGAAAAGCACAGTCACTGTGGGACAGGAAGGTCGTTTCTTGTTAAGCAGAAATAGGAGCTAAGAAAGAGAGGCGCGCTGGGCCCGGGTTATGAGAAACCTCAAAGCCCGGGTTCGGGGAGCCAGCTTTCATCTTCCTGGTAGTAGAGAAGGGAGCTCAGTGCAAATGATGATCCAGGAAGAAGACTTTGGCCGGGCTGTGCAGGATTGATGGGGTGGAGGTGCAGCAGGTGACAGGCAGGCTGGTGAGGAGGCTGCAAGAGTGCCCTAAACCTGAGAGATCCAGAGTCTGAACCAGGGTCTCGGGCCTTGCATTCCTCTTGCCATGTTGCTGTTGGCAATTCCTGGCTCTCTTGGAGTTAGAAGCTTGCACAATCTGGTGGAGTGTACAGAAGCTCAAGGGACTCTTTCAAAATCTTTGTCTTATTTGGACTAAGGAAATGAGAGAGCACCAGGAGGGTGCCAAGAAGAATCCTCCAGCCCAGAGACACCGTGAGCAAATACCTCAAGATGTTAGAGACATGCCATCCTGATGAGATATATCGAGTTAGAGGGATTACCATGGGATCTCACATCAAAGCACTCACAGGTAAAAATCTATTTTCTCCTGTCTATTAGGAAACACAAAGACACACAGTATTCCTGTGCCTTCTCTCCTATCCACAGGGGAAGTGAACTAGAGAAAGCACAGGCAATAGGCCTGATTTTGCAAGACCCACTTTTCCGCTAAAAATAACAATGCAAAAACCCAACAACAACAACAGAAATTCACTTTCTATCCAAACAGGATATCACTGGATAGTTCACTGGAAATCATTTCACAGCTCACATTGTTGGGCCAAATCCTCCTAAAGTATATGACCATTCCTCCCCTGAGAGCCCTGGTAAAGGAATTTCATTGTATTTGTCAAAAGGAAGCTAGAGACATATCCTTTTAGGTGAAAGAGGAGTTGATAAAACTGTATCAGCCAGACTCTCCACACAGTTCCATAAGCCCAAATCAAGAAAAAATCCAAACCAACAGCAAGCAGTATCTGCCTGGATTGATCCCACAAATCTGTTATTTCAGTGCCCTAGGTATGGTCAAGATACTGTCATTCCTGCCACTAATCCCAGTGGTCCCTGGAGAGCGTGGTCCATGATCAAATCAGCCTTGCTCTGCAGAGCCCTGGGACAGGAAGTCAGCTGACAAGCCACCTGGCCTGAAACTGGGTCTGTAAGAGCAATAACATTATAATATCATGTCCTATCATGTGTCCAGTTGTGTCCAGACCAATTAGCAGATTCTGTTTCTGGCCATCTCTGCTGAAGTGTCTTGATCCACACAGCACATTCAGTCTTGGGGAGGGGAGAAATAGCACATTCTGGCAACCACCTACCTCCTCATGGGTCTGAGACAAACTTAAAACCACAGAAAGGGTCTCCTCTGGTCTTGGGAGAGATGAAAATTTAGTATGGGATATATAGGTGAAAGCCCCTAATGGTAAATAATGATAATAATAATATCATCTTAAATTTATGTGGCATCTTACAAAGTAGAGAAATCCCCTCACTTGATCCTATATGAACAGGGAAGGTATTATTCACTCCACTTTGTAGGTGGAGAGACAGACATTCCGTGAGGTTCAATGTCGTGCTCAGGTCACTTAACTAGTGGATGGCAGAGTCAGAATGCAAATCCAGGTCTCCTGGAAGGTCCACAGGACCTTCTAAATAGTAACAAAAAGGCTCTATAAAATGAACCTATTTTGTTTTCTGAGTAGATGATCTTAACAATGGTGGTTATAACAGTCATTTATAATAACTGTTTTATCTGATTTTTATCTGGTTGACAATCATCATTTATGACTAAAGCCAAAAAACACCAGATTTTCTGTGCCTTCCAATGCAGTCAGGAGAAGGAAAGGAGAGCAGCTCTGAGATGTAGCCAAGCTCTTTCATTACTTTACTGTTCTACTTTCTATCATAATTATCCTTCAACTCCCACATATTTACCCCAAATGTTCAAATCATACCTGGAACCGTTCCTAAATCATTTACCTAAATAAAGCTGACTCCCATGTCCCCTCAAGTATCCAGAGTCTGGAGGAAGAAGGGGCTGGCGGGCAGAATGTGTAGCCATGCTTTTTATTTCTCTTACCAAGTTCACAAGATTAGTTTCTCTTACCAGTTCTCTGCAGAGAGACTCTACTCCATCTCCAGCCTGGAAATACAGTTCTAGCTACACATTCTTTAGGATGAACTTCTAACAAGCAAACCATAGATATTCTAGATTGTCACATAACACTTTATTTTTGGGTGGTGGTGTCTATTTTATTTTTAGAATCTACAATGGGAAGAACCTCATAAAATCTTCTGGTCATTTCCACCTCTTACCAGATTCTATCTTGAATCATGTAACCCTCCTTTCTGAGTTATTTTAGCATAGATACATACATATGTGCATGTACATACATGTATAAATACAATTTTAGAAAACCTAACAAACATTTCTGAGCATTGTTGGGAATGTGGGTCAATATGCAAATGAAATTCTAGCTGGTGCTAAGTAAATGGAATTAGAATCAGTGACCAGCAGAGCTGGATAAGAGCTTGCAGATCAGCTATTCCAGTGTTACACAGTGTTTTCTGTCCAGATCCTTCTTCACAAACATAAAGACCTCATAGCCTGCGTCTATGTTAGTTGAAATTTAAGAAGTGTTGTCATTGAAAACATACTGAAAAACCAAAACCAAAAACAAAGCAATAGGTCAAAGTTCTGCTTTGTTTTCAAATCTCATATCATCATCTCTCCACCAATTTTGATATGCCTCTCAGAATAACAAAATTCCTAACCCAGCCACAGCTTTGTATAATAGAGGAAACCAGCCAAGAGAAAGAAACTGAGTTGGTGTGCCGTATGAGCTAAGAGAGACCTCAACTGGAGAATCAGACACTTGAATCACGTACAGATAACACATTAGCCTGTACGACCTTATAAAGGACTTAGTTTTCTCAACTAAGAATTGGATTTAAAAACAATAACAACTCTATTTTACTTTTTTCTGTAAGAATGAATTGAGATCAAATAGATAATGGATATAAAAGCTATTTGAGGGGGAAAAATTATATACCTATGGTATGAGGGATGCTTAACTATTGCTCTAGTAGAAAGAGACTGATAAAATGATTATCACTCTAAAAGAGGGTCCTGATATATTTGATTTTGGAGACTATCCCTCCACCCCACAACTTATTACTCAATTTCCTATGATTCTTGTCTGTGGCAGTCAGCTGTTCCAAAGCCCCCAGACTCACCACATTCTTTCCTCATAGGACTCTTAAAATTCTCTGCACAAGATAGAAAAGTTAGGAGCTAGAGAAAGTCACTTGATGAAAACACACACGTTTGATGTGTGACTCTGGGTTATGGGCAGTGTTGCTGGAGGCCCAGCTGACACAGGGGCACACAGAGCTGAGCAATATCTCTTTTCTGCCCTGGAACCCAGAGCAGCCAGGGGCCCTCAGAAGAGAAGCAAAGTAGCAGCAGCAGGGGCAAGAGCACGCAGCAGCATGCAGACTTTGAGAAGCAGTATTTCCAGGTAGAGATGTGGCCCAGGGCCTCCTACAAAAAGTGGCTTCTCAGACACAGACCTCCTTAAGGAAATAATCTTAAGGAGAACCTGAGCCTATTGGAGCCAACTTGAAACAGTTCCCAATGACTAAATCTGAGATGATTAGAACCAGTAGAATAAAATAAGAATCCTAAGTCCATACTGATATAAATAATCATTTAATAAATGGGAGAGAACAGAAAGCTTTTTCTAGTGCAGAATTCTAACTAATAAATGTAAAGGGGCTGCTAGAAATAGAACGTCGCCATTTGATAAACACAGTAATGACTATTGTTACAGACAAGAATCATCAATGTGGACTAACCTTAACTGGCAAAGGTGTGATGAAAGTGTGGTGTTTACATGTTCTCAAAGTATCTCCTCACAAAATCCTTATTAAGCACAAAAGGAAGAATAGTAACTTTACTATGGAGAAACTAACCACCTTAGTAAGCAGTCGAAGTTAACATCTCCTATAAAGGGACAAAGGACATCATGCACAGCCTGATACTATGCACTGAGAAGGACACAGCATCACTCTGTGTTATTCTTGCTCTAAATGTGTAACCTGAACTTAATTCATGAGGAAACATCAGACAACCCCAAACTGAGGAATATTGTACAAAATCAGCACCCTTTGAAAGTACCAAGATGGTGAAAGTCAAAGAGATGCTTTGGGTTTGGGTCAGATTAAAGGTGATGAAGGACAAATGACAGCAAAATGCAATATATGATTCTAGACTGGATCTTGGACCAGAAAGTTACATTAGTGAGTTCTTAGTAGATTAGAGGAGAGAATATTTCCACAAAACGGGGGAAACTCAAAGAACATCAAATCATCTAACCCAAAGTGTGCTTCTCTAGAGAGAACAAACATTCACGTTCAAAGCGGTGGCATCATTACACGGCCCTCAGTCTTGTGTTCCAGTGTCTGCTGTCTGTGGTGGACTTAATAGGTGGACCACATTAACTTTGACAGTAAAAGGGCTGCTAAAATAATTAGCAGAAATTGATTGCTCTAGAATAGGCATGAACCAAGGTAGTTTGGTGCAAAGCATGACATGACAATGCCTTATCTATAAAGAGATGCTGTGAGGTTTGTTCTCTGCTGGTGTACAAGTCCTCAGCCACCATGTGAGGGTAGTCAGCATGCACCCACCCTCAGATGGCAGGCAACTTCTCCCACGGAGCCTTGCTAGCATCCGAGCAGGACAGACAGAATGTCTACACACACACTCACTTCCCCCTGCCCCGGCACATACACTTCCCTCTCTGTGCAGCCTTAGCTCCTTGCTGGGGAAGGACCTTAAAAGTGAGTCCTTTTGTCAGATTGTGCAACACCATTTCCACGGTCCCTCCCACATCCAGCCCTGACTACCCTCAGTTCCTGTCTCTGTTTTGGGCTAAGGGAAGAGCTGGTTCCGTGCATGAGATGCCTTCTGTTCAACAGTGATATGAGAGGTGCTAGAAGAGCCCTGTAGTCCCCAAAACAGACCCCCCCACACACACACTGTTTGCTGATCTTGGAAATTCCTTAGCAGGTGATAAATCTTCTGTCCAGGAAACAGAGAGATGTGGGAGAGGCAATGGAAAAAGAAAAATGAACTTGGAAGACTTGGAGTTTAGTCCTAACTTGCAGCTTTGCTATTTATCACTTGCCTTTTTTGAGAGTCATTTAACTCTCCCAGTGACAGGTTTTGCTTGTCTAAAGGGAGGACAGTAAAATTGCTGTAGATGTTCTAGGAGCTGCTTTGATGGTTTAATGACCTAACATGTGTGAAGCTGCTGTGACATGTGAGGATGTGTCTTCATCATGAGAGATGATGATCAAATATACTTGTTCCCAAAAGAGGGAACATACTGACATTAAAGATGATTAAGATCAGTTATCCCAAATCTCATATTTAGAGAATTGGGTGCTGGCTATGGTACTTAGACATATATTTGAAACCTAACTTAGAAATTTTAAAAAACCTTTTGACTTGTTTTTAGAGCATAAAACAACATTTGTATATTTCATTTGTATATTCCACTTTTTATAAAAAGTGCAATATGGTTGATCTTTTTCTCCTGCATTCCATGCAACTTAGATGACAGACCAAGGAAAGAAGATCAGAAAAAATTTCCCTTGGCTCTTGGCTTCATGATTCTCTTGTTCATGTTTGTGGGGTGCCGGATAATTTTCAAGTTTTAATCCCTTCAATAAGATGCTCCAAAAGGAAGCAACCTGTATCAGTCAGGGATCAACCAGGAGACAGAAATCACAAAATCATGTGAACAGGAAAAGTTTTAAAATAAAGAGTAGTTAATTATAGCAGGACATTGAAATTATGGGGAACCGGTTAGTAAGGAGGAAAAAGAGCCCTAAAGAATATAGGATTCACAGATATGGAGAGCAGGCATTACCCTTAGGGCTGAGATCTAGACCTCCTGGAGGGCACAGTCATGGCTGACTGGATGGCTGTGAAGTTGCTAGGTAACTGGCAGAACTTGCTGGAAATCTGCCCTCTGGGATGCTGGGGACAGCTGTTCACAGGGAGGTGCCACACCTCAGAATTCGCTGCAAAGCTTCCAGAGGAGCACAGCTGGTCACTGGGCCCTGCAGGAGCTGGAGGCTGCAGAGGCCATTCACTGTGGGAGTCGGATGTTGGACAGACCATACACTGCTTGAGCCTGGAGAAGTGAGTGCTCTGGAACCAGGAAGAGAAAAACCTTTCCTCTGGCAGTGTCCCTCCAGCATCCTCTACTAACAAAGTTTAACATTGTGCCGGCTGGTGGAGGAGAAATATTTATAGGATCCAACTCCATTTACACAGATCAATGAGGGTGGATTTTGAGCTGAGGCCATAAATTGATAAACCAGCATAGACCTTGACATATTACAGGAACCCTCCAGCTCTACACCCAGCACTGTGACTCACTAGACACGGGGCCCCACGCATGTCCCACTCTCCGAGCCTCAAATTCCATGGCTACAAAATGGGACCCTATATACTTATACCCCAAGGTCATTGTGAGGATTAAATAAGACAAAGGATAGGAATTGTGTATCATTAGTAAAAGGAGTAACAGCATCAATATGATGGGCTAAAATGATGGGTTCTGTAATTGACCCCTGAATCCCTGCTGTCCACTCACTAGCTGGGTGACCATGAGCAATCCGTTTACCTCTGGGCCTTGTTTCCTTATGTGTAATGATGACATCTACCTCATCACCTAATTATCTTGAGACGTCAATGAGATAATAAGGGCAAAATAAATGTTAGTTGTTGTTATTCACACATATTGTTAAGTTACTTCAAATGAAATAGTTAAATGTTTACTTTCCCCTTACTATGTATTCACTTACTTTTATTTATCGAGTGCCAACTATTTGCAGGCTTTATGCTAAGGAACAGAGACCACTTGGAGAAGTGGGAGGTATAACATTTTTAGGGATGTGCTTCCTTGGAAGGAAATGCTGTTCATTTTTCTCAAGGGAAGAAAAGCCACCTGTATTCACTTGAATTATGACTTTTCTAAAATCAGCCCATTGTGATTTCCTTAATTCTGAGCATTTCAACTCTAAACAAGCTTTTATTTTCAAGGAAATTTTTGCAGAAGAATTTCTCAAAATATTTTCTGGATGAAAGGATTGAGGTCTTTCTATGTGCTTGTTTTGATTAATGTAGTCGAGTATGATGTACGCAAACCGCTAAATAATAATTCCTTTGCAAGGAGGGTTATGAGCGCCAACCCAGGACCCAATAGACTTCACTGGCTCTGTCCTGCTTTTGCACAGCAGATGCTGGGAGGGGAGACCAACTGGAGCTACATTAAGGCACACTCAGAGTCCGTTGTGCCCGCACTGGCCTCTTAAAATGTTTCCCTGATTGGAGCCTCTTTGCCCTTCAAACCTAGTGAAAAGATTCTCAACTTTGGCACTATTGACATTTGGGGTCAGATAATTCTTTGTTGTGGGGACTGTCCTGTGCATTGTAGGTTGTTAAGCACCAATACTCACTGGATGCCAGTAACACCCCTGCCTCCACTCTGACAAACAAAAATGTCTCCAGAAGTTGTCAATGTCCCCTGGGGGCAAAATTACCCCTGGTTAAGGACCACTGATAGCCCTTACGACTCTTCTTGAAGCAAGTCTTTTGCCAGCCTGAATACACATTCTTTAACATGGTTCTCAAGACTCTTCAACAGCCTGACTCCCGCTACACCTCCCAGTCTTGCCTACTCTCCCTTTGACACCAAACAATATATCTGCCCAGGGTTCCCAGAGTGTTTGCTTCATGGCTCTTCAGTCTTACCACTTTTCTGTCCTTAAATTTCTCTCCTCTCGAACCACCCAAGGAAGATCTGAATAAGTGGAAAGATATAACCTAGTTTTGGATAGAAAAACTCAATATCGTAAAGAGATCAGGTCTCTTTAAAATAATTTATAATTAATATGATCCCAGTAAAAATACCAAGAGAAGTATTTTGAGAAGCTAGGCTAGCTTTTTCTAAATTTTGGTATAGATAATAAACATGTGAGAATAACTAGAAAAATTTTGAAGAATATTGAGGTACAAATTCTACCAGTTATTAAAATATAAAGTTATAGTAAGAAACAATTATGGTGTAATATATGATTACAGATGAATTAATAAAATAATAAAATAGATATTCCACAAATATGACCAGGTATAAGTGTGAATTTAATATATGATAAAGAAGGCATTTTAAATCATTGGAGGAATGATGGATTATTCAATAAATGGTTTAGGGGTGTTGACTTAAAAAAATGCACAATGTGAGAGTTGCAAGTTAAGTTTTATTTGGGGCAATATGAGGACTGCAGCCCTGGAGACAGTGTTTCAGATAACTCTGAAAAACTGTTCAGAGCAGGCAAGGGGAGGAGCCAGGATATACAGAAGTTTTGGAACAAAGGGCAGGTAGTCAAAAGATTATTGTTAATTAAAGAAAACCAGATATCTCAAGTTAAGGAATTTAGTGCTTTTCTATGTAAGGGAAGATGCAAGAGTCTGGGCTCACTGAAATCATTCCTTTGATATGCACCTCAGCTGTCTGGGGCCAGTATCCTGTGTTTTCACATCCTGAGTTTCCTCAGGGCTCACCACAGGGAGTGGTTGCAGTCTGATGGCTGCTACCTGGCAGGTATTCTTTTCAGCCCTGAGTTTCCTCAGGGCTCACGGGCTTACTTTGGAGGGTTGCAATCATTGATGACTGTGGCATCCTTTGTTTATTGATATGGCAGGAAATATTCTATATATAAATATTCCATTCCATTTATAAGTATTCCACTTATCAGAGGCAACAAGCTAGCCATCTGGAAAAAATAAATCTCTACCTTATTTCTTACCTTAAATTATTTCCCAGATCTAAAAAAAAAAAAAAGAAAAAAGGTTCTGAAGAACCTAGGGGCAGGACAGGAATAAAGACACAGATGTAGAGAATGGACTTGAGGACACTGGGAGGGGGAAGGGTAAGCTGGGATGAAGTGAGAGAGTAGCATTGACATATATACACTACCAAATGTAAAATAGATAGCTAGTGGGAAGCAGCCGCATAGCACAGGGAGATCAGCTCGGTGCTTTGTGACCACCTAGAGGGGTGGGATAGGGAGGGTGGGAGGGATACGCAAGAGGGAGGGGATATGGGGATATATGTATATGTATAGCTGATTCACTTTGTTATAAAGCAGAAACTAACACACCTTTGTAAAGCAATTAGACTCCAATAAAGGTGTTAAAAAAATTATTTCCCAGGTAGCTCATAAATGTAAACATTAAAAAAAAAACCTGTAGACATCTAAGAAAAAAATGGGATTCTTTTGTCAGGAATTTCTAAGTAAGAAGCAAAACCCAAGAGCCATGAGAGAAAAATATTGGTAATTTTATTTACTAAAGGTTAGTGCTTCACACACACACAAAAATAACAAAATTAAAAGACAGAAATAATCAACAGCGGGACTTTCCTGGCAGTCCAGTGGTTAAGACTCTGCACTTCCACTGCAAGGGGTGCGGGTTCATCCCTGGTCAGGGAACTAAGATCCTGCATGCCGCGCACGTGGCCTTAGAACAAAAACAAAAACAAAATCATAACAAAAACCAAAAGACCCAGCAGTGATATTTGTAAGACATGTACTTGAACAAAGGGTTAATTCCTTAAAATATAGAGTATATGATTAAATAAGAATCAAATCAAATAGAAAAATGACCAATAGGCATGAATTGCAGAAAACAAGAAAGTAAAAATATTGGAATAGTTTCAAAATCAGCCTTATAATAAGAAACATGAATGAAAACAATGAGGCTCCATTTTTATCTATCAAAATGTTAAAGGTCAAAAGATTGTTGATAAATGGAATTTTTGTGAGTATAGGGAATTAGCACACTCTTACATCCCTACAACTTCAAGGGAGACCAATTTGGCAACATCTTTCAAAATTTCATGCACATATCCAGTCATTTCATTTACAGGAACTTATCCTGCAGATAACGCATATGATACATTCAATGACATCTGTGCAAGGATAGTCACTGAAGAACTGTTTAGTGTTCAGTTAATAGCAAAAACCAAGAGACCGGGACTTCCCTGGCGGTCCAGTGGTTAAGACTCCGAGCTTCCACTGCAGGAGGCACGGGTTTGCTCCTTGGTCTGGGAACTAAGATTCTGCTTGTCGAGTAGCATGGCCAAAAAACAAAAAACAAAACAAAAAAACCCCAAGAGACCTCCAAATGTTCACCAGTATGAGGGATGATAAAGTAAATGATGGTATAACAGTCCTCTTGTGACTTCACATATAATTATTTAGACATCTCTGTTCTCCCCAATTAAATTGTTGAATGTCTTTAACTCCTTTCCATTCTCTGTGATACTGATGTAGAGTCTTAAAAATAATTCCTCAAATGAGATGTTTGATGGATTATGACCCCTTATTAATAAAGATGATAAATGTTAAAATAATCAAATACTTCACAATACTAGGTACTTGGAATTGAAAAGTAGATTATCAAGGAGAAATAGAACATCAGACATGGAAACCATCTCATCACTTTGCAGATAAAAAAGTGAGCCGCAGAGAAAAGAAACAGGTCACCCAAACTGCTCAACTAGTTAGTGGTAGGGTTGAGACTAGGACCCAGGTCTCAAACAACAGCAATAACAACAGCAAACCAAGCTCTACTCTGAGAAGATAGACAAAGACAAATAATTTAAAACTGATATATAACAAAATAATTTAAAAAGGATTTTTTTGTACAGCTGTAAGATACTAATAGAAAAGCAATTGTCAGATATTTCTTTAATCTTCTCCAGCTTGTAGAGTACATCTACTTCTGTTATCTCACTGTTTCCCAAACTTAACTGATGATAAGAATTATTTACTTCTGTGAAAAGAACAGGAATCTGGGTAACCAGAATTTTTTAAAAAATAAACAACTCAAGTAATTCTTATAAAGAACACTTACAAAATACTTTTCACTTCACCCTCAAAATAAACCTGTAAAATATTTACAGATGAGGAACCTCACTGAGTTTAGGTGACTTTCCCTTAATCATAGAGTAATATTTCTGAGCTCCAACATTTCTTTTTTTAATTGTTCAATATTGTTTATTGCAGGGGGGGCATTATGTCTTTCTTAAAATTGTTATTGAAATATAGATGATTTACAATGTTGTGTTAGTCTCAATTGTACAGCAAAGTGACATACATATATATACATATATACACATATATATATTCTTTTTTAGATTATTTTCCCTTATAGGTTATTATAAGATATTGAGTATAGTTCCCTGTGCTATACAGTAGGTCCTTGTTGGTTATCTGTTTTATATATAGCAGTGTGTACATTTTAATCTCAAACTCCTAATTATCCCTCCCCCCAACCATTCCCCTTTGGTAACCATAAGTTTGTTTTCTATATCTGTGAGTCTATTTCTGTTTGTAAGTAAGTTCATTTTTATCATTTTTTTAGATTCCATGTATAAGGATATCTTATGATATTTGTCTTTCTCTGTCTGACTTACTTCACTTAGTATGATAATCTCTCAGTCCATCCATGATACTGCAGATGGCATTACTTCATTCTTTTTTATGGCTGAGTAATATTCCATTGTGTATATGTATCCCATCTTCTTTATCCATTCATCTGTTGGTGGACATCCATTTCTTTTACTATTAATATATCTTTTTCTCTTTTGTAGTCTAACTCATGATCATTATTCACTTTCAGCAATTAGAAAGCATTTTATGAATGCTAGAATATCCATATCCTAATTAAAGTTGCCACTCATAACTATATCACTGGATAAAACCCTGTTCTTTAAGTCACAAGGAAGGAAAACAACTGGGGGTGGATATGCAGCACAGTATAAATGCTTACATAAATTCCACCCAACTCCTTCCATTTTAGAATAAATATGGAATGAAAAGGAGAAGGGGAAAGTTTTACAAGTCAGTAAGCTAATTCTGGCCTGTCACTAAATTGCTGTAGGAAGCATTTTTTTCTCATCTAGAAGGCCTTTTCTAAGACATAGTGGGAGGAGGAAGTAATTGCATGAATCATATTGCCACTTGCCTTACAAAAAAAAAAAAAAAAAAGAAATGACAGATAATTTAAGGAGAAAAGAGGAAGTAGTGCCTTGAACCTACAAATGTCCAGCAGAAATTGGGACAGAGGTTACAGGCTAAACTTGATCAGGATTAGCTGGACCGGAAGAAACTCCCCTCTGTTCATTCCTCCAAGGACACTTTCAGGGTCTTTCTTCCCCAATTTCAAAGTGTAGCCAAGTATTTAATGCTCAAGTATTTAATATTCCTAAGAACCTTAGGAAATGAGTCATTTCTTTTTTTTTTTTCCATTTAGGTATTTTTTTCCTTTTTTTATTGAAGTATAGTTGATTTACAATGTTGTGTTAGTTTCAGGTGTATGGCAAACTGATTCAGTTTTTTATATATATATATATATATATATATATATTCTTTTCAGATTCTTTTCCTTTATAGATTATTACAAGATATTGAGTATAGTTCCTTGTGATATACAGTAGGTCCTTGTTGGTTATCTATTTTATATACAGTAGTGTGTATCTGTTAATCCCAAGCTCCTAATTTATCCCTCCCCTCTGGAAATTAGCCATTTCTGAGGGCCAATTTTTATTTTAATACACGAGGGTCTATGCATTTAAACACCATAATATGAATACATTCTACCTGTTTTGGATAGAAATTAGCTTAAAATATATCTTTGCAGCCTTTTGTACAGATCACATGAAACACACTTGACCTTTTTCCTATAACTAAGGGTCATCACCAGAAATATCAGTCCTAGTAGGTTGCTGTGTCAACAGTGATTCCAGTCGGGGCCTAAGGAAGTACATTGAAATTATGGAGATGATCTTTTTGTCCCTAGACTAAAATTAAATGACCTTAAGTCACATACCTATTTTTTAAGTTTTTAGGGTTTTTTCGGTTGTTGTTTTCAGTATCTAATGTTTTGAATAATTAGTAATTTTTTACGTCTCTTTTCTGTAGCTAAGTTGAAAACTCCTAAAAAACAAGGACTATGCACCTACTCTTGAGACACAGAAGCTGTGAGATAATAAATATGTGTGGTTTAAGCTGCTAAATTCATGGTATTTTTAATTCAACAGTAGAAACTGTGTACATTTTATTATGTGTCTCTCCCTAATAAAAAGCAAATTCCATGAGTGCAAGAGATCTTTTCTGGTTATGTTCTCTGATGTATCCCAAACTCCTAGAACAGATACATAGTAGATCTTCAATAAATATTTATTGAGTGGATGCAAGAAGGAATAAGGTTATTGGAATGGCGCCAAAGTCTTAATTAAGGACATTTTAACAATTCAGAAAAAAAAAATACTCAAAAGAGAGAAAGGTGCAAATGTTTAGTTAATTTACTTTTACTTCCATTCTTCTAAAACATAAATATTTACTATAGACACAACCATGATTATATCTGTAATAAGCTCCCTGAGTGATGGAGTAAATGCGGAGTTCCAAGAGGATCTCGATTTATAAAATAAAACTCCATGTAGAAATATATCAAAATGATAGCATCAGTTGAGTTATGGCGTTGTTACCTACACACCATATGTTTGAAACTTTTAACTTGTAATGACATCATCTTAGGACTTTGAAAATTTTAAAAATCAAGGTAATTAGAATTTCATCAAGTTATATTGTAAAAGTATAAATTTGTTACACAAATGCATGCATTTTGGGTCTTGTTCTCTTTTATTTTGTGTTTAGTCATTTCTACATTGTGGATGAGCTAGTTTTAAAGATTGAAACTGCCAATTACTTTTTGTAAGGAACCCTACAGAGTTGAACTTTTCTGGTTTTTATTTAAAACATTTTAAAAGCTAAAAGACATGTTCCAGAGGATAAATAGAACATATTTTTGACTTGGTGAGAAAATATACCAAAGAAGCCAAATTGTTTATGTGTGAGTGTGTGTGTTTATGTGTGTGTGCATGCAAGTGTGTGTGAATATTTATGCATACATTTGTGTGTGTGAGCCTTTTTCCCAGGGCACTCCATTTATGGTTAAATTCCACTCACATGACTGTTCCAAATAGGATTCTCCTTTGAAGTGATGCCATTATAAACTGATTTAGAGCAGGGCATCCCTAGAGGCCCTCAGAGGGTCAGAGTCATCTCTAGGAAATGTGCTTAGGAAAACACGTAGTACTGGGGACCTCCAAGTGTTATTATCCAGAGGAAAACCAGCTCAAAAGATATGTAGGGAAGCTTTAGAAAGAAAAAATTGTCATTAATGGTGACGTGAGAAAGATTCATTTACTTATCCATTCAACCCCTATTGAAACCCTTCAATGTGCTATAGGCACTGTTCTGGGCACACCGATACATCAAGGAACACAGTAGAAAGATCCTGCCTCATGAGGCTCACGTTCCAGTGGGAAGTGGAGGGGGGACATCCAATAAATAAATGCATTATTTCTATGTGAGGTGGTGATACATGCCTTGAAGAAAAATTAAGCTGGGTAAGAGTGACAGGGAGAGATACTATTTTAGAAAGAGTGGTCAGGACAGCCTCTAGCAGAGACCTGAATAAAGGGAGGGGGGAGTCAAGCAGATGTCCAGAGGAAGGGCATCTGGGCAGAGGGAAGAGCAGGGTAGCTCCAAAGTGGGAGCTTGCTCCGAATGGCCAATGATTACACTAATTTCCTGCCTGTTCTCCCAAATCATACCCACTAAGAACACAACTGCAATTCTCTCTGTTGTAAGCTACCAGCCATAGTAATTGCTTATGAGTGGTGTGGGATGAACACAAGGTGGATAAGGGGTAGAAATGAGGTCAGCAAAAGATGAATGAATAAAGAAGATGTGATATATACACACACACAATGGAATATTACTCAGCTATAAAAAGAATGAAATAATGCCATTTGCAGCAACATGTGTATGGACATAGAGATTATCATACTAAATGAAGTAAGTCAGAAAGACAAAGACAAATAACATATGATATCACCTACATGTGGAATCTAAAATATGACACAAATGAACATATCTACGAAACAGAAACAGACTCAGAGACATAGAGAACAGACTTGTGGTTGCCAAGGGGGTGGGATGGGGGAGGGATGGATTGAGAGTTTGGGATTAGCAGATGCAAACTATTATATATAGAATGGATAAACAACAAGGTCCTATTGTATAGCACAGGGAACTGTATTCAATATCCTGGGATAAACCATAATGGAAAAGAATATGAAAAAGAATATATACATATAAAAAAAACTGAGTCACTTTGCTCTACAACAGAAATTAAACACAACATTGTAAATAAGCTATACTTCAATAAAATTTTTTTAGAAAATGGGTCAGCAAGGCGGTCAGGGAAAGATCATGGAAATGTCAGCACAAAAGGCTTCAAATTTTTTTTCCCAATGAGGTGGGAGAGCCACTGGAGCTTCTTAAGTGGAGGAGTGATATCTTCTAATGTCTTTTTAAGTTTGAACACTTTAAATATTTACTCTTGAGCTGTGTGAAGAATAAACTGGTGGGGACTTCCCTGGTGGCACAGTGGTTGAGAATCCATCTGCTAATGCAGGGGACACAGTTTCGAGCCTTGGTCTGGGAAGATCCCACATGCCGCAGAGCAACTAAGCCCATGTGCCATGACTACTGAGCCTGCGTGCCACAAGTATTGAAGCCCACGCACCTAGAGCCCAAACTCTGCAACAAGAGAAGCCACCGTAATGAGAAGCCTGCGCACCACAATGAAGAGTAGCCCCCGCTCACCGCAACTAGAGAAAGCCCGTGCTCAGCAACAAAGACCCAACAACAAAGACCCAATGCAGCCAAAAATAAATAAATAAATAAATAAATAAATATTTTTAAAAAAAAGAATAAACTGGTGGAAGGTGGGAGCAGGGAGACATTTAGAAGATATTGCAATAATTCAATGAGAGTTGACTGTGGCTTGTACTAGGTTGTGACAGTGGAAATTGAGAGCATTGTTTGCCTCTGGATACATTCAAAGAAACAGCCAACAAGATTTGCTAGTTGAATAGATGTAGGGTCTGAGAGAAAGAGAAATCAAACACGATTCCAAGGTTTTTAGCCCGAACAGCTGGAAGAAAGGAGTCGCTGTTTTCTGAGATGAGGAAGATGAGATGGGTAAAAGATAATTCAAGCCTTCAGTTATGCACATGTGGTTTTCAATACCTATTAGACTTGCAAATGCAGAAGCCAAGTGGAAAGTTTGCAAAGGAGTCTGGAGTTTAGTAGAGAGGTCTAGACTAGAGATAGGAATTTGGAAGTCACTGATCTGTAGATGGTATTTGGGGCAATGGTATAGAATAAGGTCATGCAGGAAGTGAATGTAAAGAGAAGCCAACTGAGGACAGAGCCCAGGATTACTCCAAGTTGTAGAATCAGAAACATGAGGATGAACAAGCAAGGGAAGCTGAGACAGAGTAGCTACTGAGTTGGGAGGATAACCCTGAGGCTAGGTCAAAAGGAAATTAAGAATGCAAGGTAGTGATCATTTCTGTGGATATAGTCGAATAAGTTAAGGACTGAGAGTGTCTAAACTTTGGATTTGACATGTGAAGGCAATTGGTGAATTTGACGAGGACAGGTTTCATGGACTGGTGGAGGTGAAAATCTGATTGGAGTAAATATAAAAAAAGATGGAGGGGCAAAAAGATGGAGTGGGGGAAGGTGAGGAGATAGTAAACATAGACAACTTTTTCAACAGACTTTTGTTGAAGGAAGAGCAGAAAAATGGTGGTAGCTGGGGAAGGATGTGGGTTAAAGGGATTTTTTTTTTTTTTTACTACAGCATATTTGTATGGTGTTGATAATACGATCCAGTGGAAGGAAAAATGATGATGCCAAGAAAGAGAAGGAACAACTCCACAAGTAATTCCACTGGGCAGGGAAGAGTGGACAAAATCCAGTGTGGAAATGAAGCACAGATGGAACAGTTGGTGAGACCATGGAGGTTCACCCCTTGCAACAGATAGAAACACAGCATCTATATGCAGGTACATTAGTAGACTTAGTGGCAGAGGCCACTAGGAGGCTTGGGCAGCCAAGTTTCAGTTTTTTCAATGGTTTGCAACTCTAGCTGCATGTTAGAGTCACGTGGGGACATTAAAAAATACCAATGAGAAATGCAAATTAAGACCACAATAAGATACAACTACATACCTGTGAAAATGGCTAAGATGAAACATAATGACAGCGCCAAGTTCTGGTGAGGATGTGGAGCAATGGAAACTAGCACACACTGCTGGTGAGACCAGACAGCCACTTTGGAAAAACAGTTTGGTAGTTTCCTATCAGACCCAGCAATCACCCTCTCTCTTGGGTACTGACCCAAGAGAAAGGAAAATTTGTGTTCACACCGAAACCTAGACATAGCACTTCCATTACTGGTAACCAAAGACCAGGAACAATCCAAATGTCCCTTCAACAGGTAAATAAACTGGTCTATCCATACAATGGAACACTACTCAACAATGAAAAGGAACAAAATGTAGATACAGCAACTTGGATTGACCTCAAGGGCATTAATGCTGAGTGAAAAAATCCAGTCTTAAGAGGTTACATACTGTATTATTCCATTCATATCACATTGCCCCAAAGGCAAAATTATAGTGATGGGGAGCAGATTACTGGTTGCCAGTGGTGGCTGCAGGAGGAGGGTTTGACTATAGAGGGGTGCCTGAGTTATGCGGAAAAAGCCAAATTTATGGTTTGTTAATTATCAAAAACAAAACAAAAACAAAAACCTCTTACTGGTAGTGAGGACCACATGGGGAAACGTGCAGTGAACGGTCTCCATTTTCTGGTGAAATTGGCTTTGGAGACATCCCTCTATCCAGGGCGGTCCCCGGGAAGAAGGGTTGAGCTTTGTTCTGGTCGCCCAGCTGACCCAACTGGTGCTGTGCCTCTCCTAGAGACCCTGTACACTACCTAATATTTGTTAATAAACCCCTTCCTGTTTGAACTTAAAAAAAAAAAAAACACTTAACTCCAACCCCTCCCCCCACCAATTCTGACTTAATTATTTGGGAAGAGGGTATGGATTTTTTTTGGGGGGGGGACTTTTTTTTATGAAACTGTAGTTGATTTAAAATGTGTTAGTTTCTGGTGTACACCAAAGTGATGCAGTTATAATATATATGTGTGTGTATATATATGTGTATATATATTCTTTTTCAGATTCTTTTCCATTATGGGTTATTACAAGATTTTGAATATAGTTCCATGTGCTATATAGTAGATCTTTTTTTTTTTTTTTTTTTTCCACTGTAACAGCTCCTTTACTTTGCAGTGAAAATTGATTTGTATATTCTTTGCCTCTGAGTCCTTGTGGGATTTTTTCATTTTTTAAATTCAAACAGAAAGTCACAAAAATTATACTCATCCTCATCAGTTCACTCAGTCCCATGTAATTAATTTTTTTTTTCATCTTGATCTTTTGTTAGCACTTTTATGAGCTCATCAGTTTTTCATTAGAGTTCTGAAAATGCTTATTCATTCAGTTCAGCAGTACAGTCAGGTACCAGAAACCTGTACTTGTCAGAGTCTTTTCCATGAATTTCCTGAAGATGAAACCCTTTTATAGGAACATATTTACAAAAGCATCAGAGTACACCCAGAACTGTCTGTAAATGACAAAAGACTTAAAAATGACCACGGTTAAAGATTTGATGAAAGTTCATAATAATGCAGTTGACAAGAAAATTAGTTATTTCTAAGATATACATTTTAAAGTAATAACTAGGATTATGACTTATAACATTATACCAGAACATATAAGATTTTTAGAAATTTCATGTAATGTCTGAAACATTTATATTAACATATTTCCATACAAATAACCCAATGAAAGTTTAGTATTAGTTGTTTTGTTTGTTTGTTTATACTGCAGGTTCTTATTAGTCATCAATTTTATACACATCAGTGTATACATGTCAATCCCAATCGCCCAATTCAGCACACCACCATCCCCACCCCACCGCAGTTTTCCCCCCTTGGTGTCCATATGTCTGTTCTCTACATCTGTGTCTCAACTTCTGCCCTGCAAACTGGCTCATCTGTACCATTTTTCTAGGTTCCACATACATGCGTTAATATACGATATTTGTTTTTCTCTTTCTGACTTACTTCACTCTGTATGACAGTCTCTAGATCCATCCACGTCTCAACAAATGACTCAATTTCGTTCCTTTTTATGGCTGAGTAATATTCCATTGTATATATGTACCACATCTTCTTTATCCATTCGTCTGTTGATGGGCATTTAGGTTGCTTCCATGACCTGGCTATTGTAAATAGTGCTGCAATGAACATCCGGGTGCATGTGTCTTTTTGAATTACGGTTTTCTCTGGGTATATGCCCAGTAGTGGAATTGCTGGGTCATATGGTAATTCTATTTTTAGTTTTTTAAGGAACCTCCATATTGTTCTCCATAGTGGCTGTATCAATTTACATTCCCACCAACAGTGCAAGAGGGTTCCCTTTTCTCCACACCCTCTCCAGGATTTGTTGTTTGTAGATTTTCTGATGATGCCCATTCTAACTGGTGTGAGGTGATACCTCATTGTAGTTTTGATTTGCATTTCTCTAATAATTAGTGATGTTGAGCATCTTTTCATGTGCTTCGTGGCCGTCTGTATGTCTTCTTTGGAGAAATGTCTATTTAGGTCTTCTGCCCATTTTTGGATTGGGGTGTTTGTTTCTTTAATATTGAGCTGAATGAGCTCTTTATATATTTTGGAGATTAATCCTTTGTCCGTTGATTCGTTTGCAAATATTTTCTCCCATTCTGAGGGTTGTCTTTTCGTCTTGTTTATGGTTTCCTTTGCTGTGCAAAAGCTTTGACGTTTCATTAGGTCCCATTTGTTTATTTTTGTTTTTATTTCCATTACTCTAGGAGGTGGATCAAAAAAGATCCTGCTGTGATTGATGTCAAAGAGTGTTCTTCCTATGTTTTCCTCTAAGAGTTTTATAGTGTCCAGTCTTACATTTAGGTCTCTAATCCATTTTGAGTTTATTTTTGTGTATGGTGTTACGGAGTATTCTAATTTCATTCTTTTACATGTAGCTGTCCAGTTTTCCCAGCACCACTTATTGAAGAGACTGTCTTTTCTCCATTGTATATCTTTGCCTCCTTTATCATAGATTAGTTGACCATAGGTGCGTGGGTTTATCTGTGGGCTTTCTATCTTGTTCCATTGATCTATGTTTCTGTTTTTGTGCCAGTACCATATTGTCTTGATTACTGTAGCTTTGTAGTATAGTCTGAAGTCAGGGAGTCTGATTCCTCCAGCTCCGTTTTTTTCCCTCAAGATTGCTTTGGCTATTCGGGGTCTTTTGGGTCTCCATACAAATTTTAAGATGATTTGTTCTAGCTCCGTAAAAAATGCTATTGGTAATTTTATAGGGATTGCATTGAATCTGTAGATTGCTTTGGGTAGTATAGTCATTTTCACAATGTTGATTCTTCCAATCCAAGAACATGGTATATCTCTCCATCTGTTGGTATCATCTTTAATTTCTTTCATCAGTGTCTTATAGTTTTCTGCATACAGGTCTTTTGTCTCCCTAGGTAGGTTTATTCCTAGGTATTTTATTCTTTTTGTTGCAATGGTAAATGGGAGTGTTTCCATAATTCCTCTTTCAGATTTTTCATCATTAGTGTATAGGAATGCAAGAGATTTCTCTGCATTAATTTTGTATCCTGCAACTTTACCATATTCATTAATTAGCTCTAGAAGTTTTCTGGTGGCAGTTTTAGGATTCTCTATGTATAGTATCATGTCATCTGCAAACAGTGACAGTTTTACTTCTTCTTTTCCAATTTGTATTCCTTTTATTTCTTTTTCTTCTCTGATTGCCATGGCTAGGACTTCCAGAACTATGTTGAATAATAGTGGTGAGAGTGGACATCCTTGTCTCGTTCCTGATCTTAGAGGAAATGCTTTCAGTTTTTCACCGTTGAGAATGATGTTTGCTGTGGGTTTGTCATATATGGCCTTTATTATGTTGAGGTAGGTTCCCTCTATGCCCACTTTCTGGAGAGTTTTTATCATAAATGGGTGTTGAATTTTGTCAAAAGCTTTTTCTGCATCTATTGAGATGATCATATGGTTTTTATTCTTCAATTTGTTAATATGGTGTATCACATTGATTGATTTGCGTATATTGAAGAATCCTTGCATCCCTGGGATAAATCCCACTTGATCGTGGTGTATGATCCTTTTAATGTGTTGTTGGATTCTGTTCGCTAGTATTTTGTTGAGGATTTTTGCATCTATATTCATCAGTGATATTGGTCTGTAATTTTCTTTTTTTGTAGTGTCTTTGTCTGGTTTTGGTATCAGGGTGATGGTGGCCTCATAGAATGAGTTTGGGAGTGTTCCTTCCTCTGCAATTTTTTGGAAGAATTTGAGAAGGATAGGTGTTAGCTCTTCTCTAAATGTTTGATAGAATTAACCTGTGAAGCCATCTGGTCCTGGACTTTTGTTTGTTGGAAGATTTTTAATCACAGTTTCAATTTCATGACTTGTGATTGGTCTGTTCATATTTTCTGCTTCTTCCTGGTTCAGTCTTGGAAGGTTATACCGTTCTAAGAATTTGTCCATTTCTTCCAGGTTGTCCATTTTATTGGCATAAAGTTGCTTGTAGTAGTCTCTTAGGATGCTTTGTATTTCTGCGGTGTCTGTTGTAACTTCTCCTTTTTCATTTCTGATTTTATTGATTTGAGTCCTCTCCCTCTTTTTCTTGATGAGTCTGGCTAATGGCTTATCAATTTTGTTTATCTTCTCAAAGAACCAGCTTTTAGTTTTATTGATCTTTGCTATTGTTTTCTTTGTTTCTATTTCATTTATTTCCGCTCTGATCTTTATGATTTCTTTCCTTCTGCTAACTTTGGGTTTTGTTTGTTCTTCTTTCTCTAGTTTCTTTAGGTGTAAGGTTAGATTGTTTACTTGAGATTTTTCTTGTTTCTTTAGGTAGGCTTGTATAGCTATAAACTTCCCTCTTAGAACTGCTTTTGCTGCATCCCATAGGTTTTGGGTCGTCGTGTTTTCATTGTCATTTGTCTCTAGGTATTTTTTGATTTCCTCTTTGATTTCTTCAGTGATCTCTTGGTTATTTAGTAACGTATTGTTTAGCCTCCATGTGTTTGTGTTTTTTACGTTTTTTCCCCTGTAATTCATTTCTAATCTCATAGCGTTGTGGTCAGAAAAGATGCTTGATATGATTTCAATTTTCTTAAATTTACTGAGGCTTGATTTGTGACCCAAGATGTGATCTATCCTGGAGAATGTTCCGTGCGCACTTGAGAAGAACGTGTAACCTGCTGTTTTTGGATGGAATGTCCTATAAATATCAATTAAATCTATCTGGTCTATTGGGTCATTTAAAGCTTCTGTTTCCTTATTTATTTTCATTTTGGATGATCTGTCCATTGGTGTAAGTGAGTTGTTAAAGTCCCCCACTATTATTGTGTTACTGTCAATTTCCTCTTTTATAGCTGTTAGCAGTTGCCTTATGTAATGAGGTGCTCCTATGTTGGGTGCATATATATTTATAATTGTTATATCTTCTTCTTGGATTGATCCCTTCATCATTATGTAGTGTCCTTCCTTGTCTCTTGTAACATTCTTTATTTTAAAGTCTATTTTATCTGATATGAGTATAGCTACTCCAGCTTTCTTTTGATTTCCATTTGCATGGAATATCTTTTTCCATCCCCTCACTTTCAGTCTGTATGTGTCCCTAGGTCTAAAGTGGGTCTCTTGTAGACAGCATATATATGGGTTTTGTTTTTGTATCCATTCAGCAAGCCTGTGTCTTTTGGCTGGGGCATTTAATCCATTCATGTTTAAGGTAATTATTGATATGTATGTTCCTATGACCATTTTCTTAATTGTTTTGGGTTTGTTTTTGTAGGTCCTTTTCTTCTCTTGTGTTTCCCACTTAGAGAAGTTCCTTTAACATTTGTTGTAGAGCTGGTTTGGTGGTGCTGAATTCTCTTAGCTTTTGCTTGTCTGTAAAGCTTTCGATTTCTCCATCAAATCTAAATGAGATCCTTGCTGGGTAGAGTAATCTTGGTTGTAGGTTCTTCCCTTTCATCACTTTAAGTATATCATGCCACTCCCTTCTGGCTTGTAGAGTTTCTGCTGAGAAATCAGCTGTTAACCTTATGGGAGTTCCCTTGTATGTTATTTGTCGTTTTCCCCTTGCTGCTTTCAATAATTTTTCTTTGTCTTTAATTTTTGCCACTTTGATTACTATGTGTCTCGGCGTGCTTCTCCTTGGGTTTATCCTGTATGGGACTCTCTGCGCTTCCTGGACTTGGGTGGCTATTTCCTTTCCCATGTTAGGGAAGTTTTCGACTATAATCTCTTCAAATATTTTCTCTGGTCCTTTCTCTCTCTCTTCTCCTTCTGGGACCCCTATAATGCGAATGTTGTTGTGTTTAATGTTGTCCCAGATGTCTCTTAGGCTGTCTTCATTTCTTTTCATTCTTTTTTCTTTAGTCTGTTCCGCAGCAGTGAATTCCACCATTCTGTCTTCCAGGTCACTTATCCGTTCTTCTGCCTCAGTTATTCTACTATTGATTCCTTCTAGTGTAGTTTTCATTTCAGTTATTGTATTGGTCATCTCTGTTTGTTTGTTCTTTAATTCTTCTAGGTCTTTGTTAATCATTTCTTGCATCTTCTCAATCTTTGCCTCCATTCTTATTCCAAGGTCCTGGATCATCTTCACTATCATTATTCTGAATTCTTTTTCTGGAAGGTTGCCTATCTCCACTTCATTTAGTTGTTTTTCTGGGGTTTTTTCTTGTTCCTTCATCTGGTATATAGCCCTCTGCCTTTTCATCTTGTCTATCTTTCTGTAAATGTGGTTTCTGTTCCACAGGCTGCAGGACTGTAGTTTTTCTTGCTTCTGCTGTCTGCCCTCTGGTGGTTGAGGCTATCTAAGAGGCTTGATGGGAGGCTCTGGAGGTGGGTAGAGCTGACTGTTGCTGTGGCGGTCAGAGCTCCATAAAACTTTAATCCACTTGACTGTTGATGGGTGGGGCTGGGTTCCCTCCCTGTTGGTTGTTTTGCCTGAGGCAACCCAACACTGGAGCTTACCCGGGCTCTTTGGTGGGGCTAATGGCAGACTCTGGGAGGGCTCACACCAAGGAGTACTTCCCAGAACCTCCGCTGCCAGTGTCCTTGTCCCCACGGTGAAACAGAGCCAGCCCCCGCCTCTGCAGGAGACCCCCCAACACCAGCAGTTATGTCTGGTTCAGTCTCCCCCAGGGTCACTGCTCCTTCCCCTGGGTCCCGATGCACACACTATTTTGTGTACGCCCTCCAAGAGTGGGGTCTCTGTTTCCCCCAGTCCTGTCGAAGTCCTGCAATCAATTCCCACTAGGCTTCAAAGTCTGATTCTCTATGAATTCCTCCCCCCGTTGCCAGACCCCCAGGTTGGGAAGCCTGACGTGGGGCTCAGAACGTTCACTCCAGTGGGTGGACTTCTGTGGTATAAGTGCTCGCCAGTCTGTGAGTCACCCACCCAGCAGTTATGGGATTTGATTTTACTCTGATTGCGCCCCTCCTACCGTCTCACTGTGGCTTCTCTGTCCTTGGACGTGGGGTATCCTCCTTGGTGAAGTCCAGTGTCTTCCTGTCGATGATTGTCCAGCAGCCAGTTGTGATTCTGGTGCTCTCGCAAGAGGGAGTGAGAGCACGTCCTTCTACTCCGCCATCTTGGTTAATCTCCTAGTAGATCTTTTTTAAAAATTTATTTTATATTGGAGTATAGTTGATTTACAATGTTGTTAGTTTCAGGTGTACAGCAAAGTGATTCAGTTACACGTATACATATTCTTTTTCAGATTCTTTTCCCATTTAGGTTATTACAGAATGTTGAGTAGAGTTCCCTGTGCTATACAGTAGGTCTTTGTTGATTATCTATTTTATATATAGTAGTGAGTATATGTTAAATCCAAACTCCTAATTTATCCCTCCCCCCTACCTTTCCTCTTTGGTAACCATAAGTTTGTTTTTGAAGTCTGTGAGTCTGTTTCTGCTTTGTAAATAAGTTCATTTGTATTGTCTTTATATATTTTTTAATATTTTAAAATAAATTTATTTATTTCTTATTTACTTTTGGCTGTGTTGTGTCTTCATTGCTGCCCGCGGGCTTTCTCTAGTTGCGGCGAGCAGGGGCTACTCTTTGTTGCGGTGCGCAGGCTTCTCATCGCGGTGGCTTCTCTTGTTGTGGAGCAGGGTTCTAGGCACTCGGGCTTCAGTAGTTGTGGCTTCCAGGCTCTAGAGCGCAGGCACACGGGCTTAGTTGCTCCATGGCATGTGGGATCTTCCCAGACCAGGGCTCGAACCCGTGTCCCCTGCATTGACAGGGGGATTTGTAACCACTGCACCACCAGGGAAGTCCCCTGTAATGTGTTTTTAGATTCCACATATAAGTGATATCATGTCACTCCCCTAGAGACCCTGTACACTACCTAATATTTGCTAACCCTTCCTGTTTGACCTTAAAAAAAAAAAAGCCTTAACTCCCTCCCACCACACCTCCCACCAATTCTGACTTAATTCATTGGGAAAAGAGTATGGATTTTTAAATTAAAAAAAATTGTATGCTTTACACGCAATTCTAACGTGCAGCCAGGGATGAAAACCATTGAGTAAAATCAAGAAAGTGAAGGTAAAGTTCAGGAGGAGGTGAGGATTAAATGGCATTTTTCTGATGAGTGACAGCAAGCTGCAGAGGGCATTGGGCCAGCCTGGGGGCTGTGAGTGTCATCTGGGCACGGGGTCTGGTGGTGAGAAGTGATTTGGTGTTCTTGCAGGCTGACTGTATGGGCCATGAGCGGATTAGCTCTGGTGGTCTTTTCCCTGTGGGTGTGGGGGAGGGGCGGGGGTCTTGACAGAAACATTTAGAGCTCTCTAGATCTTTTCCTAAGCCACTCTCACAGCTGTGAGGTTGGCAAGGGAAACACAGGGAGCTTGATGGGTGCTCTCTGTCAGATCAACCAACAAAGGATATGAGGAAAGTGGGGCTATTTCACCCTTTTCCTCTAAAAATAATGGGAGAGGGAGTATGGTTATGGAAACAGATAATTTAATGTACTTGATGAATACATAAGACATTTAAGTACTTAAAACAGTACCTCACACATAGTAGGAGCTTGATCAAGATCAAGGAGAAAATTTTTGCAACGATGTCTGTGAAAACAACTTTTCTTTCTGTGTATCAGTGTAAGAAATTATCTTCAAAGATTATATGCAACTGACAAAATCACTGTTTACCCATCAGGTATATTTTCCTGGATGTCTTGGTGCCCTGGACAGATTCTGTGATTTTTTTTTTTAACATCTTTATTGGAGTATAATTGCTTTACAATGAAGTGTTAGTTTCTTCTTTATAACAAAGTGAATGAGCTATACATATACATTTATTCCCATATCTCCTCTCTCTCGCATCTCCCTCCCACCCTCCCTATCCCACCCCTCTAGGTAGTCACAAAGCACCGAGATGATCTCCCTGTGTTATGCAGCTGTTTCCCACTAGCTATCTATTTTACATTTGGTAGTGTATATATGTCCATGGCACTCTCTCACTTCCTCCCAGCTTACACTTCCCACTCCCCGTGTCCTCAAGTCCATTCTCTATGTCTGTGTCTTTATTCCTATCCTGCCCCTAGGTTCTTCAGAACCATTGTTTTGTTTGTTTGTTTGTTTTAGATTCCATATATATGTGTTAGCAGACAGTATTTGTTTTTTTCTTTCTGACTTTTTTCACTCTGTATGAAAGAATTTAGGTCCATCCAACTCACTACAAATAACTCAATTTCGTTTCTTTTATGGTTGAGTAATATTCCATTGTATATATGTGCCACATCTTCTTTATCCATTCATCTGTCGATGGACACTTAGGTTGCTTCCTTGTCCTGGCTATTGTAAATAGAGCTGCAATGAACATTGTGGTACATGACTCTTTTTGAATTATGGTTTTCTCAGGGTATATGCCCAAGAGTGGGATTGCTGGGTCGTATGGTAGTTCTATTTTTAGTTTTTTAAGGAACGTCCATACTGTTCTCCACAGTGGCTGTATCAATTTAAATTCCCACCAACAGTGCAAGAGGGTTTCCTTTTCTCCACACGCTCTCCAGCATTTAATGTTTGTAGATTTTATGATGATGGCCATTCTGACTGGTGTGAGGTGATACCTCATTGTAGTTTTGATTTGCATTTCTCTAATGATTAGTGATGTTGAGCATCCTTTCATGTGTTTGTTGGCCATCTGTATATCTTCTTTGGAGAAATGGCTATTTAGCTCTTCTGCCCAATTTTGGATTGGGTTGTTTGTTTTTTTGATATTGAGCTGCATGAGCTGCTTGTAAATTTTGGAGATAAATCCATTGTCAGTTGTTTCATTTGCAAATATTTTCTCCCATTCTGAGGGTTGTCTTTTCGTCTTGTGTATGGTTTCCTTTGCTGTGCAAAAGCTTTTAAGTTTCATTAGGTCCCATTTGTTTATTTTTGTTTTTATTTCCATTTCTCTAGGAGGTGGGTCAAAAAGTTTCTTGCTGTGATTTATGTCATAGAAAGTTTGGCCTATGTTTTCCTCTAAGGGCTTTAGAGTATCTGGCCTTACATTTAGGTCTTTAATCCATTTTGAGTTTATTTTTGTGTATGGTGTCAGGGAGTGTCCTAATTTCATTCTTTTACATGTAGCTGTCCAGTTTTCCCAGCACCAATTATTGAAGAGGCTGTCTTTTCTCCAGTGTATATTCTTTCCTCCTTTAGCAAAAATAAGGTGACCATAGATGCATCGGTTTATCTCTGGGCTTTTATCCTGTTCCATTGATCTATATTTCTGTTTTTGTGCCAGGACCATACTGTCTTGATTACTATAGCTTTGTAGTATAGTCTGCAGTCAGGGATCCTGATTCCTCCAGCTCTGTTTTCCTTTCTCAAGACTGCTTTGGCTATTTGGGGTCTTTTGTGTTTCCATACAAATTGTGAAATTTTTTTGTTCTAGTTCTGTGAAAAATGGCATTGGTAGTTTGATATGGATTGCACTGAATCTGTAGATTGCTTTGGGTAGTAGAGTCATTTTCACAATGCTGATTCTTCCAATCCAAGAACATGGTATATCTCTCCATCTGTTTCTATCATGTTTCATTTCTTTCATCAGTGTCTTACAGTTTTGTGCATAGAGGTCTTTTGTCTCCTTAGGTAGGTTTATTCCTAAGTATTTTATTCTTTTTGTGGCTGTGGTAAGTGGGGGTGTTTCCTTACTTTCTCTTTCAGATTTTTCATCATTAGTGTATAGGAATGCAAGAAATTTCTGTGCATTAACCTTGTATCCTGCTACTTTACCAAATTCATTGATTAGCTCTAGTAGTTTTCTGGTAGCATCTTTAGGATTCTCTATGTATAGTATCATGTCATCTGCAAATAGTGACAGCTCTACTTCTTCTTTCCAATTTGGATTCCTTTTATTTCTTTTTCTTCTCTGATTACTGTGGCTAAAACTTCCCAGACTATGTTGAATAATAGTGGTGAGAGGGGACAACCTTGTCTTGTTCCTGATCTTAGAGGAAAAGATTTCAGTTTTTCACCATTGAGAATGAAGTCAGCTGTGGGTTTGTCATATATGGCCTTTATTACGTTGCGGTAAGTTCCCTTTAAGCCTACTTTCTGGAGGATTTTTATCATAAATGAGTGTTGAATTTTGTTAAAAGCTTTTTCTGCATCTATTGAGATGATCACATGGTTTTTCTCCTTCAATTTGTTAATATGGTTTATCACATTGATTGATTTGCGTATATTGAAAAATCCTTGCATTCCTGGGATAAACCCCACTTGATTATGGCGTATGATCCTTTTAATGTGCTGTTGGATTCTGTTTGCTAGTATTTTGCTGAGGATTTTTGCATCTATGTTCATCAGTGATATTGGCCTGTAGTTTTCTTTCTTTGTGACATCTTTGTCTGGTTTTGGTATCAGGGGGATGGTGGCTTCATAGAATGAGTTAAGGAGTGTTCCTCCCTCTGCTATATTTTGTAAGATTTGAGAAGGGTAGGTGTTAGCTCTTCTCTAAATGTTTGATAGAATTTGCCTGTGAAGCCATCTGGCCCTGGGCTTTTGTTTTTTGGAAGATTTTTTAAATCACAGTCTCAATTTCAGTGCTTGTGATTGGTCTGTTTAAAGTTTCTATTTCTTCCTGGTTCAGTCTTGGAAGGTTGTGCTTTTCTAAGAACTTGTCCATTTCTTCCAGGTTGTCCATTTAATTGGTATAGTGTTGCTTGTAGTAATCTCTCATGATCCTTTGTATTTCTGCAGTGTCAGTTGTTACTTCTCCTTTGTCATTTCTAGTTCTATTGATTTGAGTCTTCTCCCTTCTTTTCTTGATGAGTTTGGCTAATGGTTTATCAATTTTGTTTATCTTCTCAAAGAACCAGCATTTAATTTTATTGATCTTTGTTACTGTTTCCTTCATTTCTTTTTCATTTATTTCTGATCTGATCTTTATGATTTCTTTCCTTCTGCTAACTTTGGGGTTTTTTTGTTGTTCTTTCTCTAATTGCTTTAGGTGTAAGGTTAGGTTGTTTATTTGAGATGTTTCTTATTTCTTGAGGTAGGATTGTATTGCTATAAACTTCCCTCTTAGAACTGCTTTTGCTGCATCCCATAGGTTTTGGGTTGTGATGTTTTCATTGTCATTTGTTTCTAGGTATTTTTTGATTTCCTCTTTGATTTCTTCAGTGATCTCTTGGTTATTTAGTAGTGTATTGTTTAGCCTCCATGTGTTGTCTTTTTTACAGATTTTTTCCTATAATTGATATCTAGTCTCATAGTGTTGTGGTCAAAAAGATACCTGATAAAATTTCAATTTTCTTAAATTTACCAAGGCTTGTTTTGTGACCCAAGATATGATCTATCCTGAAGAATGTTCCATGAGCACTTGAGAAGAAAGAGTATTCTGTTGGTTTTGGATGGAATGTCCTGTAAATATCAATTAAGTCCATCTTGTGTAATGTATCATTTAAAGTTTATGTTTCCTTATTTATTTTCATTTTGGATGATCTCTTCTTTGGTGAAAATGGGATGTTAAAGTCCCCTACTATGATTGTGCTACTCTTGCTTTCCCCTTTTATGGCTGTTAGCATTTGTCTTATATATTGAGGTGCTCCTATGTTGGGTGCATAAATATTTACAATTGTTTTATCTTCTTCTTGGATTGATCCCTTGATCATTATGTAGTGTCCTTCTTTGTCTCTTGTAGTAGTCTTTATTTTAAAATCTATTTTGTCTGTTTTAAGAATTGCTACTCCAGCTTTCTTTTGATCTCCATTTGCATGGAATATCTTTTTCCATCCCCTCACTTTCAGTCTGTATGTGTCCCTAGGTCTGAATGGGTCTCTTGTAGACAGCATATGTATAGGTCTTGTTTTTGTATCCATTCAGCCAGTCTATGTCTTTTGATTGGAGCATTTAAACCATTTACATTTAAGGTAATTATCGATATGTATGTTCCTATTACCATTTTCTTAATTGTTTTGGGTTTGTTATTGAAGGTCTTTTCCTTCTCTTTTGTTTCCTGCCTAGAGAAGTTCCTTTAGCATTTGTTGTAAAGCTGGTTTGGTGGTGCTGAATTCTCTTAGCTTTTGCCTGTCTGTAAAGGTTTTAATTTCTCTGTCGAATCTGAATGAGATCCTTGCTGGGTAGAATAATCTTGGTTGTAGATTTTTCCATTTCATCATTTTAAATATGTCCTGCCACTCCCTTCTGGCTTGCAGAGTTTCTGCTGAAAGATCAGCTGTTAAGCCTATGGGGATTCCCTTGTATATTATTATTTTTTTCCCTTGCTGCTTTTTATATTTTTCTGTGTATTTAATTTTTGATAGTTTGATTAATATGTGTCTTGGTGTGTTTCTCCTTAGATTTATCCTGTATGGGACTCTCTGTGCTTCCTGGACTTGATTGACTCTTTCCTTTCCCATATTAGGGAAGTTTTCAACTATAATCTCTTCAGATATTTTCTCAGTCCCTTTCTTTTTCTCTTCTTCTTTGGGACCCCTATAATTCAAATGTTAGTGTGTTTAATGTTGTCCCAGAGGTCTCTAAGACTGTCCTCAATTCTTTTCATTCTTTTTTCTTTATTCTGCTCTGCAGTAATTATTTCCACTCTCTTATCTTCCAGGTCACTTTTCCATTCTTCTGCCTCAGTTATTCTGCTGTTGATTCTTTCTAGAGAATTTTTAATTTCATTTACTGTGTTTTTCATCATTGTTTGTTTGCTCTTTAGTTCTTCTAGGTCCTTGTTAAACGATTTTTGTATTTTCTCTATTCTATTTCTAAGATTTTGGATCATCTTTACTATCATTGCTCTGAATTCTTTTTCAGGTTGACTGCCTATTTCCTCTTCATTTGTTTGGTCTGGTGGGTTTTTACCTTACTCCTTCATCTGCTGTGTGTTTCTCTCTCTTCTCTTTTTGCTTAACTTACTGTGTTTCAGGTCTTCTTTTCACATGCTTCAGGTTCGTAGTTCCCGTTGTTTTTGGTGTCTGCCCCCAGTGGCTAAGGTTGGTTCAGTGTGTTGTTTAGGCTTCCTGGTGGAGGGGACTGGTGCCTGTGTTCTGGTGGAAGAGGCTGGATCTTGTCTTTCTGGTGGGCTGGACCATGTCCAGTGGTGTGTTTTGGGGTGTCTGTGAACTTATTATGATTTTAGGCACCCTCTCTGCTAATAGGTGGGGTTGTGTTCCTGTCTTTCTAGTTGTTTGGCATAGAGTGTCCAGCACTGTAGCTTGCTGGTCGTTGAGTGGAGCTGGGTCTTAGCGTTGAGATGGAGATCTCTGGGAGAGCTTTTGCCATTTGATATTACATGGAGCCGGGAGGTCTCTGGTGGACCAGTGTCCTGAACTCAGCTCTCTCACCTCAGAGGCACAGGTCTGACACCCAGCAGGAGCACCAGGACCCTGTTGGCCATATGGCTCGGTAGAAGGGGAGAAAAAAAGAAAGATAAAGATAAATAAAATAAAATAAAATAAAATAAAATAAAAAGTTATTAAAATAAAAAATAAAAACAATTATTAAAAATTAAAAAAATTAAAAGTAATAAAAAAAGAAAAAAAAAAGAAAGAAAGAAGAGAGCAACCAAACCAAGAAACAAATCCACCAATGACAGCAAGCACTAGGAACTATACTAAAATAAAACAAAAAAAACCCCAAAACCAACAAAACTGTGCCTCGTGGCACAGTTGTTAAGAATCCACCTGCCAATGCAGGGAACACGGGTTTGAGCCCTGGTCTGGGAATATCCCACATGCCGTGGAGCAACTAAGCCCATGCGCCACAACTACACAGCATGCGCTCTAGAGCCCATGAGCCACACCTACTGAGCCCAGGTGCTGTAACTACTGAAGTCCACGCACCTGGAACACGTGCTCCACAATAAGAGAAGCCACTGCAATGAGAAGCCCACGCACTTCAACATAGAGTAGCCCCCACTTGCTGCAACTAGAGAAAGCCCACACACAGCAATGAAGACTCAACACAGCCAAAAATTAAAAAAACAAAAAAACCAAAAAAAAACCTAGGACAAATGGTAAAAGCAAAGATATACAGACAAATTCACACAAAGAAGCATACACATAGACACTCATAAAAAGAGAAAAAGGAAAAAATATTTATATCTATATATAAAAAACAAAATAAAAAAGGAAGAGAGCAACTAAATCTACCAATGATAAAAACTCTAAATACTAAACTAAGATAAACATAAAACCAGAAACAAATTAGATGCAGAAAACAAACCCCAAGTCTTCAGTTGCTCCCAAAGTCCACGGCCTCAATTTTGGGATGATTCATCGTCTATTCAGGTATTCCAGAGGTGCAGGGTACATCAAGTGGATTGTGGAGATTTAATCCACTGCTCCTGAGGCTGCTGGGAGAAATTTCTCTTTCTCTTCTTTGTTAGCACAGCTCCTGGGGTTCAGCTTTGGATTCGGCCCTGCCTCTGCATGTAGGTCACCTGAGGTCGTCTGTTCTTCACTCAGACAGGATGGGGTTAAAGTAGCAGCTGATTAGGGGGCTCTGGCTCACTCAGGCCACAGGGGAGGGAGGAGTACGGAATGTGGGTTGAGCCTGTGGTGGAAGAGGTCAGCATTACATTGCAATAGTCTGAGGCATGCCGTGTGTTCTCCCAGGGAAGTTGTCCCTGGATCACGGGTGCCTGGCAGTGGCGGGCTGCACAGGCTCCCGGGAGGGGAGGTGTGGATAGTGACCTGTGCTTGCACACAGGCTTCTTGGTGGCTGCAGCAGCAGCCTTAGCATCTCATGCCCGTCTCTGGGGTCCGCACTGATAGCTGCAGCTCATGCCCATCTCTGGAGCTTGTTTAGGCGGTGCTCTGAATTGCCTCTCCTCGTGCACCCTGAAACAATGGTCTCTTGCCTCTTAGGCAGTTGCAGACTTTTTCCCCAACTCCCTTCTGGCTAGCTGTGGCGCACTAGTCCCCTTCAGGCTGTGTTCACGCCGCCAACCCCAGTCCTCTCCCTGGGATCTGACCTCCGAAGCCGGAGCCTCAGCTCCCAGACCCCACCCGCCGGGGCGGGTGAGCAGACAAGCCCCTCGGGCTGGTGAGTATTGGTCAGCACCAATCCTCTCTGCGGGAATCTCTCTGCTTTGCCCTCTGCACCCCTATTGCTGTGCTCTCCTCCGTGGCTCCAAAGCTTCACCCCCACCAGCCCGTCTCCACTAGTAAAGGGGCTTCGTAGTGTGTGGAAACTTTTCCTCCTTCACAGCTCCCTCCCAGAGGTGCAGGTCCTGTCCTTATTCTTTTGTCTCTGTTTTTTCTTTTTTCTTTTGCCCTACCCTGGTACGTGGGGAGTTTCTTGCCTTTTGGGGAAGTCTGAGGTCTTCTGCCAGTGTTCAGTAGGTGTTCTGTAGTAGTTGTTCCACATGTAGATGTATTTCTGATGTATTTGTGGGGAGGAAGGTGATCTCCACATCTTACTCCTCCACCATCTTGAAGGTCTCCCCAGATTCTGTGATTTGGCACCCTCTAAGACTAGTTCTGTGTAGAGCAAAAAGTTTCCTACAAATACATTCCAAAAGACCCATGATCCAGAAAATATTTCTGGGGCTCTGCTTGGCTGAAAACACAGGCAGAACACAGAAACAAACTTTCCACTGAGCTCAGATATTTTGAGTTCTCCCGAGTTTGGGGTTTACTGGTTCAGAGCTTGTCTCTCTCGGCCTCTCTCCTTTATTCCTTTTCCATAATTGATCCTGGCAGAATTCCATAAGAGGATCACTTCATGGGAATGAGGACCATGAGAAGAACATGTCCTACCTTCCTTCTGATGAAGTTTCTTGTTGAATGCAATGGGGCACAACCTAGTATGTGTCTGCTTTGGAGAGAATCTAGGAGGTACATTGAGAAATTAGTCCATACTGTGTGCTAGGTACTGTGTTTTGCTCTCTCACCTGTAATATTTTTATGACAATCCCATGAGGTAGGTCAGGTAAGTAATGAAGATTTTACAGATGAGGAAGCTAAGGCTCAGAAAGTGACTTGTCTATGGCCACAGAGTTGGTGGCAGAACCAAGGTTTAAACTCACCTCCTCCCCAAACAGACTTTTCCTCTCTCCTAAGTTCTGTGACCTACAGCTTTAAAACACAGTAGTTGCTCTGGGCAATAAATGTCCCCAAACATCTTTCTATGTTTGCTTCCTCTTGGAAAGGATCTTCTGGTGGGGGTGATCTTAAGTCAGATCTGCATTTCAGCAGTTTGCCCAGCTGCCTCTTCTCTTTCCCAGGGCTCAAGGGTCCCAAGGGTTTAGAAACCCAAACTCAATACGCCTACGTCCTTGCTCCCTAAACCGATTTGTCTCCAGCTGCCAGTGTCCCTGAACCCTGCTGTTGCTGTGTTTCTCATCTTCCTCTGTCTGTGTCAGGGGCGGAAAGTGGGGAAATCACTGACCTTTGACTTGAAAGGAAATACTGAGTGAGATTTCCAAGATGCCTGTTAATCTGATGATCACGCGTGCTCTGTATGACCCCCAGCTGCAGATGTAGTAACAGAGCATGAGTGCCAGGCTCTCTTGGGCTCCAGCTTCTCTGTGACTCTCCTGTGGGCTCCTCATCCCAGGGGTGTGAGGCTGTCTTTTGCAAAGAGGTTTAGAAATCAGATATGGAATTTTAAAACTGAAAGAGGTCATTTGATACAATTCCTTCAGGAAGCCCAGGGGAAGTCACAAAAGCAGGGAAGGTTGGGCCAAGAATTAGAATAGGCCACTCATCTCTGTTCAGTGCTTTTATTGGCAACAGTATGAAGGGTCATTTTTAGAAATGTGAAATTTCTATCTGAAAAGTGAAGTAAGTGGTTCTAAGTAATGGCTGCAGATACACAACCCTTTTCTGTGAAGTTCCCAAACTTGGGTCAAACGTTGAATACATCATAATTTCTTATACTGATACACAGAAATCAAAAGTGTTTTCAGAGATATGGTCTCTTTTATTTCCTCCTTAACTTTTATTAAGCTCTTCCTATGTGCTAGGCATTGTTTTAAGTATTTTAAAATGTGTTAACGCATTTAATCATGTACACTTTATGGTGTCAAGTTTGACCACGTTAAAGATATTGCTGGAAAATAATAAGCATTGGCCGGCACTTAAGAACAGATACTGAGCTAATCATTTTTTGTTTTTTGGGTTTTTTTGGCTGTACCCTGCAGCATATGAGATCTTAGTTCCCCGACCAGAGATGGAACCCATACCCCCTGCATTGCGAGCAGAGTCTTAACCACTGGACTGCCAGGGAAGTCCCTGAGCTAAGCATTTTATAATGTGATCTAATTTACCAAAACTTCTCTGAGCTTCAGGCTCAAATCACCATCTCCTACTTCAATACCTCCTCTTGAGTGTTTCAGCCACACCTTGAGTCCAACAAGTCCTAAAGCAAATCACGTACTTACCCCTCCTCCCCCATTTCAGACCAGTGCTCCCTACCTCAGAAAACAGCATCTATTTACACTTCCTAGACCTAGGACTTACCCTTGACTCTTCCTTCTCCCTAGCTCTCCTAGCTCTCCATTTTCAGTCCATCACCAAGATTTAACCTCCTCTCTCAAATCTATCCGTATTTCTCCATCTCTATCAGACTACCCTAGTCCAAAATACCATCATTTCTCACTTAGATTTTTAGCAGAAGCCCCCTAATTGGCCCACCCCCATCTACCCTCACACCCCTTAAATCTGTTTTACAAATTGCATCCAGGGTAATCTCTTTAATAAGACAAACGTGAACATATTCTGTTTCTTAAAGCATGTTAACAACTTCCCGTTGCTCTTAGGAAACTCAGCATAGTTGACAAGGTTCTGCATGGTCTGGCTGCTGCCTCTCTCCCTCATTTCCTACCACACTTTCTTCCCACTTACACTACAGTACATGCTTCTTCCTTTAGTGTTGTTACATATAATTGTCCCTCCAGACACAGGATGTTTGTCCATACTGTTTCCTATGCATGGATTGTCTCTTTCCCTTGTCTACTTAAATCACTCATCCTTCAGATCTTGGCTTTCCCTAGCTCCCTCTCTATCGTCTCAGCACCACAGACCTCTCATTTGTAAGACCGAGCATAATTATCTTTTTTTAAAAAAATTAATTAATTTATTTATTTTTGGCTGCGTTGGGTCTTCGTTGCTGTGCGCGGGCTTTCTCTAGTTGCAGCAAGCCAGGGCTACTCTTCATTGCGGGACACAGGCTTCTCATTGTGGTGGCTTCTCTTGTTGAGGAGCACAGGCTCTGGGCGTGCGGGGTTCAGTAGTTGTGGCACGCGGGCTCAGTAGTTGTGGCACGCAGGCTCTAGGGCGCAGGCTCAGTAGTTGTAGCTCATGGGCTTAGTTGATCCATGGCATGTGGGATCTTCCTGGACCAGGGATCAAACCCGTGTCCCCTGCATTGGCAGGCGGATTCCTAACGACTGTGCCACCAGGGAAGTCCCCAAGAATAATTATCTTCTTCACTTATCTGTGTGATTTATACCTTTTTTTTTCCCCTCACTAAACAGTAATCTCCATAAGGGCAGGTATAATTGCTCAAAATTGTATTCCCAGTGTCAAGAATAGTGCCTAACCTAGAGTGGGCAATTCATTTTTTTTTAGGTGTTATCTGATTGATGAAAGAAATCAATAAGTAGATTTGCCCAGCATGGTAGAAATCTTATTGTAATGTCACTACTATTTCAGTTAATTTTACACTGACCACAGAAGGTCTTCTACATGTGATGGAATTACAGACTCAAATGCTCCTAGGACCAGGCAGGTACTGTACATGAGAGGGTAGCCATCATCTAAGAGGGCAGCTGTGGAAAATATATGTTCAGTAACTTTTCAAGAGAAACATATGTGTGAATTTTTAAAATGTTTTTTATAGATAGAGAAAATACTGAAAGGATTAGCCAAAAAGATGAGGGAAAGGAATGGGGAAAGTTTGTTTTTAACAAACTTTAAAATGTTTCAAAGAATTTAACAAACTAAGAAGAGGTAGTGGGTTGAATAGTGTCCCCCCCAAATTTACATCTACCCAGAACCTCAGAATGAGACCTTATTGGGACTTCCCTGGTGGCGCAGTGGTTAAGAATCCACCTGCCAACACAGGGGACGCGGGTTTGATCCCTGGTCCGGGAAGATCCCATGTGCCGTGGAGCAACGAAGCCCGTGAGCCACAACTACTGAGCCTGCACTCTAGAGCTCACGAGCCACAGCTACTGAGTCTGCGTGCCACAACTACTGAAGCCCACGTGCCTAGAGCCCCTGCTCCGCAACGAGAGAAGCCACTACAAGGAGAAGCCTGTGCACCGCAATGAAGAGTAACCCTCGCTAGCCACAACTAGAGAAAAGCCCACGCGCAGCAACGAAGACACAAAGCAGCCAAAAATAAATAAAAAAAAAAAAAAAAAAAAAAAGAATGAGACCTTATTTGGAAATAGGTTCTTTGCAGATACAATTAGTTAAGGGTTAAGATGAGATCATATTGGGTTAAAAGGGACCCTAAAACCAATGACTGGTGTTCCTATGAGAAGGGAAGAGGATGCAGAGAGACTCAGAGAAAAAGTCCATGCAAAGAAAGAGGCAGAGATTAGAGGGATGCTGCCACAAGCCAAGGAACACCAAGGATTGGTGTTCCTTGCAACCACCAGAAATGAGGAGAAAGGCGTAGAATAGATTCTCCCTCAGAGGCTCCAGAAGGGACGAAGCCTGCCGATACCTTGATTTCAGACTTCGGGCCTCAAGAACTGTGAAAGAACAAATTTCTGTTGCTTTAGGCCTCTCTGTTTGTGGTACATTGTTATGGCAGCCACAGGAAACTAACACAGCAAGCAAAAAAAAAAAAAATTAAGACTGAAAATTAGTTGGATAATGTCAACTTGGAAAAAAACGCACAAAGTGAGAGCTGAGAATTTCAGTTTTACTTGGGGACTTACTGAGGACTACAGCCCGGGAGACAGCCTCTCAGACAACCCTGGGGAACTGCTCCAAAGAGGTAAGGTGGGAGGTCAGCAACCAAGGGGGTTGCAACCAAGGGGGTATGTGCAACCAAGCAATCACCTAGGTAGAAGGTTGCTGCTAGTCACGAGGAACAGGTATCTTAGTTAATGGTTTTAGTGCTTTTCTAAGTATGGGAAGATGCAAGAATGTGTATTCATAAAATGTTTGCCTGATAAAGCTAACTATCTGTTTTCCCAGAGTGCAGAGTGCCTCGTTCCTAATCTCTGCCCTGAACTCCTTTCAGGGTGTAGTGTGGGTAGAACTGGATGGTGGGCAACATTCTTTGTTTTACAGTAAGATGTGGGCACATAAAGGTCATTAGAGGCCTTAGCGAGGGGCATTCCACAGGAGAGGCTGAGAAGTAAAAAGGTAGTGAGAAGGTGGAAATCCTATGTCTATTCCTGCCCTGACTCACCCATCTCCCCCACACAAATCCATGCTGTAACTAGAAGCTTCTAGGGCAGACATGACCCAGGGCACTGGCCTGCTTGCAGTCTGCCTGCAGTTCTGTCTCAAATATACAAAGGGAAGGGACATCCAGGCCTTGGCCATGTCCCTGGGGAACCCATGAGACTGGCTGGGTGCACAGCCAAGATGGAGTTTGGCTCTGCTTAGGGCCAGGAACGTGACACACATGAGAGAAGTGGAAGAACCTGGGAGGAGGAGGACGAAGCCAGAGGGAGACAGAGCCCCTCCATGTGAGGGAGTGGGAGACAGAGAATATCTGGGGAAAGAATACAAATGCAAAGGCCAGTGCCAGCGCATGCAGTCAGAGCCCCAGGCCCTGTCCAGGTAGATGCCAAGCACAGGCATGGTTCAGAAAAGCACATCAGGAAGCCAGTCCAGCCAGTAGGGAAGTTGGCAAGGGATTCCAAGCAGTGGGTGATAAGAGAGCCGACAAGTGGAAGTACCTTGTGTTCTAAGAATTGTGCCTATTTTTGGTCAGACCCCGGTAGCTGGAGAAATGTGGACCAGGGTGCAGTGCCCTCACGGAGGAGAGTGGCAGGGCAGGATCTGAGTCTAAAGCAGGCTACTGCATCCTTCATTCCATAATATCAATATTAAACACTTTTAACCCGGCTCTGAGAAGCTTATCTCCAGGTGCCTCCCTCAACTGTGCTAACTGTATCACTTAACACTCTCTTATGTTTTTGTTTATATAATTTGCGTGCTGTTCACATAACTGTTTATCTAGAAAGACACCTTTCTCAACCTAGGACTTACAAACTCAGCAAATGCCAGGAAATTGTTAATAATTCGTTTCAACAGGATTAACCATTACAGAGAACTCAAAGCAATTGTCAGAAATGGCCATTTCTCGTATCCCTGGAAAGCGAGATGTTACAGGAATTATCCTCACGACTCTTCCTTCCTTGTCTTTGTGGGAATAATGGCAGTATCAGCTCAACACTTTCCTGAGCAATAAACTATGCAATTCCCATAACACAGGTCCTTCAACATAAGCTCAGTTATTCTGTTTAAAAAAATAAATAAAAACAATAAAATTTTACTTCAGTAAGAATTATTTTGTTTAAATGTGCTCATTGCTCCCTAGAACACATAGTGTTTTTATGTGGGCTTTAGTTCCGATAATGCTCTTATGGGGCAGCCACGGGGGATAATTTGAAAAATGATAAGGTGATCTTAATTAGGAAAACCCTCAGCAGATTTATTCACTCATTCATTTATTCATCCCAACAAATACATTCCTTAAGTGTCTGCTGTGCCAGGCAGTATCCTAGGCATTATTATGGAGCAGAGAAGCCTTTGCCTTCAGAGAATAAACAATGAATGCATATGCCAACATCATGTGTCATACGTGCTAAGAAGAGTTACACGATAAAGGATTAGAATATGTGTTATTTTAGTATAAGTATTCAGGGAATGCCTCTGTGAGGAGATGAGATCTGAATGAGCAGACACCTAGATGAAGTGAGAAAATGAGCCAGGGGTACATATGGGAGGAGAGAGATCCAGCTGGAGGAGAGGGCACTTTGGAACATTCTTTATTTGCTGGGAGAGGCTGGGTCACAGGAGAAAACTTGCAGAGGATAAAAGTTGGAGAGGAATTCAGGCCAAATTACATAAGCCAGACCAAGGCTTTTGCATTTTATTATACACAAGAAGGAGACCTATGGAGTTTCTGAGCCAAGTAGTAACGTGACTGATTTAAGTTTTAAAAGGATAATCTTGGCTACATTTTGCAGAGCACGTTGTTAAGAGGTCAGAGACCAGTAAGGAGGCTTTGCACTGGTTCAGGAGAGAGATGATGGTATCTGGGACCATGGTGGTAACAGTGAAGATGGTGAGATTGGGTCAGATTTGTGATGCATTTAAAAGGTAGTTGTAGGGACTTACCTGGTGGTTCAGTGGTTAAGACTCCGCCCTTCCAATGCAGGGGGCATGGGTTCGATCCCTGGTTGCGGATCTAAGATCCCACTTAAAAAAGGGTAGTTGTAGCGGATTGAAATGATGGGCCACCAAAAAAGATATGTCCACATCAAATCCCTGGAACCTGAGTGTTACCTTATTTAGAAAAAGAGTCTTTGCAGATGTAGTTATTTTAAGGATCTTAAGATGAGGAGATCACCCTGGGTTATCTGGGTGGCCCTAAATCCAATGACAAATGTCCTTACAAGAGATATAGAGAAAATTGACACACAATCGAGGCTCTTGCACACAATTTCCCTACTCCTTCCGGCTTCTAACTGACTCTGGTACTCACCCTTGTGGCCCTCCATGGTGTGATGTGCCCCTTCTCTTGGGATCTGTGGGTGTAACAAACTCTCTTTTCAATGTCAGTCATCTCTTGTTCTGTTGGCCTTGTCATACCTAAATAATACTAAAACCTATATTTAAAGCAGTTGGTGTAGTGAGCAGGGCGGTCTGACATCAGACTTCAGTGATGTACCAACCGGCTCTTCTTGACTTACTAACTGGCTCCACTAGAGGGTAGCAGCAGCCTGGGCGGGTGCCCCTGCCTACTGGTGTGCTCTCAGGCTGTGGCCGCAAACGCTGTTTGCAGCATTTGCTGGATGTTGCTCTTAACTCCCATGCTAAATTCAGAACTCAGAAGCAAAGTCCTCCCCAGATTCCAATCTGAGCTGAGCTACTTGTCTAGAATCTGGGATGATACCCTTGGGGCACCATTTTTTACATGAATCACCTAGGTCTACCAAAGGATCCTCTGAAAGGAGCAAGGTGTGACTTCCCTCCAAGTGCCAAGGGACCGGTCGGCACTGATATGTGTGTGTGTGTGTTGGGGAATGGGGGTAGGGCAGTGAGTTGCTATTTTCCGGTGCATTTCATCCTGCCAGTCAAGTAGAAAGAGCATGCTCTTCTGAGGCTCTGCTGAGTTTTGTTTTTGTTTTTGTTTTTTTTGACAACTACTATTAATATTTAGTATGTTCATTTGAGACAATTTGGAAAAGGGACAAAAACTACCTAACATACTACTATAATCACAGTTAATATTTCCTTGACTTTATTTACTTTTAGTTTTTATTTTTCTTTACATAATCATTTACTTTGCAATCAGGACATAAATGTAGCTTGTATTATATGTTTATCCACACACACACATTTAAAAATATTACATAACCCTGTGTTCCCATTTTGTTGCACATTTGAGCTCTACCTTTACCTTTTTTTTTCTAAACATATTTATTGGAGTATAATTGCTTTACAATGGTGTATTAGTTTCTGCTTTACAACAAAGTGAATCAGCTATACATATACATATATCCCCATATCTCTTCCCTCTTGCGTCTCCCTCCCATCCCCCCATCCCACCCCTCTAGGTGGTCACAAAGCACCAAGCTGATCTCCCTGTGCTATGCGGCTGCTTCCCACTAGCTATCTATTTTATATTTGGTAGTGTATATATGTCCATGCCATTCTCTCACTTTGTCCCAGCTTCCCCTTCCCCCTCCCCTGTGCCCTCAAGTCCATTCTCTATGTCTGCGTCTTTATTCCTGTCCTGCCCCTAGGTTCTTCAGAACCAATTTTTTTTTTTTAGATTCCATATACATGTGTTAGCATACGGTATTTGCTTTTCTCTTTCTGACTTACTTCACTCTGTATGGCAGACTCTAGGTCCATCCACCTCACTACAAATAACTCAATTTTGTTTCTTTTTATGGCTGAGTAATATTCCGTTGTATATATGTACCACATCTTCTTTATTCATTCATCTGTCCATGGACACTTAGATTGCTTCCATGTCCTGGCTATTGTAAATAGAGCTGCAATGAACATTGTGGTACATGTCTCTTTTTGAATTATGGTTTTCTCAGGGTATATGCTCAGTAGTGGCATTGCTGGGTCATATGGTAGTTCTATTTTTAGTTTTTTAAGGAACCTCCATACTGTTCTCCATAGGGGCTGTATCAATTTACATTCCTACCAACAGTGCAAGAGGGTTCCCTTTTCTCCACATGCTCTCCAGCATTTATTGTTTGTAGATTTTTTGATGATGGTCATTCTGACCAGTGTGAGGTGATACCTCATTGTAGTTTTGATTTGCATTTCTCTAATGATTAGTGATGTTGAGCATCCTTTCATGTGTTTGTTGGCAATCTGTATATCTTCTTTGGAGAAATGTCTGTTTAGGTCTTCTGCCCATTTTTGGTTTGGGTTGTTTGTTTTCTTGATATTGAGCTGCATGAGCTGTTTGTATATTTTGGAGATTAATCCTTTGTCAGTTGTTTCATTTGCAAATATTTTCTCCCATTCTGAGGGCTGTCTTTTCGTCTTGTTTATTGTTTCCTTTGCTGTGCAAAAGGTTTTAAGTTTCATTAGGCCCCATTTGTTTCCCATTTGTTTATTTTTGTTTTTATTTCCATTTCTCTAGGAGGTGGGTCAAAAAGGATCTTGCTGTGATTTATGTCATAGAGTGTTCTGCCTATGTTTTCCTCTATCAGTTTTATAGTATCTGGACTTACATTTAGGTCTTTAATCCATTTTGAGTTTATTTTTGTGTATGGTGTTAGGGAGTGCTCTAATTTCATTCTTTTACATGTAGCTGTCCAGTTTTCCCACACGTCAAGACACATATTAATCAAACTATTAAAAATTAAATACAAAGAAAAAATATTAAAAGCAGCAAGGGAAAAACAACAAATAACATACAAGGGAATCTCCATAAAGTTAACAGCTAATATTTCAGCAGAAACTCTGCAAGCCAGAAGGGAGTGGCAGGACATATTTAATGTGATGAAAGGGAAAAACCTACAACCAAGATTACTCTACCCAGCAAAGATCTCATTCAGATTCGATGGAGAAATTAAAACCTTTACAGACAAGCAAAAGCTAAGAGAATTCAGCACCACCAAACCAGCTCTACAACAAATGCTAAAGGAACTTTTCTAGGTAGGAAACACAAGAGAAAGAAAAAACCTACAATAACAAACCCAAAACAATTAAGAAAATGGTAATCGGAACATACATATCGATAATTACCTTAATTGTAAATGGATTAAATGCTCCAATCAAAAGACATAGACTGGCTGAATGGATACAAAAACAAGACCCATATATAGGCTGTCTACAAGAGACCCAATTCAGACCTAGGGACACATACAGACTGAAAGTGAGGGGATGGAAAAAGATATTCCATGCAAATGGAAATCAAAAGAAAGCTGGAGTAGCAATTCTCATATCAGACAAAATAGACTTTAAATGAAGACTATTACCACAGACAAAGAAGGACACTACATAATGATCAAGGGATCAATCAAAGAAGAAGATATAACAATTGTAAATATTTATGCACCCAACATAAGAGCACCTCAATACATAAGGCAAATGCTAACAGCCATAAAAGGGGAAATCGACAGTAACACAATCATAGTAGGGGACTTTAACACCCACTTTCACCAATGGACAGACCTTCTGACTTTCGAGCCACCCACAGGGTCAGTGTGAGAGCACCCACCTCGGAGATTCCTTCACTGTAGAGGCTTTGACAACCTTTTATCGCAGGAATCTTTGGACTACATAAAATGGCCTTAACTTTCCCAAGGGCTTCTGATGTAAGAAACTGCCCTCCTCAGACTTATGTTATGCACCACTAAAAGAACAAATGACTGGTCACTTACTGGGTTCTCCTGGAAATAGAGGTTCTCATAGACCCTGAGCTTCTGACCTTTCCATACCCAGTTGCCCATTATGCTTTGCATTATGGAAACATCACCCACAAGTTCAGCTATCAAGGTCTTTTTAATACATACTGGAGCCAAATCTGGACCCTCTGGCATATTCTACCTGCAGGAAGGAGTAGCCTCCTCTGTCCTCAGTCCCTTGCCAAATGCCATGGTGCTGGAGGAGGTCATCCTTGCCCTATACCCCTTGGCTATGGGAGCCCCTTGGATTAACTGAGTGAACAGCAATGGGAGTTCATAAATTGTACAAATGGCTCTGCCAACTATCAGAAATTATGGAGCCCAGTGGAATGTTGCTGCTTTTTAATCCCTTAGCCAGTAAGTCTTGATAAAGGATAGGATCCAAGGGTCAATACTATTGGCCAAACTTTAGGCAGTCAGTTATTGTAGCCCTGGACACCCTTTAAAAAGTTTTCTATCTTGAATCCTAAAAATGCCACCAGAAAACTACTAGAGCTAATCAATGAATTTGGTAAAGTTTCAGGATACAAAATTAATGCACAGAAATCTCTTGCATTCCTATACACTAATGATGAAAAATCTGAAAGAGAAATTATGGAAACACTCCCACTTACCATTGCAACAAAAAGAATAAAATACCTAGGAATAAACCTACCTAGGGAGACAACAAACCTGTATGCAGAAAACTATAAGACACTGATGAAAGAAATTAAAGATGATACCAACAGATGGAGAGATATACTATGTTCTTGAATTGGAAGAATCAATATTGTGAAAATGACTATACTACCCAAAGCAATCTACAGATTCAATGCAATCCCTGTCAAATTACCAATGGCATTTTTTACAGAACTAGAACAAATCATCTTAAAATTTGTATGGAGACACAAAAGACCCCGAATAGCCAAAGCAGTCTGGAGGGAAAAAAACGGAGCTGGAGGAATCAGACTCCCTGACTTCAGACTATACTACAAAGCTACAGTAATCAAGACAATATGGTACTGGCACAAAAAGAGAAACAGATTAATGGAACAAGATAGAAAGCCAAGAGATAAACCCATGCACCTATGGTCAACTAATCTATGACAAAGGAGGCAAAGATATACAATGGAGAAAAGACAGTCTCTTCAATAAGTGGTGCTGGGAAAACTGGACAGCTACATGTAAAAGAATGAAATTAGAGTACTCCCTAACACCATACACAAAAATAAACTCAAAATGGATTTGAGACCTCAATGTAAGACTGGACACTATAAAACTCTTAGAGGAAAACATAGGAAGAACACTCTTTGACATCAATCACAGCAAGATCTTTTTTGATCCACCTCCTAGAGTAATGGAAATAAAAGCAAAAATAAACAAATGGGACCTAATGAAACTTCTAAGCTTTTGCACAGCAAAGGAAACCATAAACAAGATGAAAAGACAACCCTCAGAATGGGAGAAAATATTTGCAAACGAGTCAACAGACAAAGGATTAATCTCCAAAATATATAAACAGCTCATTCAGCTCAATATTAAAGAAACAAACAACCCAATCCAAAAATGGGCAGAAGACCTAAATAGACATTTCTCCAAAGAAGACATACAGATGGCCAAGAAGCACATGAAAAGCTGCTCAACATCACTAATTATTAGAGAAATGCAAATCAAAACTACAATGAGGTATCACCTCACACCAGTTAGAATGGGCATCATCAGAAAATCTACAAACAACAAATGCTGGAGAGGGTGTGGAGAAAAGGGAACCCTCTTGCACTGTTGGTGGGAATATAAATTGATTGATACAGCCCCTATGGAGAACAATATGGAAGTTCCTTAAAAAACTAAAAATAGAATTACCATATGATCCAGCAATCCCACTACTGGTCATATACCCAGAGAAAACCATAATTCAAAAAGACACATGCACCCCAATGTTCATTGCAGCACTATTTACAATAGCCAGGTCATGGAAGCAATCTAAATGCCCATCGACAGACGAATGGATAAAGAAGATGTGGTACATATATACAATGGAATATTACTCAGCCATAAAAAGGAACGAAATTGAGTCATTTGTTGAGACGTGGATGGATCTAGAGACTGTCATACAGAGTGAAGTAAGTCAGAAAGAGAAAAACGAATATCGTATATTAACGCATGTATGTGGAACCTAGAAAAATGGTACAGATGAGCCGGTTTGCAGGGCAGAAGTTGAGACACAGATGTAGAGAACAAACATATGGACACCAAGGGGGGAAAACCGCAGTGGGGTGGGGATGGTGGTGTGCTGAATTGGGCGATTGGTATTGACATGTATACAATGATGTGTATAAAATTGATGACTGATTAAAAAAAAAAAAAGTTCTCTATCTTGCCGTAAGCCTTAATCTCTCTTAATCCAGTACCCCTTGGCTGATTCACATTGGATACCAACTTTAAGAACTTTCACATCACTTTTCCCTATATTGAAAGAGGAATTTGTCTCACATCCATGTATATAAAAACTCAGTGTATATGAGGTCCTTTAATAACATCTCCCCCATCTTTATGCATGTTTGATCTTGATCCCATCCCATAAGGGCTGGAGGCCAGGTCTAAGATGCATGCATACTCTCTTAGGAGCGATTAACCATAGATTAGCCCATGAGTCAGGAAGCTGCTCAGGAGTTATGGGACCCATCTGAGCATAAACTTCTACCACGTGAAAGCAAAGCAAAACAAAATCTGTCAAGTGCAGTTGCACACCATTTTGTTGACTATTGCTCTCATTACTGTTGGTCTGGGTGCTTTCATTGGCTTGCAGTCTGGAGGCTCAAACCCCCCAAGGAAGCCACTGTTTTTTGTTTGTTTGTTTGTTTTTTTAAACTTTACTTTTTTGTTTGTTTCTTTTGTTTTGTTTTCTGTCTGCAAAGCATGCGGGATCTTAGTTCCCCGACCGGAGATCAGACCCGTGCCCCCTGCAGTGGAAGCGCAGAGTCCTAATTACTGGACCACCAGGGAATTCCTGGAAGCCATTGTTTTAATCAGACATGGTAAATGCTAAGACCAACAAGCCATCGAGGTTGGCTGATACAAGCCCTATGACCCAAAGACTGTCAGTGATGAAATCACTTATCAAGTCACATAGACAGAACTGGTTATAATAGCTGATGTATCTTCTGGTTAAAATTACATAGAATAACATCATTGCATCAAGGGTTTCCCAATTCAGTTAAGAAATTGGTTTAATTGCCAAAACTGTGGGCTTTAACACAGGATGTTAATGGAACAAACAACACACAGGCAGCCATCCATTGTTCTTTCCATACCTGTGGATTTATTAAAGTTATCAGTGTGTTACGACTGATCTCCCAATGCCTCTGCTCAGAACGGCCTATGAGACAAATGGGCAAAAGAGACAGGCTCTCCCCATTTCTCAATCCACAACTGATGCAAGCAATTGTTAGGAAATCGAATTGGAAAACCAGCCATAGATGACCCCAAAGCAAATCCATTAACCCTGACATAAGTGTGTCCCAAGTTTTCTGATCTTTTTTGCTCATATGTTTTACCAACACCCTTACCAGTTGGTCTCTCTAGGTTCAAGCGGCTTAAAGTGTGCTCTATAGACCAGTAGCCTTTACCTCCTTCAGGAGGGTTTTGGAAATGCAGAATATCAGACTCCCTAACCCCAGACCACAGAGGCAGAATCTGAATTTTAAGAAGATCCCAAGGTGAAGTAGACGTACATCAAGTTTGAGAAGCACATATCTAGGAGAACTAGAATAAAAAGACTCCATTTTCACCCTGTGTAGTTTTTGTTTGGGAGGATTTTTTTTCTTCTCACCAAATTTTGGAAAAGGTAGAATAGTTCAGTTATAACACTGAGAAAAGCAATGGAACTTTTAGGCATTTGAGTTGTTGACCCCAACAGCATTAGCTAAGTCAATAGTGGCTTTCTGGTGTGCAGTTTGCTGTACAATTGTTGAAAGAGATAAAAAGGGTTGGATCTATATTTCAGCCAGTACTAGTGGTTTGGAACAAGCAAATGTAAAATCAAAATGAACAAGGATCCCAGTATCCCCCAAACTTAAAAGCTCTTTGCCACAGTAAATCATAGAGAAGATCCTCTCCTTTTCTATTGAGTCAGCAAGGAGCTATTGAGAATTTGTTAAGTTCTGAGTCTATAAGAATGAATAAAATCCCTGCCAGTCTTGAAAACCTCACCATCTGATTGAAATTCAAATAAATAATTAGGAGACAACGTGGGCACCAGCTGTTTCAAGAATGGGAAGAACCTATCAATTCTGCTCAGGAAGGTCTCACACTGGGGCTGACTTTGGGCTGCGTAGAATGTATCCTCCAGTTGGACAGGTGATGGCAGAGGCAGCATTTGGGCCCCTCTAAGAGGGTTTCAATCCTGAGTCCAGAGGTCACACGCCACTGTGGTAGCATTCTTCTTGCTAGAAGCAGTCAGGTAGTGAAGGCGCAGGAAAGAAATAGGTTTGGAATAAATTGATGCTTTTCTGCACTAGTGTGTGCCATGAGCACAACTCTGGGACTTAGCATTTGATTACTAATCCAATTCTATATGATTTGATAATGTACTATGAGTATAGAAGATGCTATCACTGGGGGAAGTTGAGGGAATGGTACACAGGGACACTCTTCACTGTTTTTGAAGCTTCCTGTGAGTCTTAAGCTATTTCAAAATGAAAAGTATATGTAAAAAGTACCTGATATTTAATTGCTTTAGAGCCTAAGAAAACTTTGCTTTCTGAGTCTTAATTTTCTCATCTGTAAAATGAATATAGTAGTATAAACCATAGTAGTTATAGTAATTCCAGTAGTATAACTCTATATACCATGATTGCATATACCATACATCCTATACTAGACCACAGTCTAGTATACATTTGTTGTTTTGGTTTTTTTTTCTGAGTGTTCATTACCCTTTCTTCAGAGAATCACCCACTTGTATTTAGTCTTGATTGAACTATCAATTAATATTCTCTGCTCTCTCCTAGACAAGGGCATAGAGTTAGAGAAAGAGATGACTCAAATTAGGCCAATCTATCAGTATCAGTTACCCATTAGTGTATTACAGACCATTCCTAAATTTAGTAATTAAACAACATTTTGTTATTTCTCACAGTTCTGGGTTGGAGGGGCAGTTTTGCTGCTGGTTTCACCTGAGTTCACTCATGTGGATGAATTTAGCTGGTGGGTTGGAAAAGAATTGGGCTTATGCTGGACTGCTTGGCTTAAATGTCTGGACCCCAGCTGGTAGTTGAGCCTTCCTCTCTGAGCTTGTGCTCCTTCCATGGAATTTGTTACACTATAGAAGGCTGTCCTGGGCCTCTTCATGGCATGGTGGGATCAGGTTCCAAAAGGGTGAATGCAGAAGCTGCAAGCCTCCTGAAGCCTTGCCCTGGCACTTGCCCAATATCACCTCCACCACATTCTCTCGGTTAAAACAAGTCAGAGTCCATTTTCAAAGGGTGAGGAAATAGACTCCAACTTTTGATGGGAGGAGCTACAAAGAATCTGTGACCTGGGACTTCCCTGGTGGTACAGTGTTTAGGACTCTGTGCTTCCACTTCAGGGGGCACGTGTTCGATCCCTGGTCAGGGAACTAATATCCCACATGTTGCTTCGTGCGGCCAAACAAAAAAAAGAATCTGTGACCATATATAATCTACCACACCCAGCACTTCTCTCCCGGGACTTTAAATCTGGGGCAGAGTGATGTACAAACTGATGGGAAAACCTAGAGTTAGTTCATCCCTTAGAGAAATTTCAACAAGACAGTATATTAATTAGTTTCTGCTACCCAGATCCTACATGCTTTTTCCTGCCTTTTCAAACCTGTTTCTTCAGCTATTCCTTGGATTCTGTGATCACCCTTATACCTTTCTTATAAATCCTCCTTGTGCTTGACTTGGATAGAGTTGGTTTCTATTGCCTGCATTTAAAGAACCCTGGTATGAATAGCTCCTTTGTAGAGCTGCTGTGAGGATCAAATGAGATAATGTAAATGAAGCACTTAGCAGGGTCTAGGCCCATAGAAAACTTTCAATACATTTAGGTATTATGACTACAGTGATTGGAACTTTAGAGGGCTGACTAGAGAGAAAAGGGTGACTAAAGATTCTTGCTTCTGTTCTCAGGGATATTAAGAGCTTTGAAACTGGGCTGATTGGGCATCATGTGTGGGTCAGGCCTCTTTTTATAACTTCTATAAATAGGCACAAAGAGTCTGAGGCCAGTCATTGGTAGATTTTAAAGTTATGTTTATGTGATTTCACAATGAATTTACTCTCTAAAAAGGGAGAAGCAGTACCTGCCCAGAGACTGCCACCCCTTGTAGCACAGTTCCTCCAGAGTATTAAAACAGAAACTGAAATAAATATCAGGAACATGGGAAGAGGCTCATATTGGTGACAGTGATCCTGACAAGGTATCATGCTCTTTTTGTCTCCCCACCAATTATATTTCACTTTCTGATGGAATCACTTACTGAAAGTTCTGGTCCTTAAACACCTGATATAGACTCAATGCACATGGGAATTCCATATATGATGAAGCTGGCATCTCAAAAATCAGTAGGGGGGAAAAGTACTGTACTACTTTATAGATGACAATTGAGTGGTTATTTGGGGCAAAAAAGTTGGATCTATGCCTCAAACACACCCTCACATACATTCCACATAAATCCAATATTAAACTGTAAGAAACAAATTCATTAAAGGACTAGAGGAAAGCAGCAGAAAATTATTTTTACACCTTTGGAACGGAAAAGCTTTTTTAACCATGACTCAAATCAATAAGACATCAAAGGCTGATAAATTTGACATCGTGAAAATTTAGAAAACTGTGGATGACAACACACACACACATGCCATAGACAAATTCAAAAGACAAGTGACAAATTGAGAAAAAATATTTTTCAACTCATATCACAGATATAAGGTTAATCTCCCTAATACATAAAAAGCCTCTAAAAATTAATAAGAAAAAATAAACTAATAACCTAACAGAAAAATGAGACAATTTAGAGAAAAAGAAAAAATAAATGACTCCTATTAGTCCATTTAGGAACTAACTTGTTAAACACACGTACACAACTTGAAACTATACTGAGAAAGCATTTTCGCCTGTCAAATTGACAAAACCTTCAAGATTTGATGACATCCTTTGTTGGCGAGGATGCAGTAGAGAAATGGGTGCTCAGACATTTCTGCTAGGAGAGTTAAGTTAGTACAATCCTTATGGAGACCACTTTGTCAATAAATGTTAAAATTCTAAATGCTTATACTTTTGCACCCAGAAATTAAAGTTTTAGGAATTTTTGTCTTACAGAAATATTCGCATACATATGAAATAGTTTGTAATAGTAAAGATTAAAAGCAAATTAAATTTCCATCAATAGCCAACTTAAATTATGGTACATTCATACAATAAAACTCACTCAATGGTTAAAAAGAGGAAGAAAAGAAGGAAATGAGAAAGCTTTTTATGTACTGACATGGAAGTTTCTCTAAAATTTATCAAGGAAAAAAAGCAAAATATAGAACAATAGATGTAGTGTGTCATAATTCATGGTTAAAAAGGGGGAAGGCAGAGGAGAATGTATTTTGAAATGGTCTTTAAATATCTTTGCCTGCATATGTATCCAAAAGCTCTGAGAGCTCACACACACATAAAATAAACAAAAAAACCTAGTAACAGTATGGGATTGGAATGTGGGAATGGGGAAGGAAGACCTTTCACTGTCATACCTTCTTATGTTTTTGCTTTTTGAACTACTCAAATGTATTGCTTAGCCAAAAAAATAGTAATAACTAAAAGAAATAACATCAAAGACAGAAGAAAAAAATAAAAAGAAGTTCCTGTCTTTTAAGGAAGACTAAGGAATTCGAGGTGTTCCATGTGCTACAGTTCTAATGAGATTAATTAGGTGACAAACATTTGTAGAGCCTGTACACTTTACAAAGTACTTTACCCCTTGATCTCTCTACACTGTACTATTGCTCCCTTAATTCTTAAGACAGGCTACGAAGTTGGTTTTGTTATTCCCATTTAATAGTAGCTGAGAAAATTGAGCCTCTGCCATTCACAAATCCCCAGATCTCCAGCATTAACACAAAGCTGGAACATAACCTGAGTTTCCTCTCTCCAGACTGACTTCTTTGTACCATGCCATGCTGCCGTGGGGCACTTAGCCTTGGCTGTTGGCCTGGGTGGCTACACTCTACATGTTCCCATTGTCCTGTGGAATGTACAGCCATACTTATTCTCTGGAGTGACAATACAGATAGATGCTTGTGCTGACCCTGTCCTGAATCAAGGCTCCTGCAGTCTCCTTCCTGTGCAGGAATATGTATTATGGACATAATCATACTGTGACATGATAAACACTTGATTTCAAGACCCAGATTCCTAACAAAGAACAGCTGTGTGTCTTAACTAACTGTGGCACATTTGGACAGCTTTGTAATTCCTTCCAGGAAGGAAAGTTGTGAAACTTGAAAGATGAATAAGGTGGGATGGATAGGGAATGAGGAAGGAGAAGGTAGTAGGAAACTCAGTCACTGCAGAGAGAATCCAAAAGACTCACAAGGTGTTAGTTCTGGTAGGAATTTGGAGACAGTACAAGAGCCCTATTTTACAGATAATAATAAGGAACTTTCATAAGCCTATATATTAGACACTGTTTTAAGTGCTTCATTTCACAGGCATACCTCAGAGATACCGTGGGTTCAGGTCAAGACCACTACAATAAAACAAATATCACAATAAAGCAAGTCACGTGAATTTTTTTGTTTCCTAGTGCCTATAAAAGTTACTTTTACACTATACTGTAGTCTATTTAGTGTATAATAGCATTATGTCTTAAAAAACAATGTACATACCTTACTTAAAAATATTTTATTGCTAAAAAATGCTAGTCATCATCTAAGACTTCAGCAAGTCATAATCTTTTTGCAATAGTAACATCAAAGATCACTGATCACAGATCACCATAACAAATAATGGAAAAGTTTGAAATATTGCAAGAATTACCAAATTTTTGTGACACAGAGACACAGTTATCAATTACTGTTGGAAAAAGGTCATCAATAGATTTGCTTGATGCAGAGTTGCCACAAACCTTCAATTTGTAAAAAACACAATATCTGAGAAGTGCAATAAACAGTAGCTAAATAGAACAGGGTAAGCCTACAATAACTCACTAAATTCCCATATCAACCTTATGAAGTAGATACTATTGTGCACCTCTTTTTTTTGCTTATAGATAAACTGAGGCACCGAGAGTTTAAGCAACTTATATAAGGTCATACAGCTAGTAAGTGGTAGAGATGGCTATTAGAATACAGATAGACTGGTTCTGAGTCCATGTTCTTAACCATTAAACTCTGAGGGAAAGTGATTTGTCCAATTCAACTACTGAGTGAAACAAACTTGAACTAGAGCCCAGGTTTTCTGCACTGACGTCCAGAGAACATCCCGTGTAGACCCACAATAGGCACTGTGTGCAGAGGATAACTGTGATAGAGTTAAAAAGATGTATAAGAAAAAAGGAAAGAAGGAAAACAGAAAGAAAGAAAGGAAGGAAGGAAGAAAGAAGGAAAGAAAGAAAGAAGGAAGGAAGGAAAGGAGGGAGGGAGACAGGGAGGGAGGAAGGGAAAAAAGGAAGAAAGAGAAAGAAGGAGGGGAGAGAGGGAGGGAGGAAGAAAGGAAGTCATACTATTTTCCTCATCCCCAAGGTATATAGTCCAGCTGCCGACTGACTTCCCTCTGTCTGTCTGCAGACCAAAAGCTCTGATAGTCTGCTGTAGGGTGCTCTAAAGGGGCTCAGAAGAGTGATGCTATTTTGTCATTTTGACCAAAGTTTCACCAGGTGACTATATTACCCTAACTACATGCTTTTTCTGCCTTTGGTCTTCTCTCTCATCAATTAAGGGGAAATTGCCCTGGTCAACAAAAACTATGCTTCTGAGTTTTGTTTTTTTTTTGAAGAATAATAACTATTCTCAGACACAATTTGCTGACTCTTTAAATACATTATCTTATTATTCCTATTTTAGAGATGAGAAAATTGAGTGTCAGGTAGGTTAAATAATTTGTTCAAAATCATATAGCCAGTAGGTAGATGGACTGGGATTTGGAGCCAAGACTGTTTGATTCTTTCTTAATCTGTTCAGGCTGCTATAACAAAACTGGGTAGCTTATAAACAGACTGGGTGACTTATAAACAACATAAATTTATTTCTCATAGTCTGGAGGCTGGGAAGTCCAAGATCAAGGTACCAACAGATTTGGTGTCTGGTGAGAACATGCTTTCTGGTTCATTGATGGCCATCCTCTCAATGTCCTCACATGGGAGAAGAGGGCAAGGGAGCTCTCTGGGGTCTCTTTCATAAGGGCACTAATTCCATTCCTGAGGGCTCCATGCTTGTGATCTCGTCATCTCCCAAAGTCCCAATTACAAATACCATCACATTAGACATTAGCATTTAACATATAAATTTTAGGAGGACACAAAAGCAGTCTATTGCAGATTCTAAAACCTAGTCTTTAAAAAATTTTTTTTGAAGTGTGTCATGTACTTTATTTTTTTAACTTTATTTTTTTATACAGCAGGTTCTTACTAGTTATCTATTTTATACATATTAGTGTATATATGTCAATCCCAATCTCCCAATCCATCCCCCCACCACCCCACCCGCCAAAGCCTAGTCTTTAATATGACAATGTTTTGCTTCCCCAGAGTATATTTAGCACCATGTTCTAGGCCAAGAGATAATAACTCCAAATGAGAACACAACCCCCAAGGGGAAATAGATTTCTTGTTGGTAGAACTCTATATATGCTTTATAGTTCTACAACAATAGCAGATTTCTCTAAGTTACTGAGTTAAGACAATGTGTTTTATAAGAAAAACCCAAAGCATGAGCAATAAATCCATGGATTTCATTTTTTGATTTTACAATAACCAATATGTGTTTCTTGAATGCCTAGTAAACATTCTGTTCTATGGTGTGATGCTACCTGTTTTCCCTGCCTCGTAAGACTCTTGCCACCCATTCTTATTTACCTCATAGACTTCTCATATGTCTCATTTTATTAGTCAGCAAATGTGGTGAATGACCTTACATTTCCTAATGCTCTTTTCTGGGCAGCAACAAGTGGGGATAAATTAAAGCTTTAATGAAATGTTCTGTAGCATCAAAAGGAACCAGAGCAAAAGTCAAGTGGATAGATAGCAAAGTGCTGATACAGACATTTGTTTCGGGTGGAGCCATTTCAACTAAAGTGCAAAAGGCATCCTGTTAAGGGGGAGAATTTGTGTCTTTGAATGGCTTTTCCCCTTTCATGCATGTGGTATTTTTTGAGTGCCTACCAACTTTCTAGACTTTATTTTTGGCTTAGGATACAAAACAGATAAAAATCCCTGCTTTTCAGGGATTTTTACATTCTAGTGGGGAAAGATAGAATATATACATAATAGCAAGTAAATTAAATTGTATATTAGAGAGTGGTGTGTTTTGGAGAAAAAATGAAATAGCGGATGGTGTTAAGGAGTGCTAGGAGGTGGGCAATTTTAAACAGTGTGTCCTCAGGGAAAACTTCACTGGAAAGTTGACATTTGGATCAAAACTAAAAGAGATGAGGGAGAAAAGCAAGCTGATATCCGGGAGGTGAGCCTTCCAAGCAGAGGGAAGAGTAACCGGTAAAGCCCTGGGGTGATGTGGGGAGCAGACACTAGAAGAATGGTGAAGGGGTCAGAGTGGCTAGAGCAGAGAGAAGGAGGTGAGGGTGGGAGGAGGTGAGGTCAGAGAGGTGGAAGGAGACAGGTACTGTTGGGCCTTGTAGGTCATTAAAAGTTCTTGGCATCCTGCTTAACCATGACTATAGCAGCATTTGTAATCTCATCATTGGCAAAGCATACCATGCTTGTTTATGTCCTTGATCAAATTTGAGTCTACCTTGCGAGACTGAGAAACACAGCCGGTATTACTGAACCCAGAACCAGAGATGAGGAACCAGAATCAGAAAATATTGAATGAATTACCAACTTCTCAGAGAGTGATTTGACCTTATGTCTCCTCATTTCTAGATCTTTTTCCTTTCTACCATATCTTGATTCTATCCCAGGATATCTATACTTTTAAAATAGAGAGCGGATAACAATGCAGAAACTCCAGTTCACTCTTAGCTTTGATGTAGTCTCACTTTTTTGTTCCCTGGTCCATTTCACTATCCACAGATGCAAAGGACTTCAGGTTACACACAACCCAGCCCTATGGGGCACCATTTATATAGACTGCTGTGTGAATGGTTCCCCCTGGAGCTGAGCCAAGTGCTGGTCCTTCTATTATCTACCAGCTTTCTTCATCTTGACTTTGTCTCTTCTTTCTAGCCCTGTGAACTCAATGGCAGAATTGAGTTCCCAGAGTATATTCTTGCCCTCTGAACTCAATGGCAGAATTCGATATTCCTAATTTTGACTCTTTGCATCCCCTAAATAGATTATGGTTTGCACTGATGCTTTGGCAAATAATTGGCCTACAACCAGCCCAACCTTGAGACCTCATCTGGCATTATTTTCCTAGTAGGCATGTCAGCTGTTCCTATTCCGTCCTGTCCCTCACTCCCATGTCCAATAAAAATGGGGCAGTTCCCGTCTACATCCATCTACCCAGCCTTGAGAAAATCAGCTCATCCCCTCAGACAGTTGGTATTTATCTTTGATTCTTGTGTTTATTTCAAATTTCTCAAGCCCTAGGCTGTAAGTTGTTGTTGTTGTTGTTGTTTCGTATGCTGTTTTTGCAGAGTCTTTGATGGTCTTTTTCACAGATCAGTAAGCCTGAGCCAATTTGATGAATGGAGTCTTCAGAAATGGACACTCATTAAACAAACAGATCTGCTAAGCTAATACAATTTGTTATGGAATGAGCAAATTTCCTCTTATGCAATCTTCTCTCATGAGAGTGGGCTGTGCTGGGGAGGAAAGCAGCTGCTTTCTCAAGGGTCTTTGTGTCCCTAGTCACTACTGCAATTTATAGAGGGGTGATCATAGCTGCATACTTTCCCATGCCCCACCTCCGGACTTCTGGGTTGGGGAGTGAATTGTGAGACTCCTTGAAGTTGCAGAACTGAGACCTCTAGCAACAGATTGCTTCTGTGTTCTCAGTCACTGTGAGAACTGGTTTCTGACATTGTGTTCTATTTCTCTAGAAATAGAGAAAGTGAGGGTGACTTGTCCTTTCTCAATTAAACCTCCTTTTCTTCCTCTAACCCTCCAATCCTGGATCCCTTTGGATCATATTGTTCTCTTCACCTAGAACCAGTAAGCTTCCTTTGGAGGAAAAAGAGGCATCCTTTGTTTATCTTTTAACATATGATTAAAAATATAAGGTAATCACATGCAGTACCAATATACTGCAGCACAAGTACCAGCCAGGAGAGGACCCCCACAATGGGGCAGGTCAGATTTTCTTGCTCTCCATGCATGCTTTCTATTTTCTTATTTCTCCCTAGGAACTATTGTCTCCAGTTTTTCCAAAGAGATGTTAGTCTATGCAGTCAGACATATGGCAAACTTATCACCATGTGGATGGGTATACCCCCAGGAGAAAGGGGTTGTATTCAGGAGTTGGAATTGTTTGAGCTCACTTTTTAGTATTACTTGAAAGGCCCCCTTAAAGAATCTTCCAGTGCTGAGGCAATGTGAGCTGCTGCATCACCTGCTGTCTGGGAAGCAGTATGGAGGGCCTCATCAATGCCTTTGCTTTCCACCATCAAGCTGCTGTGGCCAAGGACTGCAGCCTCCCACTGGTTACACCCAGAGCTCCTCTGTTGTGTTTCAGTGCTGCCCTTCCCAGGTCCCTGAGAAGTCAAAGCCAGTTGGTAGTAAAACTCTCTGTATTAGTTTCCTGAGGTTGCCATAACCAATTACCACACACTTGGTAGCATAAAACAACAAAAATTTACTCTCTCACAGTTCTGGAGGCTAGAAGTCTGAAATCCTACAGGGCTGTGCTTCTTCCAGTGGACCTAGGGGAGAATCTTCCTTCCTCTTCCAGCTTCTGGTGGCTACAAGCTTTCCTGGGCTTGTGGCCCTATCACCTTCTCCTCTGTGTGCCTATTCTCATGTGTCTCTTATAGGGACACTTGCTATTGGATTTAAAGCCCACCCAGATAATCCAGGATGAACTCATCTTGAGATCCCTAACTTAATTACAACTGCAAGGACCCTTTCTCCAATAAAGTCACGTTCATATGTTTCAAGAATTGACATGGATATAGCTTTAGGGGGGGCATTCTTTTACCCATTCTTTTTTTTTTTTTTTTAACATCTTTATTGGAGTATAATTGCTTTACAATGGTGTGTTAGTTTCTGTTTTATAACAAAGTGAATCAGCTATACATATACATATATCCCCATATCTCCTCCCTCTTGCGTCTCCCTCCCACCCTCTCTATCCCACCCCTCTAGGTGGTCACAAAGCACCAAGCTGATCTCCCTGTGCTATGCGGTTGCTTCCCACTAGCTATCTATTTTACGTTTGGTAGTGTATATATGTCCATGCCACTCTCTCACTTCGTCCCAGCTTACCCTTCCCCCTCCTCATGTCCTCAAGTCCATTCTCTACGTCTGCGTCTTTATTCCTGTCCTGCTCCTAGGTTGTTCAGAACCATTTTATTTTATTTTTTTAGATTCCATATATATGTGTTAGCATACCATACTTATTTTTCTCTTTCTGACTTACTTCACTCTGTATCAGTCTCTAGGTCCATCCACCTCAATACAAATAACTCAATTTTGTTTCTTTTTATGGTTGAGTAATAGTCCATTGTATATATGTGCACATTTTCTTTATCCATTCATCTGTCGATGGACACTTAGGTTGCTTCCATGTCCTGGCTATTGTAAATAGAGCTGCAATGAACATTGTTTTACCCATTCTTATCATATATTTTTTTTAACCTGGGCACTAAGGTGGTCTCTTGGCCTTAGAATTAGATGGAAACCAATCAAACAAACAACCCCTCTCCCCCAAGCACCCTTAGTTTTAGTCCAAAGACTTTTATTTCCCAGGGACCAGATTAGTCCCAAGCTGGAGTGAAAGATAAGTTCCTAAGATTGATATCTTACCAGTCTCCCCATTCACCTCTCCTAGGGCTTCTTCACACCTCTTCCTCCAAAACCCTCATGAAGCTAGCAAGGCAGCAGCTCTGGTGTTTCCCCACTGTCAGCCATATGCCTAGACATGATGGTTTTCCCAGAATGAACACAGCTGAGGCAAAGCCAGGACCTCTCTCCACCCCCTCCCCCAACCATAAGCAACAAGGATATATTGTATAGCACAGGGAATGCTAGCCATTATCTTGTAATAACTTACAATGGAGTATAATCTGCAAAAATACTGAATTACTACGCTGTACATCCGAAAACAATATAATTCTGTAAATCAACTATACTTCAATAAAAAAAAAAATCTTGGTGACTGTTCCTCTCCAAAATTAAACCACACCAAGAGGCTTTCACAAAATTAGTACTCGATAAATATTTGTTGAATGAAGAAATGAATAAACCATAAACTGTTTCTTTCACAATTAAATCTTTATAATTCCCTTTATTGAACTGCAGCCTACTGAAACTATTGTGCAAGTGAAACATTTGGTGAATTGAATTGAACCAAACCTGAAAACAAAAATGAAATAGACACATAAAATGAAATGAAGTAAACCCATTGTGATAGTTAATTTTATGTGTCAACTTGGCTGGGTCATGGTGCTCAGATATTTGGTCAAACATTATTCTAGATGTTTCTGTTAGGGTGTGTTGGGTGAAATCTGCACGCAAATCAGTGGACTTTGAGTAAAGCAGATTGCTCTCCATAATATGAGTGGGTCTCATCCAAACCACTGACTTGGGAATAGAAGGAAAGGCTGACCTCCCTCAAGCAAGGGGGAGTTTGGCCCGCAGACTGCCTTAGGATATCATCTGCAATATTGGACCTTCCTGATTCACCAGCAGACTGCCTTTGCACTAAAACTGCCACTCTTTTCTGAGTCTCCAGCCTGCTGGCCTCCCCCAGATTTTGGACTTGTGGAACCTTCACTGTTGCATGAGTCAATTCCTTAAAATAGATCTCTCTCTCCCTGTATCTATACATCCTATTGGTTCTATTTCTCTGAAGAGCACTGACTAATTCACCCACACTATGCCAAAGGCCAAACACAAAACCAGTGGTAATAATATTGATTTTTTTTAACCCAGTTAAAGTTGATATGGCTCTGCTCGCTACTGAATTAAAAGACTTTATACTCCTAGAAGTCAGATTGTAATGTGTGTTTTTTATATCCCACAGTCTCAAACAACAAACTCAGCTCATTTAACCACATATATACTTTATTTTTATATTTAGGTTGTTGATACAAAGTTTCCTCGTGCCTGGGGTTGGCGTCACTATCAAGTTTTATAAGCAGGGATAGGAGAGCCCACTTCAGCTTTCAGCGATTCTCAAAGTGTGGTCTCTGAAAAGCAACATCAGCATTACCAGGCACTTGTTAGAAATGAATGTGAGGAGGCCCAACCAAGACATACTGAATCAGAAACTCTCGAGGAGTGGCCCAGTAATCTGTCTTTTAACAAGCTCCCAAGGTGGTTTTGATGCAAACTAAAGTTTGAGAACCACTGCTTTTACTATAAAATGCCAAAACATTTCCCCAGTTACAGAAGGTAAAGGTATTCCCCCAAATACCTCTTTTGATTGGGAGGGCCCTGAATAGAATCCTTCTAGATTGGCTACTGGAAAAGTAATAATTTTGTACAACCAGAAATGCAGATAGATTTAGAAAACAGTCCCAACCTGACTTTTGCTGTACCTGAGAAATTAGCAAAAGTAGTAAAAATAAGCAAATTTCTATCACTGCTCAAATCTTACCCTCCACTTTAGTTAGACTCAATTCCTGTTCCTTCCTGTTTTTGTGCTTTCCCTCAGGCTTTTTACCCCATCACCTAAATTACCAATCCTCTCTCTGATTCATTGATTAACCAACCACTCAAGACCCAGCTGAAGTCTCATCTTTCTTATGATGTCATTTCAGCTACACTGTTCTCTCCCTTTACCAAATATCTGGTAGGATTATCGCATTTTCTCAATTACTTTAAGTCAGCATTGGATTGCATTGCTATTTATTTTTTCTCCCCTTCCCAGACCCCACAAAAGATTGCAAACCTCTGAAGGGAGGGGTGTACCACTTTAGGTATACAACTTCGGTCAGCTCACTCTGCTAAAACAAGACACCACGAAGTGGGTGGCTTATCAACAACAGAAATTTATTTCTCATAGATCTGGAGGCTAGAAGCCTAAGATTATGGTGCCAGGATGTCCAGGTTCTGGTGAAGACTCTCTTCTAGGTTGCAGATGGCTGACTTCTGGTTGTATCCTCACATGGTGGAAAGAGCTAGCTAGCTCTCTGGGCTTTTCTTATAAGGGCACTAATCCCATCATGAGGGCTCCACTTTCATGACCTAATTACTTCCCAAAGTTCCCACTTCCTAATTTGATGATATTGGGGATTAGATTTCAACATATGAATTCTGTGGGGAAGGACACAAACATTTAGTCGATAACAATACCCCAAAGCACCTAGCACAATGCTAAACACATAGTAGATAAGTAACCTGTCCTTGTTAAGTTAAACTGATCAACAGATCACCATCAATTTTATTGGTCTCTGGCAATTGCTAAGATTGCCAGAGACCAATAAAAGATTTGCCTGTCTTTATTCAGCTATCATGAAGAAATCACCATTCTGTGCCTTGGAAGAATTATGTTCTAGGAAAGGAAAAACAAGTATACACAAATAAATATAAAAATCAAACTGGGTCCTTGTAGAGGTGCAAACAGTGTGCTACAAGATTACAGAGGTGGGAGCAATAAAATACCATCCAAACAAACTGTATCTTCAGCATCCAGAGCACTGTTGGCACTCAGTAAATATTTCTGATGGACTAAATAAGGTCCAGATTTTGTTGTTTTTGTAGTAAATAGAACAGAACACAATACTACTCAAGAAATATTTGTGGAATGAATGAATCAACTCAGGTTAAACATTAGACCTGAGATTCAAGCGCTCACCCAGCCTCACGGCCAGGAGCATACCCTAATACGTGGTGAGCCCTCTTGTTTCTAAAGTCTATGCACTGGGCTAAATCTGTAGTAGGAATTTGCTTTTGCAGAAAGTGGATCAGAAGGTTGTTCCTGCTCAGAGAGATGGGATTCTCTTATGGTGACTATATCACGTTTCCCTTGGAGAGCAAATAATATTTCTGCATCATCATCTGATGGTCCTCAGTCATCTGCTCAGAAAACTCTGCATGCTTGGGGAGCTGAACACTCCAGTTCCCAGTGGCGGTCCTGAATTTGATATGGTGGAACCTGGTAGATGGAGATCCTGATGCCTCTGCTAACATGACTTACAAGGCTGCTAACATAGCTGCCTTCATTTGAGCTCTGGGGCTGCTGAGAAACCCCAGGCTGGATAAAGTACCTGTTTTTGAATGGAGAAGGGGACTTCCTTTACCCAAGGGTCTGTTGCTCCACTGGAGGGAAATAATTTACCCCCCCAGTGGACAGCTTTCTAGTATACTGGAAAGGACACTAGAAGGAGAACCAGGAGATACCAGTTCTGAGCTCTGTCATTAGCTAACTGCATGACTCTGGGCAATTCACATTTGTAGGTTTCAGTTTTCTCTGCAGAACAAACAGATCATCTAGTTTAATTCTAGCTCCTTCTAGCTTAGACATTCTATTATTTCTGATTTCACTGCTCTTATGCCTATTTGGTATCAATTTCTAGGCATCAAAGAATACGTTTGCCTCAATGTACTATGTCCACCTGGATAATACTTTTCCTGATTACTCAAGTTTCTGGCTAATTTCTCATTATTTTCTGGTCTTTCTGGGATTTCTGGCAAATTCTAACATCAGTCTTTGTGTGTCTAGTTTATAAAGCATGCAACTAATCTCTAATTTATTTTGTTTCAACTGCTATATTTCAAAATTGACCCTAATTATCCAGGCTATAAAGCCAAGGCTCTAAACCATAAACAAAGGAATTATCATGATTAGAACCATTTCTTCATGACTGGACTCACTAGAGTTCAGAGAGGTTGGAACCGCTGAAGCCCAAGTTACCGAGACCTTGAGGTCTCCAAGGTCACCTAGCCCAGAATTGTTGGTATTTTTAGAAACTGGTGTAGAGTTACTATTGAGAAATGGGAGTGTGATAAAATTACTTCCAGCAGTATTTGTTGGCTGAACTGAATCTTGAAGCCTGTTTTGTGTTGGGATGACAAGGTGAACAAAGTATATAGGAGCATGGGATCTGACACATTCAGGGATTTTCTTTTCATAAACTTTTGGATGAAGCTGATCTCAAGCACTAATAAAAGAATGTTCACTCTGTCTTGGGGGCTTTTATAGTATCTTTGGTGACTTGAGGGTTGTAGCATTAGGGATATAGGGTTCTCAGTCTAGGATTCCAAGAGAACTCTTCCTTAATGGGCATAATGACAGCAGAGGTGGCCATGCCAATAGTGAGGAGGGAGGGAAGTCCTGGTGCAATTGATGGTTTCAGGACAAGGGAAGGGACATAGAAGAGTGAGGCCAGAAGGATCTAAAAGGCCATACTTAGGTGTTCTTAGGTTAATATGGCTAAAGGTCTCAGAAAATTTTAATGAGAATTCTTGGTTTGCTAAAGTTGTTTTTGTTTTTTGTTCTTTGTTTTAGACCATCTTTCAGGAAATTCAAACTTCCCATTATTAATCATATCAATGACTATCATCTATTGAGGACCCATCATTTTCTAAGACCTGTGATGTCTAATATAGTAGTTACATGGTACTACTTAAATTTAAATCAAATAAAATTTAAAAATTAAAAATTCAGTTCCTATCTTATGGGCATTATTCCTAATCCTTACCCTCTCTACAGTATTATTACCTCATTTTTGCTGCTGAGGAAATCAAATCTCAGAGGGGTTCAGTGATTTGAGCAAGTTTGTGTACAGAGTAAGTGGCAGAGTTAGGACACAATTTTAAGTTGGTCTGATTCCTAAGCCCTTATTCCTCTCTTTCTTCCTTCCTTCCTTCCCTTCCCTTCCTTTCTTTCTTCCTTTCTTCCTTCTTTCCTTTCTTTCTTTCTTTCCTTCTTTTTGGTTTTGTTTTTTAATGAATATTCCAAATATAGGGAACTATAGAGAATAAATGAACTCTACTGTAATCTTATACGGTTGTCAACTGAAAAAGTATACTCACAACCTAAATTTGAGAGTTATGTTTTATTCAGTGGATATGCTGAGGACTTCAAGCCTGGGAGGCAGTATCTCAAGTAACCCTGAGAAAACTGCTCCGAGGAGGCAATGTACCATGTTTCTTGAATACATTTTTTCAGCATGGAACATTCTTTTTCAAAAAGTCTTTCAAAGGGACATTCACAAAAGAACAGAATTATCATTGAGCTATTGAGAATTTGAATAGTCTGTCAAACTACCAAGGTGAAGCTTTATTTAAGTTGACAGAAAAATGGCATAGGAACTTCAGTATGGCTATGTGTAAATATACTCTATCACTGTTAGGCTTAAGTGATGCAAACCAGATTTGGAAACTATTAGACCCGCCTGTTCGGTCCAAGAAATGGATGTACACATCCTTGAAGATATAATTCCAATGTGCTCCTGAAGTCAACAAGCACCAACCTGCCATTGGATGTCACCTGTTAGTAATGAGACATCCGTCTTATAGAAATTCATGTTTTGTCTAAAGCAGGAAGCCTGTGTACAAAATTCTAGAATATACCTCAAGAAAGTCTTAAAAGAACTGGATCAAAAGATTCCAGACAGAAAGAACTAAATTCATTAAAGAAGTAGATAACCTCTAGGTGAAGGGAGAAAAAAAAAAAAAAAGAGCTTTTATCAGTGGAATGATTAAGGCGGGATTATGACTAGAGTAACTGGTGTATGTTTCTCACCTACAGGACCAAGAATTGTCTTCTTTTATCTCCTACAGATGCTACATATTACTGGCGTACAGTTGTTGCTTATTAATTGTTTCTTCAACTGAATCAAATGTAAGAATTTTCTGCCTCCATAAACCCTGATGAAACAATTAGAATAATGTGATAGATGATATAGTATGGGATTTTGGTCAATTTTAGGGTAAGAATGGTTTTGTTCTCCTCTAATATCCACATTCTCTTCTGTGGCACATTCGTCTTTGATATTGTGTTCAGTTTAGGTGACTATAACTTATTATGGTTTACCCTCACAAACTCACTGTGAGAGGACAAGATTCATACCCCTTAGATGTGTAGACTGTTCAAAGTAAGCAGAGCTCAGCTCCAAGGGAATCTGTGTGCTGCACCTCGGATGCCCATAGGATGGCCTGAGTACTGACTGTGAGCCCTTGAAGCTTGGGTATCTGCCCTGGAAGGCAATCTGGACAGAGATGACACCAGCTCTACGCAGACGGGAGAGAGGACAGCCTGTTTATAATACAAGGAATAGGAATCAAGCCAGAGGGCAGTGGAGGGAATCAAGTGGCCAGAGGGAAACACTGTTTCTTGCCAACATTTTTCTACCTCTATGCAAGTGGTCATCTTCAAAGACACTTCCTGTCAAGGTTACAATGATAGAAGGCAAATCCTGCCTTACCCCTGCATGCCATGGATACTCATAATTTGTATTAATAGGACATTATCAGCCCAGGTGCCAGGATTTGTGATTCACCAGGGAACAAAACAGTGGCACATGCTGGGTCGTTTTTAGCTTTCCAACAGTCCAAATCCCGGAGCTGTGAGTTCCTGCTCTGAGTGTGAGTAAGAAAGTTTTGCTGAGCATTCTTTGTCAAGGAGGCCTCCTTAAAGTCACAAAAAAACTAACAGTATAGTTTTTTCCAAGCCAAGTAATGCGGGCTATGCCTGGGGATTTGTCAAGGAGAGATTTAACGGTTCCCTCTAGCCCAAGGGCATGATAAAGAAGGATCAGTAGCAGCACAGAGAATGGAGGAGAAGGAAGGAAAACACTCTTTAGCAACTCTTAGTTTCCGCTAGATTTTCAGCTTCTCCATAGAGCACTTTAGGAAGCCATAGAGGCATGTTGAAGATGTGTTGCAATTCATTCTTTTAACACATATTGGGCTCTTATTCAATAGTGCCTGGCCACGAGGACACTATGTGAGCATGTAGGAGGTTACCTACACTAAACTAAGAGTGAATGTAGAGACATTATCCCCCAAGGGAAAGATTTCTGAGATAAGACATGCACAATGATAGCAATTAGATAAAAAATTAGAGGAAAGGTGTTCTAAGTCCTGGGAGTAGCATATGCAATGACCTATAGGGCAGTGAGAGTGTGGATATTCAGGGGAAAGAGGTTCACAGTGACTGGAGCACCAAACATAAAGTGGGAGCAGGATGGGTGATGATGGAGAGGTGGGAAGGGCCAGATCTGGTTCTTTAAGCCACATTAGCCCAGCAACTTACATCAGCTGAGTACCTGTATGAACCTAACACTTTGTTTTATGTGTATGATTTTATTTACTATTGAGAACAACCCTAGGAAGTGGTTACTATTATTTTCCCCAGTTTTAAAGGTAAGAAAACTGTGGCTTAGTGAATTCATATGACCTGTCTGTGATCATTGTTCTGTGGTTAATTAATGAGAGCATCAGAATTTGAACCCAGGCAATCTGTCAGCAGAGCAATCCTCAAGATTAAGTGATAAGATTAAATGACATAATTAAGTTGGAGTTCTAGAGCTGTTGGTCAAAACAAATCTTAACCAAGCCCACTGAGCTACAATGCTTTATAATTTGGTGAAAAGTATTACTAATATTGGAATTTAATTGTATAATTCATTCATTATTCCTTCAGTAATCAAGTCACCATATATTTGAGTACCTACTATGTGCTAGCACTGCTGTAGGAACTAGGAATAAACCAGTGAACAGAACATGCCTTCACAGAATCTACAGCTCTAAAGAGAAGAGTCAGGCAGTTAACAAAAATTAACAAAAATATAATAAATGGGATTAGGGTTTTTTTTTCAATGAGCAGAACTCTTTAATTTTAATATAGTAAAATATATCAATCTTTTCTTATATAATCAATCTAAGAATATTTTCCCTACCTTAAAGTCTAAAAGACATTAATGTATATTTTCTACTACAGTTATTTCCTAACGTTTTATTTTAAAAAATTTCAAATCTACAGAAATATTGTGAGAACAGTACAAAGAACCTCCATATACTCTATACCTAGATTCAGCTAGATTCATAAATTGTTAATATTTTACATTATTGTTAATAATTTTACAAATTATTACTACTACTGTTATTATTAGTTTACTGAACCATTTGGATATACGTTGCAGATATTAAACACCTCACCCTTAAATAGTTCAGCAAGTATTTCCTATGTTCTCCTACATAGTCACTATATAACGGCAATACTCAAGAAATTTAACACTGATAGTGTTTTATTTTTCAGTATGCATTTTATATTCTAAGTTCTCCAGTTGTATCAATAATGTCATATTTGGATTTAGGGTCCAATCAAGGTTCATATAATGCATTTACTTGTCATATTCTTTTAGGCTTCTTTAACCTCATACCCCAGCCTCTTTTTGTCTTCTATGACCCTGATGATTTTTAATAATCCAAGCCAGTTGTTTTGCAGAATGTCTCTTTATATGGGTTTATCTGATTGTTTCTCCTTCTTTAGATTCAAGCTAGTATTTATTCCTGGTCTTAGTGGCAGTCAAAGATCCTTGAGGAAAGTTTCCATCTCCTCTAGGACTTCGAGTTAAAAACTCGAGTCCTTTTCCAGTCATTGCATTAATTTGGGCACAGATTAAGCTACTATAACAAAGATACCCTCAACTTCGGAGCTGAAACAAGATAGATTTTCATTTCTCTCTCACATAAAGTCCACGGGTGAGCAGTCTGCAGTCCTGGTAGAGTGGCTCTGCTCCATAAAGTCATCCAGGGACTCAGGGTCCTTTTATCTTGTTCCTTCATTGTCATCCTCGAGTATCTGTTTTTCACAAAGTCAAAGCTTCCTCACTAGCACCACGTCTGCATTTCAGCCGCAGGAAGAGGAAAGAGAGTAAAGTGCATGCAATTTCCTTTTTTAAAGGATGAGACCTAAAAGTTGCTCGTTACTTCCACTTGTATTCATTGGCAAGACTCTGCATCTAGGCACAAAGGAGGCTGGGAAAGGCAATTGGTAGCTGGGAAGCCAACTGCTCAGCTAAAACTCTAGTGGTTATATTAGTAAAGGGAAGGAGAGAGTGGACACTCAGGGGCCATTAGTGGTTTCTGCCACAGCCATCCACTAGGTTTTATTTCCTTTGGTGAAGACTCAATACATGAACAAGTGGATTAACCTAACCATTTCCTTGGGTTCTTTTTCATGATACGTATTCAGATGTTTTCTTCTCTGGGGAGAGGTCTTCAGAATTCTCTTAATGCAGTTTTAAAATATAAAAAATACTCACTAAGAAAAAAAATCATCAGACCTAATTTCCAAGAATGGAGTGTTGTCATCGCAAAAGGTTTTTGCATGGTTTCTCAAAGACAAACCTGATAATGATAACAAAATTAATTCAAAAAGCAGAAACAATTTGCTTCCATCCCAGAATCGAGGTGTTTGTCTTTTCATTCATTACTGGGGAATCTTGCGGGTGAGGGAAAGATATTTATTTGGTGGGCTTATTTAAAGTATAAAAAGCACAAAAACACTGAGTGGTAGCTATAGCATGTTAATGTCCACAATGACCTTAGAGGTTGCTTTAATTTATCTCCTCATTTTATATGTGATGAAAATTGTAGATGCCTCACAGCTAGTTAACTGTAGACCAAGACTTGGAACCAGATTCCCTGACTCTGTTTCAGATGCCCCCTTCATGTCATACAGCCTCTCATTGATTTGGAGTCAGTTTCTCCTTCCTGACATATCTGACTCAGTTACTAGAGTCCAGGTAATATCTCTATCTCTTCAAAGTTATCTGAAAGAGAAGTGCATTTAAAAAAGCAGAACAAACAAACAAATAAACAAAACAATCACTGGAAGTATTTGTTTGAGTCATGCCTTAGAATCTCTTTTAAACCAAGAGAAGAACACTTGATACCTCAGGCCCAGCATATCTTAGGTAAGATAATTAGCAAACACTTGTTGCTTTTTTTAGGCAAGTATTTTTTTTTTATTTTGAAATGGTTTTATATTTTAACATTGCAACTATAGAAAAAAAATGCAAAATCAGTATAAAGAATTTCAGCTTCTCCTTCACTTAGAGTCCCATTTACCAATGTTAAAAAAGAAGTAACAGGGGCTTCCCTGGTGGCGCAGTTGTTGAGGGTCTGCCTGCCAATGCAGGGGACATGGGTTCGAGCCCTGGTCTGGGGGGATCCCACATGCCACGGAGCAACTGGGCCCGTGGGCCACAATTACTGAGCCTGCGCGACTGGAGCCTGTGCTCCGCAACAAGAGAGGCCGCGATAGTGAGAGGCCCGCGCACCGCGATGAAGAGTGGCCCCCGCTTGCCACGACTGGAGAAAGCCCTCGCACAGAAACGAAGACCCAACACAGCCATAAATAAATAAATAAATAAATTTAAAAAAAAAAAAAAAAAAAAAAAGAAGTAACAGGCCCCAAATGGAGTCATTTGTGCTAAGCCCCATGGCAGCAAATAGAGATCTAACACCTAGCCTAATTACAGTTTCAACCTCCTCCAAGAATGTAATTTTAACAGGTTAGTCTCAAATTTCCTGGTCAGCACTAGTGAGGTAATCCCTCAAGACCCTTTCCCTCCCCCAAAGGAGGGTGACCTAAACCTCAAACTATCCACTCTTTGCTAGAAATTTCCCTTTCTTGTCCCTTTTCCATCTATAAACACCTTTTCTTTTCTGTTGCTTGCAGAGCTCTTTTCTGTTTGCTAGATAGGATGCTGCCTGATTCATGTATTGCTGAATAAAGCCAATTTGATCTTTAAATTTACTCAGTTGAATTTTGTTTATTAATAGTTTTGGTGGCAATGGTGGGATTGAAGGATTCTTCTGGAAGCTTCAGTAACAACGAGAAACACAGGCATGGTACACTTTGAACCCTTTTGAGTTGTCTGTCTTTCTCACCATTTCTGAGGGCCATAGATAAGTTCCTTTCAGTTCTGAGCTCCACTCTCTTTACATCAAACTCCTGATCTAATTGGATTGCCACAGTTCCCCATTTGTTTGGAATCTCTCCCCAGACTCTCCCCAGATTCCACATTGGGAACTGCTAGCCAGAGTTGGATTGGGTCCAACTGAGCCAAACTAGGACTCCACAGAAGCCACTGCTCAGACCAGACTCCACTCACTTGTACACCTTGCTCTGTTTCCTCTGAAACCATGTCTGACAGATTTGATATGGCTGACACTGAGAAATCCAATAAATCAAAATCGAAGAAGACAGACACATAAGAGAAAAACCCACAGCCTTCAAAAGAAATGATTGAACAGGAGAAGCAAGCAGGTGAGTCATAATGAGGCAGGAGCCTCCAATATGCACTGTATGTTCCACAAGCTTTGCCTTCTTATTTGACTTCTTGTAGCTGTTTAACTATGTAAGATGCAAAGAGGTTGGATCAAGTTCAAGTGACAGTGCTGCCCCTTTTCACACTAAAGAATGGAGAATTACTGGCAACAAAATCCACACCAGCCTCTCCCATCTGCCTGTCTTGTTGGCAGGGAAGGAAAGGAACTTGCATGTTGGTGAAAGAAAAAGCTGAGTGGGACAACAGTGAAACCTAGAGTAAAAAGCAAGCTGGTCCAAGGTGTCTTGCAGGCTATAAAATGCAGTTTAATCAGAATGCCATTGTTTTCTTCAAATGATTTTAATTATCAGAATGCATAATTTTTAATATGCAAATAAAAAGTTTTAAAACCTGAAAAAAACATGGACTTGGTCTGAGATCAGACTGGGTCTAACTTGAGCTGTTCTGATTCCAATAAGTGAAAGCTGTTGCTAATGGAAATCTCAGAAGCCAAAAAAAAAAAAAAAAAAAGAAAGAAAAACAACAACAAAACCCCGAAAGCCCAAAAACCAAAAAATGAACAAACAAAAGACAAAACCAGCAAAACTAATGGGTATTAGACAAGCATTTAAGAGCTGTTAGAGCACTTGCCACCTAAGTCAAAGACTCATGTTGAGATAAGTTGGTCATGGAATGGGTTAGATGGATTCAAAGTCACCCACCAACCTCAAAAATTTACGTGCATTGAGGTACACTATAAAACACTGTGCTACCCCCAACACATCAGCACATCCCTTTTAGGTACTAGTTTGTCTCTGAGGGACCCAAAGGCTCAGCTGGAAAGAAAGAAGTTCCCTAAAATTTATAGAATTAACTTTGCTACATTTCAGCACACCTGCTTATTTTACATCTAAGAATTATAGTCCTGGAAGCTGTAGATATCTACAAAAATGTCAAAATCTTACTAAAAACCACCTAGAATTACAATGGCCATTATGGGAAATATTCCAATTAGATAAGATTATTTATTTAAGAAGTGTACTTGAAAATAGGTGTTTCTGAATCAAATAAACAGAATGGGATACCTAATTTAATTGGTATGCAGAAGCTACTAAAAGGCTTCAAGAGTCCAAAATAGCTTCATTAAAAAAAATTTGTTGTAGAAGGCTAATGAAAAATTTAAGACACAAGAGGTTCCTGCAACCGAAGACAGTAAGACTGATGTGACTTCTACTGCCTCCCCTATCCTCCTTTGTCTGAGTGCTTACATTCTACTGATTCTCTATCTGAATTGCCTTTCCATTCTGAAGAGACCGTTACACAGTTACTTTTAAAAATAAAACCACCTCAAATTGCAGGTGATCTTCTTCAGATAACTTTCACTCCTTGGTCAAAGACTGAACTAAGGACCATAGGTAAAGACTTTCCTAAACCAAGGAGGATCCCCAAAAGCTTTCTGAAGAATTTAGAGTCACTGTCAGGGCCTATGACCCTGGGCTGCCAGATCTTTATCAGCTTGTGCACATGCTGGTAGCAGGTGGTAAAGCCCAAAAATGAATGCAGGAAGCAAAATGTCTTCTCAATCTTCAACATGGTCTCTGAATGGACCAGAAAAAGCTCACAAAATAGAGACTAATCTTTTAAAAGCCATTCCTAGAGTCTTCCTTGCCCACACTGATTGGCCTCTTATTCAGACTTGCAAACAAAAGAAAGATGTGGCAGATTTTAAGCCCATCTGAAAGTCCTCTTCCTGTGGCATTCTGAGTTCCATACAGTAAATGAGGTCATTCAACCTGCTCTAGCTGCACTATCTGTAAATGGATTATGTCCTGAGATTAGTGTATTGATAAAAAGATAGAAAACAGGATGGGAGGCCATGAGTCTGACTGAACTTGCGACCATAGCTGAGAACTTTGAAAGCAGTTTGGAACAAGATCGTAAACAGAAAATAACCGAACTATTAGCCTTACAGCTACAACAGCTCCAAGGCCAGAGACCTATATAACATCTGGGTTCCTTGAATTGCACGCTTCTAGGGGTTCATCATCAAAACACTGGTCCAAGGATTGATGTCTCAATTGTCATCAACTGGGACACTGGAAAAGAGATTGTCCTTGGGACTTCCCTGGTGGTTCAGTGGGCAAGTCTCCACGCTCCCAATGCAGGGGGCCCAGGTTTGATCCCTGGTCAGGGAACTAGATCCCTCATGCATGCCGCAGCTAAGAGTCCACATGCTGCAACAAAGACCTGGCACAGCCTAAGTAAATAAATAAATATTTTTTAAAAAGAAAGAAAAGAAAAGAGATTGTCCTCAAAGGCCCTATGCAAATTCTACAGAATCAACTCAAATGCTCTCATATCTATCCCCAAAGGAGGATCCCTATATGGGCCCCTCCCAGAATTGACAGGACTCTGAGAAGTTCCCCAGTAAACTGCCTCTAGTAATTCCCTTAAACAGCCAAGGGGAAGCTAAAACTAAAATTAATGGGAAATTTTGCCAAATTCTGGTAGATACCAGAGCCATACTTCCTACTTTAAACCCCACTCTCATAGGACAACAAACCCTTCAAGAGTGAAAAAGAACTTTCCATATTGGGGGTATCTAATAAAATTCAGAGAGGACTTCTATCTCAACCAGTACAAATGGCTCTGGGGCCTTTTACTGAAAAGCATTCCTTTTACTACGTGACACAGCCCAATCTATTATGCAGAGCTCTCCTTTCTAAACTAAAAGGGCTAATACATTTAGCAGCCAATGGAGACCTCATCTTAGAATTTCCTGACCAACCTGAATCTTATCTTTTATGTTCTTTACAATCTGTCTTTGACATAGAAGAGGAAGAACTCCAACAAAAATCCCCTAATTTAATGGAGATGCCTGAAAATCTCTGGGCTACTTCTAATACTGATTTTGGGAGAATAAAAAGTGCAGAGTCTATAAAAATTCAAATAGATATGACTAAACCTCTTCCTAAATTGCCTCAACATCCATTAAAGCCTGAGGCCATGCAAGGCCACATACCAACAGTAGAAGACCTAATCGCCCAAGGGCTAATCATTTCCTGTACCTGTCCCCCTGTAACATGCCAATTTTTCCTGTCTGGAAACCTAATGGGTGGGGATGGTGATTTGTCCAGGACTTGAGAGTTATTAACAAGATAGCTCTCTCCCTGTTTCCTAGTTGTCCCAAACCCAAACACCTTTTTCTCACAGGTTCCACCAGACTCAAAATGGTTCACTGTTGTGTACCTTTGTTTGGCCTTTTTCAGCATCCCTGTAGATACCTATTTGCCTTTGCGTGGAGCAATCAGCAATATACCTGGACAGTCAAGCCTCAAGTGTTCACTGAGGCCCTTTGTAATTTTCCCAATTGCTCCACCGAGATTTAAGTACCCTCTAGTTCCCCAGGAAATTGACTCTTTTACAATATGTAGACCAGCCTCTTGCTGAGCATGTTACCAAAGAGACATCCATAAAGATTCTACTTATTTGCTACTACAGTTAGCTGAAAAGGGACATAAAGTCTCTAAAATACAATTACAATGATCTCTAGACACTTTATTATCTAGGTCATAATCTAAGCACTGGAGGAATCCAGTTATTTCCAAAAAGCATTAAGCAAATCCAAGAATTTCCTAGGCCCACAACTAAGTGACATCTTTGTGGATTTCTGGGCCTGGCTGTTATTATAGGCTATGGATTCCTAGTTTGTTTCTATGGGCTTTCCTACTTTATGAACTTCCTAAAATTTTACTCCCTGAACCCCTTCCTTGGGAAGATAAACATGAGCAGACTCTATAAAGCTAAAACAGGTACTGCAAAAAAAACCCTGCCTTTCCATATTGGGGGTATCTAATAGTTAGGGCTACCTAACGATTCTAAACTTTTTATTTGTGCATGAGAGAAAGAACCAAGCCCTGGGAATGCTTATGCAGCACATGGCAATAAACATAGGCTTACTGCTTATTATAGCATGCAGTTGATTCTGTTCCTCGTGCTTATCCCAAGTGCCTTAAGGGTATAGCTGCATTCACAAGGTTGGTAGAAGCCTCAGCAGATTTAATCTAGGAATGACATTTATTAATAAACTCCACATGCTGTCCAAAACCTCCTTAATTCTGAATTGACTCAACATTTCTCCACAAACAGACTAAGCTCCTATGAGATCCTTCTGTTTTCACCACCTAATCTTCATCTTAAACACTGCAACGTTCTTAATCCTGCTACTCTACTACGCCTGCCTGACAAAGGTGAGCCCCAGAACTGCAAGGTAATAACGTCCCATTTAGGGACACTGCATCCTGATTTATGAGACACCCCTTTGATTAATCCTGATCTAATCTTTGTTGATGGGTCATACTGCAAAAATTAAAAAGGAAATGTCTAAGCTTGTTATGCTGTTACTACCCAATAGGAATTACTTGAGTGGAAAAATCTCTCACAAGCTAAATCAGCCCAACAAGCAGAGCTCCATGTTCTTACCAGAGAATGCCAGTTATCAGAAGGACAAACTGCTAATAGTTATACTGATAGTCAGCATGCCTTTGGGGTCATCCATGATTTGAGAGTGCTATGGAAACAAAGGAGTTTTCTTATGTTCACTGGGATGCCAGTCAAAAATGAACAACAAGCAAACAATCTTATTAGTGCTATTCTTCTGTTTTCTGAATTTGCTGTTATAAAAATTGAGGCTCACACTAAGAAGACTGCACCTGAGTTATCAGGGAGATACCCTAGCTGTCTTTCATGCAAAGGCAATAGCAGAATCTTTAAAGTTGTGGTACATGTGAATGAAGTCCATGACCCCTATTTCCCAGACTTTTGCTATCCTGATGTCCTTGCAACATGGCAGCAGCCTACTTCTGAATCAGAGAAATTAAGATGGGCAAACAGTGGTTGTAAATTCAATGAACAGTCTGGGCAATGGGAAGCCCAAGACAGCTGCTTGGTTCTTCTCAGATCCCTGGCAAACCCCATTTTATGTTTTTTGTATTCTTTTTTCCACCATGGTGCATTCAAAATGGCTCAAATTTTGAATAACATTGGTCGGGAGACTTCCATAAAGTTACAAAAACAGTTAGCCACCAATGTTTGACCTGACAGGTCCACGTTCCTGGAAAAATTGTTTTTGTTCCCAGAGGCCTGAGACCTCCTCCTTCTGAACCCTTTGAACATCTGCAGCTGGATTTCATTCAGCTGTCACTTAGTATGGCTTATCAATATATTCTTGTCATTGTACTTATGTTTTCTGAATGGGTTGAAGCCTTCCTCTGCTGCTAAGCCAGTGCCCTCACAGTGGCACAGAAAATTTTAGAAAATGTTTCCTGCTTGGGGTATACCTTCCACAATCTCCCGTAATTGAAGCACCCACTGCACTGGGCAAATCACACAAGCCTTAACAAAAATGTTGTAAACTTCTCAGAATTATCACTGTCCCTATCACCCTCGATCATCAGGCAAGGTTGAAAGGACTAACAGGATTCTCAAACTTAAAATCTCAAAACTTGCTGAAACTACTGGAATCCCTTGGCCTGATGCATTGCCTTTGGTTTTGCTATTTGCTGTACACTCTTTGGGAAACGTAAACTCACTCTACAGGAGATAGTCACTGGCAGACCAATGTCCATTGGTATATACTTTTCTGCTGATCCCTTGTTATCTCATGCTAGTATGACTAGCTAGTATATGTCTTTAATGTCTTATGTTAAAGCCTATTATCAACAGGTTAAAAAAACTTTCCTGGATCCAAATTCAAAAGATCCTGTTGATCACAGTCTAGAGTCTGGTGTCTGGTATTCTGGAAATGTTAGCAGAGGAGGACAGCCCTCAAACCCTTTTGGAAGGGACCTTATCCAGTGCTCCTGACCACTGACACTGATGGGAAACTAAAAGGTATTGAGCCTTGAGTACACATCTCACAGCTGAAAAAGGGTCCATCTGACATCTGGTCCTGTGCAGACACTGGATCAAATTGATAAGGAAAAGATGTAGCTGACACTGAGGTGGACTACTTCTGCCCAAGATGCCAGATCAAGACTCATACTCTATTGAAACATGGAACCTTTTCTTCTTCTCTTTCTTTCCTTTACTCTGGCATTGGCCTGGAAAGATAATACCATCATCTACATCTCACAGGCCATTGCTAAGTGGGGTAAACTTTCAGGCTGCTAGATCTGTCATCAAAGATTCAAATTTATCTATGATGCTAGGAACCCCCTGGTCCTCCCTTGATCAATTTATCTTTTACTTCCAATGTCATCACAAATATGACTGACCCCTCTTGGAAATCTTTTATCAAGTTCAACTTTTTTTTTTCCTTTGGCTGCGCCACACAGTATGTGGGATCTTAGTTTAGTTCCCCAACCAGGGATTGAACCCATGCCCCCTGCAGTGGAAGCATGGAGTCTTTTAACCACCGGACTGCTAGGGAAGTCCCCTGAGATCAACTTTTACGACCAGAACATCCAAAGCCTTGTTTTTACTTTTCTCTGATTATAACTGTACTTGCCTAATTAGGCATAAATATGTACATAAATCTTAGTACACATGCACACCCACATTCTCATAATTATCTAAATCAGATCTTCCCCCAATCACAAAATGATCTCACCAGCAGCACCCTTCTTTGCAAGGTATTTAGAATAACTTTTTATTTCAGGCTAAGAGATTTACTTTCCAAGTGCATTGAAAACCTTACTGACCCCTGGCAAATGCAACAATCCCTGCAAATGAATCCAATAACAGTGCCACCTTAATGAGAATCATTTATGCCCCGACAAGGTTTTTATTTTTAATTTATTTTATTGAAGTATAGTTGATTTACAATGTTGTGTTAATTTCTGCCATACAGCAAAGTGATTCAATTATACATATATGTACCTTCTTTTTCATATTCTTTTCCATTATGGTTTATTACAGGATATTAAATGTAGTTCCCTGTGCTATACAGTAGGACCTTGCTGCTTATCCATTCTATATATGTTTGCATCTGCTAATCCCAAACTCACAATACATTCCTCCCCCACAGCAACCACATTTCTGTTCTCTATGTCTGTGAGTTTGTGTCTGTTTCATAGATAAGTTCATTTGTGTTATATTTTAGATTCCACACATAAATGATATCATATGGTATTTGTCTTTCTCTTTCTGACTTACTTCGTTTAATATGATAATCTCTAGGTCCATTCATGTTGCTGAAAATGGCATCATTTCATTCTTTTTTTATGGCAAAGTAGTATTACATTGTACATATGTACCACATTTTTATCCATTCATCTGTTAATGAACATTTAGGTTGTTTCCATATCTTGGCTACTGTGAATAGTGCTGCTATGAACATAGAAGTGCATGTATCTTTTTGAATTATAGTTTTGTCCCAACATAGTTTGTTTTTGTCTGTGGTGGCTGTCATTCTCCTTGGGCCCATGAATGCCTTGATAGCTGGTACATAACTGGGCAATGCCTCTTAGGTTATCTGACTGTGCCCCTAACGTCTCACAAATGAACTAAGACCACTCACTAGTTGACTCCCCTGAATTTATATCACCTAGTTAGAAAGACCCTACCAGGAGGGATTCATGACTCAGGATTTTCTTCCTTTAGCAGGGCCCTACTTCCCAAGTTAGGAGTGAATGAAAATATGATCAGGAATCTCTCTTTAATGCTTGAAAATATTGCAGAATCCACTGTTAAGACAATAGCAGCCCTACAAAAATCTTTAGACTCTCTGGCCAAGGTTATTCTTAAGATGGTCTTTGATTATCTTTTAATGGAGCGAAGAGTTGTCTGTGCTGTGGCCAACATCACCTATTGTACCTGCATTAATACTTTTGGGGAAGTTGAACCTCATTTATATAAGATCACTGAGCAAGACACTTGGCTTAAAAATGTAACTCCTTCAAAAGGGTCTTTCCTTGACTTATTTGCTTCTGATTAACCAATCAGGGTCTTGGGGACCATGGCTTTGTAGTGAACTTCAGACATTGGGAGTTATTCTGTTTATAATAATCATAGTAGTCTCCCTGGCATGCTGTACCCTCTCAAAAGCTTTAAATGTATGTTTGCAGCCACTGACCACCAAGAAAATGATTTCCATAACACTAGAATGCCAGAAAAGAAATGAAGAGAATGACCAACTAAAAAAATGTGAACCTGAAGTCATGACCTGTGAATGCCAGAGATTCAACAAAATACATAACCTGTGAATACTACGCAGAGGATTAACAAGATGTATGATAACTTCAGAGCAGTAATTGGGAGGGGCACTAATGGCTTAAATTTCAATCTCACCTCCCAGTTAAGCTAAGAGTCTGATGAAAAGGGGGAAATTGTTAAAAAAAAAAAAAAAAAAAAGAAGCAGCAGGTCCCAAATGGAGTCACTTGTGCTAAGCCCCACATGAGCAAACTGAGACTTAACACCTAACCTAATTGCAGTCTCAACTTTCCCCAGGAATGTAATATTAACAGGTCAGTGTGGAATTTCCTGATCAGCACTAGTGAGATAATTCTCAAAGACTCCTTCTGTCCCCCAAAGGAGGGTGACATAAGCCTGAAACTACCCACTTTTTGCTAGAAAGTTTCCTTTCTTGTACCCTTTCTGTCTTTAAAAACTTTCTTTTTTCTGCAGCTCAGAGGAGTGCCTCTCTATTTGTTAGATGGGATACTGCCCAATTCATGAATTGTTGAATAAAGCCAATTTGATCTTTAAATATATTCAGTTGAATTTTGTTTTTTAACACTACATCATATGTATTCTCCTCCTCCCCCTTTTCCCTTTATGTATAGTTATGTGTGTATCCTCCATCTCTCTCTCTCTCTCTCTCTCTCTCTCTGACATGGTGCTCCATCACCCCTAAATACTAGAGTGTGTATCTCCTAAAAACAAGGTTACTTTTTACATTACCACTCTATAACCCTCCCAAACAGGAAAATCGACATTGCAACAACATAAGCATCCAATCTGTAGGCTCCATTCAAATTTTCTAGTTGTCCTAACAACCTTTCTTTTTCCTTTCTGGTTCAGAATCCTACACAGAAACCGGTGCTGTATTTAGTTGTTATGGGTCTTAGTCTGTTTATGCTGCTATAACAAAACACGGCAGACTGAGTAGTTTATAAACAACAAACATTTATTCCTCATAGTTCTAGAAGCTGGCAGTCCAAGATCAGAATGCTAGCATGGTTGGGTGAGGGCCCTCTTTTTGGTCACAAGTTATTCATTGTATCCTCCTGTAGGGGAGGAAAAATAATTTTCCCTCCACCCTTCTGAGTTCTTGGCTGAGACCCCTGTGTAATATAAGACAGATTAACAGGGGAAAAAATATTTAATTATGTACATACCTATGGGAGGTCCACAATGATAAGAGACTCAAAAGGCAGCCAGACCTTTGAGACTTATGTAGCATCCTGAGCTAAGGAAAGGGGTAGGAGTCTGGGACTGCAAAGCGGGGAAGGCAATTCATAGGAAGACAAGAAGAGGAGATGTTTGTTAAAAAAAAAAAAAAAAAGGCTGCCCTGCCATGCAGATAAGTCTCTCAGGTGAAAAAGTTATCTCTGGTAATAGCTCTGTTCCTGAAAGAAGACTTCTTTCTAATGCAAATTTCCTTTATAAATTTAGACTTCTTTTGACAAAGGGTAACTTCTACTCTATTTTCAGAGCTTCTCTTGTGTCTGCAGTTTCTCAAAATAATCAGCTCAAAATAATCTTTATGCCAAAAAGGCTTATTTTGGGGTGTCATGTTCTATCTTTCACTCACGTGATGGAAGGGCAAGGGAGCTCTCTCTGGCTTCTTTTACAAGGGCAGTAATTTCATGACCTAATCACCTCCCAAAGGCCCTGCTTCCTCATACCATAACACTGGGAGCTAGGATTTCAACATACAAATTTGAGAAGGCACAATCATTTACACCATAGCATCATGTTGCATAAGTTTCCTTCAGTCTGGAACAGTTCTCAGTCCTGCACTCATAGTCCTTGACAGTATTAAAAAGTTCAGGCTTTTCCTTCTGTAAGCTGCCCCTCAATTTGGGTCCATCCAACATTTCCCCTTACCAGACTCAGGCCATGCATGCTTGGCAGGAATCCCACAGAATGGCTGCTGCTCCCTTCTCAGTTTGCACATCAGGAGGGACACTATGTGCTCGATCAGAACTTTGTAAGGAGATAGTCCAATATTACACTCATATTCTTTTCCTCACTAAACCTCTACCCACTGAAGGGGAGTAGAATATCAAAATATACCTCTTTGGCAAAAGGGTTATCTTGTTGGTTATTTTTAAGAAACAGTAGACACAAGAGAAACTGTGAAAACAGTGTAGAAATTACCATTTTGTAAAGAACATTTGCATCTATACAGGAAATCTCCATTTGTCTCTGTACCAGAAAGATGAAAGAAGGCTATAAATCAGAAGAAACTCTTATCAATGGAAAAGTCACTTACTTAAATCTGCATAACAATCTTACCCTTATTTACTGTGCTTTTCCTGATAACCTCCTATAACTGCCTCTCCTCCTTCCCCACCGCCTAACATTTCTTTTGTCTTTAATCAAAGATGGTATTTAAGGTTGTGTCTTGGGCCATTTCAGGGAGTTTCTCAGTTTTTCTGTGTATTTCCCATGTATACAGGAGGTATACATGTTATTAAACTTATGTTTGTTTTCCTCTTATTAATTTGTCTTATTATAGGGGAGTCTCAGCTGAGAACCTAGAAGGGTAGAAGAAAAATTATTTTTTCTCCTCTATGCAGAAACTTCAACATCCATGGATGACTCCTGCCTATACCAGCTACAACTATGATGGTTTACAAAGAGGGATTTTCTATTTGCATCATCACTTCCACATTTATTAAATAATAGTCTACTATAAGGAATAGCTCTTACCCCCCCCACATCTATTTATCTATTCATTTATATCAGTTAAAAACACATGATTTCCTATTTTACTCACTGGTTTTGTTACCGACTCCAAGCTCTCTCTGCTTGCTGCACGACAGGCCAATAAATTGGGAGACGAGGTACTGAGGCAAGGAATAACAACTTTATTTGGAAAGCCAGCAGACCAAGAAGATGGTGGACTAGTGTCCCCAAAAACCTCTTATCAGGGTCTGGATGCCAGTTTCTCTTATAGAACAGAGAGGGGGAGGAGGTGAGGAAGTAAAGTAAAAAGGCCATTAGTTTTGCAAGATATCTCTTTGCTTGGCCTGCATCAGGGAGGGGATGTGTTAACTTCTTCTTTTCTGCAGCCATTCACAGGTGGGCAGGGTTCCCTGTGGCAGGCCTTTATGTATGCTTACAGCTATAGACAGCATCCTTTTAGTGATTATAATAACGAAAGCAATGAAAAGCAAAGGTTAAAGTAAAAGAAACAGATCCAACATGGAGTCAGATTTTGCTCTTCCCTGTTACAGTTTGTAATATAATACTCAGTACTAACCCTTCTCCAGAAAGCTTCATGACCAGTGATTGTGAAGGCCATAACACGAAACTCAAGACTTCTCTCCCATATTGACCTTTCCCTTTCAGAGCATTGATGGGAAGCTGAATTGAAACAAGAGTTTTTGAAGTGATTTGAACTGCTGTATTTGATCCTATATTTGTTCTCCTTACAAATATTAATTGTTGACTTTTGGTTAAAAATAGCATCTGGCTAGCCATTCCTTCAACCTCTCTTCTTTCTCAACTAAAATACCTGAAAAGAAGTAAAAAAAAAACAAAAACAAAAATAAGAAATCCTGATACATAAAAACTGATAATCAAAATAATGCTAAATTCTTTAATGAATTTCCACAAATGGTAAAGTTGTTTGAATAATTGAAAACTGAATATGGAGATAAAACTCATTGCTCTGCCACCATTAAGACTTTGAGATTGCTTATACAAAAATAGGAAAAAAAGACCACCTCATGCCCCATCCCTCCATTACACTTTCCCTAGGTCAGGAAAACAAAGTCTCTACCATCCAGAAGACTAGGCAGCTAAGTTTGAGTCCCACCCAGTTTACTCGGCTACTCTGCCTCCACATTGGTGTCCCCCTTCCTATATCCATATGAAGCTTGTAGTTCTGAGAATCCAACTAGGGAAGTGAGGGAAGTGAAAGAGCCCTGGTTAACTGGGTCTTGGAAAGAATGAATACATAGTCCTTTAACTTTGAGCATAATTCATGTTTATAAATAGATAGAAAAGTCAATTAATATATTATATTATTTAATTACACTCCATCTTTCAAATGTACTTCTAGAATTCATTTATTCTCTTTTTTCATTTTCTTTACAAGTGAACCTATAGTGATATGGATTAAACCCAATGAACATCTCATTAACGCTAAAATAACAAATTTTGACATTACTAATTATTTCTATTCTTATATGAAGTTTATAAGTTTATTTCTTATTACTAGCATCAACACTTTAATTTTTCCCATTTTCTACTTCATTTATGAACTAAGGATGAACTAAGATATTCAAATAATTCCACAAACACTGTTAAACATACAAAGATGATGATAGTACTAAAATATAACTTGTTGGCTGGAAGATAGGACCAGTAAGCAACAACTCAAAAATTGTGTATGTTGATGTATATATAAAAGTCTGAATATGGTGGATAAAAGGCAAAACTAAATAACTAAAAACATATTTATATGTGATGTTAACCATGTTTTTTAAAAGAGAGGAAATTATAAATACAAAATTCTATAAAGTTTTGTCTGGGAGAGAGGGATTAGGGATAAATACACAGGTAAATTTAATGTTATTGGTAATATGTAGATCTTATTTTGGGTGGTAGTTTCTAATTATACTTCATAATGTACATCTGTTTCATATGTACATTTTGTATATATATAAAATATTTATATGTGTGTATATATATATATGTGTATATATAAACACACACAGTAGACCCTTGTACAACATGAGTTTGAACTGTGTGGGTTCACTAATAGGAGGATTTTTTTCAATAATAATTACTACAATGCTATATGATCCATGGTTGGTGGAATACGCAGATGTGGAGAACATGTGGTTACAGAGGACCAACTGTAAATTACATGTGGATTTTTGGCTGTGGGGAGGGTTGACACCCCTAACCCCCATGTTGTTCAAGGGTCAACAGTATATCATATGTGTAGTTTGTATTTATATGTGTATCCCATGTGTAGTTTGTATTAGTGCTCACCAAAATTAGCACATCTCTATAATAGAATTCTGAATCCCAGCCCTGTTGAGAGTCATCTGTTATTATAACATAAGCTAGTGCATCCTGAGTAGTATGGTATATATCAACCATCACATAATCAAAAATTTTGAGTACTCGAAGGAATTAGGGAATAATGTTCAAAAACACAGATTGTAAAAAGTTTTATCGTATGAAGGATAAGGACCATCTGTAGTCCCCACAATTAAATCAATATAACCAGTGAACAAGACAGAAACAGCCCCGGAAACAGTGCAATCTGAAAGCAGTAGATTTTTGAACATATGCCATCTGTTTGAATTATCAGAGAGCCAGGAAGTCACAGGAAAATATTCCACTTTAGTCCAAAGCAGCCACAGTAGAGGAACATTTGTTAGGTTTTAGGCTTAAAGGCTCTAATTGCCACCCCTCTGTAAGAAGCAGGACCTACAACTGCACTAAGCTAGACAGGGGGGCCAGGGAAAACCACACACTCTGCCTGCTGTAAAAGTATAGGTCTGATGGGGTTTTCCTCATCTGAGGGTGAGTATAGAGGAAACAAAAATATATGGACTTTGTTTAAAATTAAAAAAAAAATAAACCAAAACCAAACTTCAAGATTGAGGAATGCAAACATCATCCTGAAGTTACAGAAACTTCTAAAAGATGAAACTTTTAGAAAATCATTTACTACTCTCAGTAATATGTGAGAAGCTATAATCTGTATTAACTAGGAAGAAAAAATAATAAAGAACAGGCTGATATGAAAAGGCAAGAAGATGAGATAAAAAGGGAACTATATCAAGTGAAGATTTCCCCTCAAATTAGAAATTCGACAGAATAAATACCACTTGAAGGGAATAAGGAATAAAATAATACTACAGAAAACTGAATGATTGATATAGATGAGAAATTTGAGAAGTCTTTTTACAATGTAAAGGAAAGGTCAAATAGATAAAACAGTGAAGGTGACAATAAGTATAGACAATTAAAGAAGCAAGATCCTACCTCATGCATATGCATGATCCTCAGGGAGAAATCAGGACACCAAGAATGAAAGCACTGATGAGAGACTTAGCAAAGTAAACCTTTTCTAAATCAGAAATATCTGAATGTATGTATATATAAGTGAATATGCAGACTAAAAGTGCCATCTTCCAAACAAAAATCACTAAAAGACATCACTATATCTATTCTTGACTGGACTTTCAAATTATAAGGAAAAAACTACTCTCCAGGAATTCAGGAAAATAAAAAGGGCAGCTACTTCTATTAAAAAATGGAAGTTTGACAGTAACAGATAATGGAGCAACACCCATCAAGCTTTTAATGTGAAGACTGTAGCTCAATTGGGTTAGACCACATCAGTGAGGGCAACAAAAATAAATGTTCGTTGTAATAGGGCTTAAGAAACATTTTCATATTACCTTTCTTGAAAAAAGTATTTAAAAGACATTCCATGAACTGAAAGATTAATAAAAATTTTAAATTCAAGGATGGATAGGTTGTAATCTTGCCTTATTGTCTTGGGTCCCAAATTCTGTACTCTAGTTTTTAAAAGTCCTTTAGTGCAGGCAAGAATCATCAATGAATGCTAAAATTAGTGAAAGTATGGTGAAGAACAGTATGTTCACAAAGCCTCAATGCATCAACCCACAAAATAGATATTAATTACAAGGGGAAAAATAGTAACTTTACAGAACAGAAACCTGGCAGAGGCCAACATAACTGAGTGATCAGTTATCATCACCAGTAATAAAACATATAGACATTATGTATCTCCTAATGTGATGCACTGAGAAAAGCCCATCACTTCTGTAGTAGTATTCTTGCCAAATATGCATAAACTCAATCAAATCAGGAGAACACATCAGACTAATCCAAACTGAAGTATGTTCTACAAAATAACTGGCCAGTACCCTGCAAGTACCAAAGTCATAAAAGACAAAGAAAGACTAAGGAATTGTCATAAAGAAGGTGACAGAGACATGGCAATTAGATATAATGTGGAATCCTGGGTTGATTCCCAGAACAGGAAAGGAACATTGGTGGGAAAACTAGTGAAATGCAAATAAAGTCTGTAGATTAGTTAATAGCATCATATCAATGTTAATTTCCTGATTTTGACAATAGTACTACGGTTAGAGAAGATGTTAACATTAGGAAAAACTGGGTGAAGAGTATTTGGAAACTCCCTGTACTATTTTTGCAACTTTTCTGTAAGTCTAAAATTATATCAAGGACTTCCCTGGCAGTCCGGTGGTTAGGACTCCGCGCTTCCGCTGCAGGGGGGCATGGGTTCGATCCCTGGCTGGGGAACTAAGATCCTGGATTCCATGTGATGCAGCCAAAAAAATATAAGTATTATATCAAAATAAAAAGCTAAAAGAGAAAAAAAATCACACTGGGTGGTTAAAATGAAGTTCAAGTGTAGGATGAGGAGTGGGTTGTTGTCAGACAGGTGCAGAACAGAGGATTTCGCATATGTTACTTGGTGAACTGTTTACATTGTTCTTTTACATTTTTGGAAAGCCATTTTTAAACAATGTATACAATCCTAGTGGGGGGTTGGGGGGGGAATGGTCCAAGTGGCCAAAGCAATTATTTCAGCTTGGCCTTATCAAAATGTTGCAGCTTAGACTGCAACTATGTTTTTTAAAATTTCACAAGGAACATTCAAAAACATTCAGAGCAATTACATCTTGGTCAGAGAATGATGGGCGGCTTCTATTTTTTTCCTTATACCTTTAAGTAATTTTCAAATGATTTACAATAGCGTATTTTGCATATATAATCAAACCTAAATTATTTTTTAAAATTTCAACACAACTATACATATGCTATATGATCACATGGTTACACATTTTTGTAAAATTTCAAAAGTAGGATATTTATTTATCCTTATAAAATAATATATATCTTATATAAAATAATATTTATTCCACAACTGGTTAGGACCACATTCTTTTATGACTTGGACGTCTCTGTCACATGGTAGTGTTGGGGAGACAGCACAATTATTGAGATCTTCCTGAGTGGAAGCTGATTTAGCAATACATTTAATTTTGGTTTAATGGGCTATATTTCATGGTTCATTCTAATGTAATCTTGTTACTGCTACCTATTATGGCATAAACATGGCTTCTAAGAAAACCCCTACTACCTGCTGTGCCAACCATCCAGCATTTGTGCATAAAAGTGAAAGTTAGCGCTTGTACTGAGACATGAACATATCTGTGATCTAACTTAGGAGGTCATAGATAGAGTAAGAAGAAGTTTAAAATGTACGGATCCAGATGCTAGCCTATGGAAAGGTGCTCCAAATCTTAAAGCCCACATATAAAAGAAAATTGTTAGAGGATGACTAAAATTTAACAAAAGTTTAAAAAATTCACATCACATTATCAACAAAAATTGTGAAGCTGAATGAAACTTTTGTAATAATGAAGAACTGTTCATTTATACTAGAGGAAAAAAATGTATAACCTTTTCTATTGTATTTCTTTTCTCTATTACAAAACCACCGTATGAATAGGCAATCAAAGTATGTAGCCAAAAAAGTTTAAAAAGGTAGAAAAACAATATTATAGAATGGATCAGGCAGTTGGTTGATAAAATTATGTTATTTCTTTGGATTTTGTCATAGTTTTTAAATTTGTAATTTACTATGATTTTTTTCATCTGAATATGTTTAATTCCATCACTTATTTTATATTTGGAGTTTATATTATTTTTTTAAAAGAGCACCTTTGCCCAATCTTATAAGCTCAGGCACCCCAAACTGGATCTGTGGGGGAATGTGCAGTCCCTCAGATACGTTCTCTGATCACCTCTAAGGCTGCTTCCTTACTCAAAGAGTGTTAAATAAGAGGTTGATACTTTTAATAGACTAACAGGTATTTAGCACTAGAGTTAATAATTCTGACAGAGTAAGGCAGAGAATGCTGCATTCAGTAGAGTGGGAAAGAATAGGATGGAATCAAAAATATCAATTTGTGTGCCTCCTGTGCATGGATGGTTTTCTGCACATCAAAGACTGTGTCTATTTTTAAAAAATTAAGTTTTAATTTATTAATGTAAAAATCCTAGTTCTCTTTAAGCCTAGTTGAACATAAGCTTTAAGTTCATTTTCATTATTCTATCTATAAATACAGTAAATTTAACAATCATTTTAAGGAAGCTTTTGATTACCATTTAATCAGTTTGTACTGAACAAAATATCCTAAATAAGCAACCCTATTTACAACTTAATTACATTTTTACAAACATTTTAAATTACTTTTGTAAGTGTAATATACTTGATTTCATTTAAAGCACTTGGAATGCCTAACCTAAAAAGCAAAATCTCTTTTATCTAGCTACTCTCCTAAATCTAAATAAGTTAATTTAAAAAATGTAGTGAATTCTAAGTTCCCTTAAACATTGCAATATTGTTTACAAACTTGTTCTTATCTCTCTTTTGCCCCAAAACTCAAGCCCAAAATAAATTGTTTAATTACACTTTTTAAATTGGAATCACAGAGCTATTCTGTCATATACACACATATAACAAATTCTCCATATATATAAATGATTTCTAAATTTAGCCCCAAATTATTACTTAATATTTGATATTTTTATCTCTGTATACTTAATTCTAAGCCTTCCCAAGAGTTTTCCTATTCCAGGTAAATTGGAGTTGCCCTCATCAGAACCTGAGATATTTACCAACCATAGACTTTCAGTCAGGATAAGAAACTTGGTGTGGTGGGCAGTCTTCAAAGATGGCTCCCTCAGTGAACCATGCCTGTTGGAATCCACAGCCTTGTGTAGTCCCTCCCCTCAGAATCTGTGTCTTGCTTGTAACCAACAGAATGTGATGGAAAGGAAGTCTTGTTCCTCCCCTCTGAACATTCCTTCAGAATGTTCAGTCTGGGGACTTCCCCGGTGGTCCAGTAGATAGGATTCCACGGTCCCAATGCAAGGGGCCCGGGTTCGATCCCTGGTCAGGAAACTAGATCCCACATGCATGCCGCAACAAAGAGTTCACATGCCACAACTAAGGAGCCCACCTGCCACAGCTAAGACCCAGTGCAATCAAAAAAAAAAAAAAAAAAAGTTCTCAGCACAAGAAAAATTAAAAAAAAAAAAAAGAATGCTCATTCTGAAGGAAGCCAGCTGCTATGTAAAAATTTCACAACCTTGAGTCTACCATGCTACAAGAAAGCCCAAACTAGCCACATGCAGATGCCATATGTGGATAGAGAGAGCTGTCTGGCCAGCTCCAGCTGTCCCAGTCCACAACCATTCATGTCATTCCAGTTGGGGCCCCAGATATTGTGCCTCTGAATCGAACCATCCCTGGGGAAACCATCTGAATACCTGACCTACAAAACTGTGGAATATAAAAATAACCAGTTTCTTTTAAAGCCACTAAATCTTAGGATAATTTGTTACACTGCAATAGATAACTGGAACAAGATGACTGGGCCACTAGCATATGCTGAGCTCCTTTTTATGGTTTTTATAACATAGGATTCCAGGTTTATCTCTTTCGACTAGGATTCCATTATCCTGATTTATACTATCTCTTAAATTTTCAAATTTGATTTGAGTCAATTGGTGCCCAGCCTGAAGGTTATAGCAACTTCCTTCACATCTTGGTTGGACCTTGCTTTTTATTTATTTGTTTATTTTCTCTTTCTTATTACGGACAAAATTTTCAAAGAAATTAAATGACATCTGGTTGGATTCTGCATCTCTTTCTTTGTCAGGCTCCAAGCAACAGCATTAAGGTCAGGCTAGTGAAAAGAAGACTTGTGCCTCTGACAGTGTATAGAATCCCCTAAGTGAGCAGCTCAGGGCAGATACTACTTCCCTGAGGTAGATAGCGTTTAAAATCCCACCCATTGCTGCCAGGAGACCAGGCAGCTGGAGGGCTGCTTTGCTCAAAGGGTGCTAGAGCCAAAAGTGCTTAAAGACTTTAAGCTTGTTAAGGTTTGAAACCTACAGAATACATTATTGGCTTCAAAATATGCTGAGAAAGCAAAAATGCAAAAATATTTAACAAAATGTTCACAAATACATGTTAACTTCATTAAATGCTAAATTTGGTACTTATAGAAATTTCATTACATTTAAACACAATTTCATTAACTCAGACTTTTTTCACTTTACAAGAATTCCTGAGGGCCAAAACATCAGTCCATCATAAAATAAATTATTCATACACAAAAAATCAAAAGTAAAAATATAAATATATTTTAAATAAAAAATTGTATTTAATGCAGATTAAGGGTACACTGTGATATTATCATGATTCCACAAATAGGAGTATGAAGTCTCTCCTAGGTCATAACATGGTCTTGGGGAACTGGTCAGTTTGCGTGAAAAACAACTCAGGTCAATTTTACACATACAGTCACTATCCTTCCAGCCTGCTCAACTCTCCTTGGCTGTACATTATTCTTTCACTATGTCTCTTACAGAAATAGATCCTAAATGATCCTGCCCCTAGGCAATTAATGTATTACTGCCATTTTCAGAAATAAGTCACAGGCAAATAAAATGATTTGCCTAAACGGTTCACAGCTAGTAAACAGAAAAGGGTCGAAGACTGGAACTCATGTCTCCTGACTTCAGCATTCTTTTTTTCCCTTCAAAGCTCCTTGTAACATTCATTTTACTCACACGCTGAAAACCATTGTTGGTGTCAGGAAAGATACACCATGCAATCGTCCCATTCTTCTGGGACATGATTCTACACCAATTGACCAAGGAATCACTCCTAGGACTGTGCTTTGGGAAAACAATGAAGAAGAATAAGAAAGGCTACACAGAGAAGGGAGAAAGGAAGAGTTTGAGTAAAGAAGCACAAATAATAACAAAAAACCAAAACCAAAACTATTTCATAATGTTGTCTTGGGCCAGGTCTCCTGCTACCATACATCTTAGATGTGGTTCAGGGCAGAGGCTGGAGTGTAGGAGCCAGAGTAGTTTTCTGTGATTGGATCCTGGGGGTAGGAGACAAGAAGGACAGAATATTAGAGACAGACTTGATTGTCTTTGGGAAACTTGTGTTTTTTCTCCCTTCCAATCAAACCCAGTTCCAAGAAAACCATCTGCTCTTGGTCACTTACACAATCCAGGTCAGTAAATGACCTCAAGAGGCATTGCATTTCAGCTGTCTTATTTTGGCTGCAAGAAATAGAACTGAATTTTAGCTCACTTTTGCTAATCATGTAGGACTTCATGTTGTGTCTTTCTGTTTACTCACAGTCCTCGGCTTTCATGTTGACATTTGGCCTTAATTTTCCTTTCCATCATATGCTTTATTGTGAAAACATTTTTATTTTAAGGTACCTCAGAACCTTTGTTGCTAGAAAGATTATAATTTATTAAGTTGAAAAATAATTATGCCCCCAGCAACTGAGAAAAGTTTATTTTCCCTAAGGCACTTTCACCTCTTAAATCACACCATTTAGTCATATAGCCCTGGCCTATTCCCTAACAGAAGGGAGCCCGTCTTGCCCTCACTACCCCCAAAGAGGTTGCAGAAGCCCCTCACCCATGGAGAGTCTTTTCTGGAGCGCTAAGCAAGGGACAAAACACCCATGTGGTCTATATGCTTGGAAACAGAGAGAAAATCAAGCCAAGAAGCAGCAGAATAAAAATAACCCTTCAAAGAGTTTAAAGGTAAAAAAAGTCTCCTTTTCAATATTTTGACAGGGAAAAGTGAAATAATCCCAAATATTTGAAAAAAGTTAGAAAAAAGTTGATTTATTTTGCCTTCATGTTAATTCTATGATGGTTCTACGCTCTCTTTACTCCCTACTTCCTGTTGGGAGTGTCCCTTTAGTTTCCCCACCCAGCCAGTAAAGGTCGTGGAGCCAACTCACACACATTCCTGCAGGAGATCCTCTCTAGTACACTGGAAGAGCATCCAGAGTGGCTTCCTAAGCTTAACCGTGTGACTCTCTGTCTTGAGTGTGCCTTCCATCTGGAGGCCATTGTGACTGGATCATAAGTGCTGAGTCCTTCCCAGTCAGGAGAGCAGACCTACCAATTCCTTTTGCCCCGCAGTAACCTGTAAGTCTCCCAATCCTTCACTGCCCTGCAATAATCCCATCCAACACGCTTGCATCAGATAGAAACCAGGGCTGTCAGGAAACTGTCATTTGTTGTGTGCTTGGTGAAGATGATATGCGAATAGGATAATGAAGAGACCATTAAGCAATTCTTATGGAAGAGCGTGGACCTCTTTAAAAATCTGATTGTTTGTCACTCTAGTCTCTTCTGACCTATTTCCTCCTTGCTTCAGACTTAGCTGAGAAGAAACACAGCTGGTTGTCATTATTTTCTGCACCAGTACTCTTCACGTAATTGAAAACAACTACTTCAGACTTCCCTTTCTCAGATGAAATAATGCCAAATCCATAAGTATTTCCTCCATGTTCCCTTTTCTTTTTGTGTGTGTGTGTGTGTGTATGTGTGTGTGTGTGAGAGAGAGAGAGAGAGACTGAGCAAATTCTGAACAAATCAATTAGAAATATATCTCTGGGAAATGTGAAGGTGAGCTTGTATTAAGTGAGCTTGGTAAGAATGATGGACTGAGTAGTTTGATGTTTATCATGGAATCAGAGATAAGTCAGAGAAGCACTTTAAACAGTACAGTCTTTTTTTTAAAAATTTTCTCATTAGTCATCCATTTTATACATATCAGTGTATACATGTCATCCCAATCTCCCAATTCATCCCACCACCACCACCACCCCCACACCACTTTCCCCCCTTGGTGTCCATACGTTTGTTCTCTACTTCTGTGTCTCAATTTCTGTTCTGCAAACCGGTTCATCTGTACCATTTTCTAGGTTCCACATATATGCGTTAATATACGATATTTGGTTTTCCCTTTCTGACTTACTTCATTCTGTATGACAGTCTCTAGATCCATCCACCTCTCTACAAATGAACCAATTTCGTTCCTTTTTATGGCTGAGTAATATTCCATTGTATATATGTACCACATCTTCTTTATCCATTCGTCTGTCGATGGGCATTTAGGTTGCTTCCATGACCTGGCTATTGTAAATAGTGCTGCAATGAACATTGGGGTGCATGTGTCTTTTTGAATCATGGTTTTCTCTGGGTATATGACCAGTAGTGGGATTGCTGGGTCATATGGTAATTCTATTCTTAGTTCTTTAAGGAACCTCCATACTGTTCTCCATAGTGGCTGTATCAATTTACATACCCATCAACAGTGCAAGAGGGTTCCCTTTTCTCCACACCCTCTCCAGCATTTGTTGTTTGTAGATTTTCTGATGATGCCCATTCTAACTGGTGTGAGGTGATACCTCATTGGAATTTTGATTTGCATTTCTCTAATAATTAGTGATGTTGAGCAGCTTTTCATGTGTTTCTTGGCCATCTGTATGGCTTCTATGGAGAAATGTCTATTTAGGTCTTCTGCCCATTTTTGGATTGGGTTGTTTTTTTAAAATATTGAGCTGTATGAGCTGTTTATATATTTTGGAGATTAATCCTTTGTCCCATGATGCATTTGCAAACATTTTCTCCCATTCTGAGGGTTGCCTTTTCATCTTGTTTATGGTTTCCTTTGCTGTGCAAAAGCTTTTACGTTTCATTAGGTCCCATTTTTTTATTTTTGGTTTTATTTCCATTACTCTAGGAGGTGGATCAAAAAATATCTTGCTGTGAATTATGTCAAAGAGTGTTCTTCCTATATTTTCCTCTAAGAGTTTTATAGTGCCCGGTCTTACATTTAGGTCTCTAAACCATTTTGAGTTTATTTTTGTGTATGGTGTTAGGGAGTGTTCTAATTTCATTCTTTTACATGTAGCTGTCCAGTTTTCCCAGCATCACTTATTGAAGAGACTGTCTTTTCTCCATTGTATAGCCTTGCCTCCTTTGTCATAGATTAGTTGACCATAGGTGCGTGGGTTTATCTCTGGGCTTTCTATCCTGTTCCATTGATCTATATTTCTGTTTTTGTGCCAGTACCATATTGTCTTGATTACTGTAGCTTTGTAGTATAGTCTGAGTCAGGGACTCTGATTCCTCCAGCTCCGTTTTTTCCCCTCAAGACTGCTTTGGCTATTCGGGGTCTTTTGTGTCTCTATACAAATTTTAAGATTTTTTGTTCTAGTTCTGTAAAAAATTCCATCGGTAATTTGACAGGGATTGCATTGACTCTGTAGATTGCTTTGGGTAGTATAGTCATTTTCACAATATTGATTCTTCCAATCCAAGAGCATGGTATATCTCTCCATCTGTTGGTATCATCTTTAATTTCTTTCATCAGTGTCTTATAGTTTTCTGCATACAGGTCTTTTGTTTCCCTCGGTAGGTTTATTCCTAGGTATTTTATTCTTTTTGTTGCAATGGTAAATGGGACTGTGTCCTTAATTTCTCTTTCAGATTTTTCATCATTAGTGTATAGGAATGCAAGAGATTTCTCTGCATTAATTTTGTATCCTGCAACTTTACCAGATTCATTCATTAGCTCTAATAGTTTTCTGGTGGCATCTTTAGGATTCTCTATGTATAGTATCATGTCATCTGCAAACAGAAACAGTTTTACTTCTTCTTTTCCAATTTGTATTCCTTTTATTTCTTTTTCTTCTCTGATTGCCATGGCTAGTACTTCCAAAACTATGTTGAATAATAGTGGTGAGAGTGGACATCCTTGTCTTGTTCCTGATCTTAGAGGAAATGATTTCAGTTTTTCACCATTGAGAGTGACGTTTGCTGTGGGTTTGTCATATATGGCCTTTATTACGTTGAAGTAGGTTCCCTCTATGCCCACTTTCTGGAGAGTTTTTATCATAAATGGGTGTTGAATTTTGTCAGAAGCTTTTTCTGCATCTATTGAGATGATCATATGGTTTTTATTCTTCAATTTGTTAATATGGTGTATCACATTGATTGATGTGCGTATGTTGAAGAAACCTTGCATCTGGGATAAATCCCACTTGATCATGATGTATGATCCATTGAATGTGTTGTTAGATTCTCTTTGCTAGTATTTTGTTGAGGATTTTTGCATCTCTATTCATTAGTGATATTGGTCTGTAATTTTCTTTTTTTGTAGTATCTTTGTCTAGTTTTGGTATCAGGGTGATGGTGGCCTCATAGAATGAGTTTGGGAGTGTTCCTTCCTCTGCAATATTTTGGAAGAATTTGAGAAGGATGGGTGTTAGCTCTTCTCTAAATGTTTGATATAATTTGCCTGTTAAGCCATCTGGTCCTGGACTTTTGTATGTTGGAAGATTTTTAATCACAGTTTCAATTTCATTACTTTGGATTGGTCTGTTCATATTTTCTATTTCTTCCTGGTTCCATCTGGAAGGTTATACCTTTCTAAGAATTTGTCCATTTCTTCCAGGTTGTCCATTTTATTGGCATAGAGTTACTTGTAGTAGTCTCTTAGGATGCTTTGTATTTCTGCAGTGTCTGTTGTAATGTCTCCTTTTTCATTTCTAATTTTATTGATTTGAGTCCTCTCCCTCTTTTTCTTGATGAGTCTGGCTAATGGTTTATCAATTTTGTTTATCTTCTCAAAGAACAAGCTTTTAGTTTTATTGATCTATGCTATTGTTTTCTTTGTTTCTATTTCATTTATTTCTGCTCTGATCTTTATGATTTCTTTCCTTCTGCTAACTTTGGGTTTTGTTTGTTTTTCTTTCTCTAGTTCCTTTAGGTGTAAGGTTAGGTTGTTTATTTGAGATTTTTCTTGTTTCTTTAGGTAGGCTTGTATAGCTATAAACTTCCCTCTTAGAACTGCTTTTGCTGCATCCCATAGGTTTTGGATTGTCGTGTTTTCATTGTCATTTGTCTCTAGGTATTTTTTTATTTCCTCTTCGATTTCTTCAGTGATCTCTTGGTTATTTAGTAACGTATTGTTTAGCCTCCATGTGTTTGTGGTTTTTACTTTTTTTTCGCTGTAATTGATTTCTAATCTCACAGCATTGTGGTCAGAAAAGATGCTTGGTATGATTTCAATTTTCTTAAATTTACTGAGGCTTGATTTGTGACCCAGGATATTGTCTATACTGGAGAATGTTCCATGCGCACTTGAGAAGAAAGTGTAATCTGCTGTTTTTGGATGGAATGTCCTATAAATATCAATTAAATCTATCTGGTCTATTGTGTCATTTAAAGCTTCTGTTTCCTTATTAATTTTCTGTTTGGATGATCTGTCCATTGGTGTAAGTGAGATGTTAAAGTCCCCCACTATTATTGTGTTACTGTCGATTTCCTCTTTTAGAGCTGTTAGCAGTTTTCTTTTATATTGAGGTGCTCCTATGTTGGGTGCATATATATTTATAATTGTTATATCTTCTTCTTGGATAGATCCCTTGATCATTATGTAGTGTCCTTCCTTGTCTCTTGTAACATTCTTTATTTTAAAGTCTGTTTTATCTGATATGAGTATAGCTACTCCAGCTTTCTTTTGATTTCCATTTGCATGGAGTATCTTTTTCCATCCCCTCACTTTCAGTCTGTATGTGTCCCAGGTCTGAAGTGGGTCTCTTGTAGACAGCATATAGATGGGTCTTGTTTTTGTATCCATTCAGAAAGCCTGTGTCTTTTGGTTGGAGCATTTAATCCATTCACGTTTAAGGTAATTATCGGTATGTATGTTCCTATTACCATTTTCTTAATTTTGGTGGGTTTGTTTTTGTAGGTCCTTTCCTTCTCTCATGTTTCCCACTTAGAGAAGTTCCTTTAGTATTTGTTGTAGAGCTGGTTTGGTGGTGCTGAATTCTCATAGCTTTTGCTTGTCTGTAAAGCTTTTGATTTCTCCATCGAATCTGAATGAGATCCTTGCCGGGTAGAGTAATCTTGGTTGTAGGTTCTTCCCTTTCATCACTTTAAGTATATCATGTCACTCCCTTCTGGCTTGTAGAGTTTCTGCTGAAAAATCAGCTGTTAACCTTATGGGAGTTCCCTTGTATGTTATTTGTCGTTTTTCCCTTGCTGCTTTCAATAATTTTTCTTTGTCTTTAACTTTTGCCAATTTGAGTACTATGTGTCTCGGTATGTTTCTCCTTGGGTTTATCCTGTATGGGACTCTGTGTGTTTCGTGGACTTGGGTGGCTCTTTCCTTGCCCATGTTAAGGAAGTTTTCGACTGTAATCTCTTCAAATATTTTCTTGGGTCCTTTCTCTCTCTTTTCTCCTTCTGGGACCCCTATAATTGAATGTTGTTGCGTCTAATGTTTTCCCAGAGGTCTCTGAGGCTGTCTTCATTTCTTTTCATTCTTTTTTCTTTATTCTGTTCAGTCATAGTGAATTCCACCATTCTGTCTTCCAGGTCACTTATCCGTTCTTCTGCCTCAGTTATTCTGCTCTTGATTCCTTCTAGTGCATTTTTCCTTTCAGTTATTGTATTGTTCATCTCTCTTTGTTTGTTCTTTAATTCTTCCAGATCTTTGTTATACATTTCTTACATCTTTTCGATCTTTGCCTCCATTCTTTTTCCGAGGTCCTGGATCATCTTCACTATCATTATTCTGAATTCTTTTTCTGGAAGATTGGCTATCTCCATTTCATTTAGTTGTTTTTCTGGGGTTTTATCTTGTTCCTTCATCTGGTACATAGCCCTCTGCTTTTTCATCTTGTTTATCTTTCTGTGAATGTAGTTTTTGTTCCACAGGCTGCAGGATTGTAGTTCTTCTTGCTTCTGCTGTCTGCCCTCTGGTGGATGAGGCTATCTAAGAGGCTTGTGGAAGTTTCCTGATGGGAGGGACTGGTTGATGGTAGAGCTGGCTGTTGGTCTGGTGGGCAGAGCTCAGTAAAACTTTAATCTGCTTGTCTGCTGATGGGTGTGGCTGCGTTCCCTCCCTGTTGGTTGTTTGGCCTGAGGCGACCCAACACTGGAGCCTACCGGGGCTCTTTGGTGGGGCTAATGGCAGACTCTGGGAGGGCTCACGCCAAGGAGCACTTACCAGAACTTCTGTTGCCAGTGTCCTTGTCCCTTGGTGAGCCACAGCTGCCCGCTGCCTCTGCAGGAGTCCCTCCAACACCAGCAGGTAGGTCTGGTTCAGTCTCCTGTGAGGTCACTGCTCCTTCCCCTGGGTCCCGATGTGCACACGACTTTGTGTGTACCCTCCAAGTGTGGAGTCTCTGTTTCCCCCAGTCCTGTCAAAGTCCTGCAATCAAATCCCACTAGCCTTCAAAGTCTGATTCTCTAGGATTTCCTCCTCCTGTTGCCAGGCCCCCAGGTTGGGAAGCCTGATGTGTGGCTCAGAACCTTCATTCCAGTGGGTGGACTTCTGCGGTATAAGTGTTCTCCAGTTTGTGAGTCACCCACCCAGCAGTTATGGGATTTAATTTTATTGTAATAGCACCCCTCCTACCATCTCATTGCGACTTCTCCTTTGTCTTTGGATGTGGTGTATCTTTTTTGGTGAGTTCCAGTGTCTTCCTGTCGATCATTGTTCAGCAGTTAGTTGTGATTCCAGTGTTCTCGAAAGAGGGAGTGAGAGCATGTCCTTCTACTCCGCCATCTTGAACCAATCTCCATGTTCCAATTTCCATCCCTAATCATTTTCAATGCAAACATCTCATTTGTGGACTTGACTTACTTCTTCAGGGGCAAATATACAGGTTAGATAATGTTAAATTATTATTATTTTATTTTTTATTGAAGTATAGTTGACTTACAATATTGTGTTAGTTTCAGGTGTACAGCAAAGCAATTCTGTTATCCTTTTCTTTCACTCTTTTTCATTATAGTTTATTACAAGACATTGAATATATTTCCCTGTGCTATACAGTAAATCCATGTTGTTTATTCATTTCACATTTGGTAGTGTGCATCTGTTAATCCCATACTCCCAATTTATCCCTACCCCCACCCTCCTCCTTCCCCTTTGGTAACCATAGTTTGTTTTCTATGTCTGTGAGTCCATTTTATAAATAAGTTCATTTGTACTATTTTTTAGATTCCACATATAAGTTATATCATATAATATTTATCTTTTGCTGTCTGACTTACTTCACTTAGTATGATCATCTCTACGTCCATCCATGTTGCTTCAAATGGCATTATTTCATTCTTTTTTGTGGCTGAGTAATATTCCATTATATATATATATATACACACACACACACACACACACATATATATACCACATCTTCTTTATCCATTCATCTGTTGATGGACACTTAGGTTGCTTCCATGTCTTGGCTATTTTAAATACTGCCAAGATAAACATCTGGGTGCATGTATCTTTTTGAATTAGAGTTTTCATCTTTTCTGGATATATGCCCAGGAGTGGGATTGCTGGATCATATGGTAACTCTATTTTTAGTTTTTTAAGTCACCCCCATACTGTTTTCCATCATGGCTGCACCAATTTACATTCCCACCAACAGTGTAGTAGGGTTCCATTTTCTCCACACCCTCTCTTGCATTTATTATTTGTAGACGTTTTGCCATTGGCCATTCTGATTGGTGTGAGATGATACCTCATTGTAGTTTTGATTTGCATTTCTCTAATAATTAGCGATGTTGAGCATCTTTTCATGTGCCTGTTGGCCATCTGTATGTCTTCTTTGGAGAAATGTATATTTAGGTCTTCTGCCCACTTTTTGATTGGGTTGGGTTTTTTTGTTTGTTTGTTTGTTTTTGTTATTGAGTTGTATGAGCTGTTTGTGTTTTCTGGAAATTAAGCCCTTTTTGGTCGCATTGTTTGCAAATATTTTCTCTTAGTTCATAGGTTGTCTTTTCATTTTGTTTATGCTTTGCTGTGCAAAAGTTTGTAAGTTTGATTAGGTCCTATTTGTTTGTTTTTGCTTTTATTTCTATTGCTTTGGGAGACTGACCTAAGAAAACATTGCTACATGTCAGAGAATCTTTTGCCTATGTTCTCTTCTAGGAGTTTCATGGTGTCATGTCTTATATTCAAGTCTTTAAGCCATTTTGAGTTTATTTTTGAGTTAGAGTTCCAACTTCATTGATTTACATGCAAATTATTATTTTTATTTATTCTTCATTTATGCACATGTATAAAATGTAAACTGTGCATAAAGAAATACAGTGCAAAGGCAGTCTCCCTCTTACTGTAAGTAGATAGGGTAAGCCGTCCCCAAAAAAAGAGAACAGGCATGGCTTTCTTGACATAAGAGAGGCCATTTTGTGTCTAAGCCATTTTGTGATCAAAGCCTGGCCACAATGCTTGCCCTTGAACAGGTCTCAGTAATTAATGATCTTAAGGGAAGTGAGGGAATGCAAGAACAAAGGAAGAGTAGTCAAGAAACAATAGTCCAGCAGTAAAACAGAGTCCTAGTTCCTCCTCAAAGAATGTACATAACAGTGAGATATGTATCTTTGAGTTCTGCAGGAACTAAGGCCCCCACCCAGGTGGAGGATGGAATGATGATGCTGACCTTTTCTGACCCTCATGACTTCAATCAACTAAAGCTTGGACTCTGTTGACCTTTGCCCCAAGTCTATGCTGAATTCTCCTCTGCTCAAGCCCCTTCATGAATATGCATATACCCTTAGCATAAAACTTCCCCAATTTTGTTGTTTGGGGAGACACTGCTTTGGGAAAGATCCCCTGTGTTCTCCTTACTTGCTGCAAGTAATAAATCCTTCCTTGTCTAGCTCTTTGCCTTGGTTGTGTCTTTTGGCTCAACACCCACCAAGAGGTGAACCCAGTTTTCGGGTAACACTACCTCTATCCTTCAGCAACCCAGCTCCCCAACGCAGAAGCAATTACTGTTACTAGTTCCTAAGGATCCTACTAGAAATGGTCAATGCATTTACAAACATGTGATTCTATATATTCCTCACCCTCACGTGGTAACAAATACACACAGTTCTGTAATCATTTCACAATATATTTTTAGGAGTTCCTCCTAAATCAATACATAAACATATGAAGTTACTTCTTTTTGAAATAGCAGCATATAACAATATAGTGATACAGCATAATTTAACTCTTATTAAATTTGTTTTTAAAATTTTGTTATTACAAACAATGTTATAATTAATATTTGTGTGCATTTATCACTTTGCACATGTAAGAATTTATATGTAGGATAAAAATTTAGAAGTATTGCTGGGCTAAAGCTTATATCAGTTTTTAATTCTGAAAGATACATTGTTTTGCCTAATTTCCCTCCACGGCAATTGTATCAATACATCTTCACACCTGCAGCTAAGAGTCAGCCCCCCACACTCTCACTGGCACCTTTTTTATTAAACTTTTTTTTTTAAAGTCACCTCATGTAGTTTTAGTTGCATTTCTATTTTTATGACTGAGTCTAAGGTTGAACACCTTTATATAAATTTTAAAACCATTTATATTTCTTAACCTGTGACTATCTGGTCATATCTTTGCCCACTTTACTAATAATTCACTACACTCTCCTCTATTGATTTATGACGCTATGAAAATTAACTGTGTGATTTTTGTCTTGATGTTTTCTTGCCACAAAGAAATGCTTTAATTTGATATGATTGCATTTTTCAATTCTCTTTTTAAAAATGGCTCCTGGATTCTGTAGGCATTACTCAAAAATGTCTTACCAATTCCAAGAATATATACAGAAAAACTCCCAAATTTCCTCTTAGCATTTTTATGGTTTAATTTGTCTTATGTTTACATTTCTAAACCATATGGAATGTATTTTGTTCTAAGGTGTGAAATAGTGATCAATTTATTTTCCCAGATGGATACTCAGCTGTTCCAATACCACTGAATTGTGAAATAAAATTCATATCTATGGCAAGACAAGAAAAATTTAGACATAAAAATTCTTCTCTGCCCTTTGGCTTTCCCTCTCCCCCTACTGTGCATTGGGCATCTGCATTATGCATTGCCCAAACCTCCCCCATCAGCAGGAATACCTGCTCAACCATAAACAACAACATTCTCGTAACATCAACAAGACAACTCCTTAAAAGATAACATTCCTTCCTGATAGTGTAAAGGGTCACATGACCCACCATGATGGTGCTTAGGTCTGGATTATGTAAACTGTCAATAATACGTCATTTAATGTACAGCCTTCTGTCTCAAAAAACTTATATAAACTGTGTCTTGACTCTAATGGGCGGAACAGTTCTCAGAGCTTTCTGAGATGCTCTTCCCAGGTTATAATCCACCAATTTGGCTCAAATAAGGTTTTCCAATTCTTTCTTAGATCGACTGATTAATTTTTCATTGCCAGGTTAAACAATTCAATTATTTTCCAATGATTTTAATGTTAATTTATCAGATATGTATTATATGTATTAAACACACATATACATGCATATGCACTAAAGTTACATACATATAGGGTCTATTTTTTCTCTACTGACATCTCTTTTCATGCACCAGACAACGCTATTTTAATTAGTTGTAGCTTTGAGCTCGGCTCCGGCTTTGCCTTGAGCTGGCTGCAGTCTCCATCTGAGGGCAGCCGAAGTGGTCGGCTCCTTTAAGATGAGGGTTCTGCTACTTCTCCTGGTGGCAGCGTATGTGGTGGACCGGTCCGCAGTGATGCCTCGGCCAACCTGGGCGGCCTGCCTGGCAAGAGATTAAAGATGCAGTACGCCACGGGGCCACTGCTCAAGTTCCAGATTTGTGTTTCCTGAGGTTATAGGCGGGTGTTGGAGGAGTACAGGCAGGTTATTATCCAGTGGTACCCAGACATCCACATTGAAGGAGAGAATTACCTCCCTCAACCAACATATAGACACATAGCATCTTTCCTATCAGTCTTCAAGCTAGCCTTCAGTCAAGACTTCCTGTCAAGACTTCCTGTCAGTCTTCAAGCTAGCCTTCAGTCAAGACTTCCTGTCAGTCTTCAAGCTAGCCTATTAATTAAGCTTAATAATTGTTGGCAAGGATCCTTTTGCTTTCTTTGGCATGCAAGCTCCTAGCACCTGGTAGTGGGGCCAAGAAAATAAGGTCTATGCATGTATGATGGTCTTCTTCTTGAGCAACATGATTGAGAACCAATATATGTCAACAGGTGCATTTGAGATAACTTTGAATGATGTATCTGTGTGGTCTAAGCTGGAATCTGGTCACCTTCCATCCATGCAACAGCTTGTTCAAATTCTTGACAGTGAAATGAAACTCAGTGTGCATATGGATTCAATCCCACACCATCAATCATAGTCCCACCTATCAGTGCTGAAAACTCTTTTACATTAAGGGATTTTTGCAAGAGCAGCATGAGTGACATTATGAAGACCTGTACTGAAGACAGCAAGCTCTTAGTACCGACGAGATGTTTTCTTGGCAGGCTCGTTGTACCTCTTGGAAAACCTCAGTGCAAGGCAGTTTTTCAGTGCTGGCACATTTTGAAATTCTGCACATTCATGGAGAGCAACATAGTTTTTTTTTTCTTCCCCAGTCCACTCGGTTAATAGTTTTTTAAAAAAATGCAGACATTACTACTTGTACTTCTCTTTTTCCTGGCCATATTTGAAAAAGTAGAAAATTGACTTACAATATGATTTGTTTTCAAAGATGTCTGTTGAGTCTGTTGTGATTTTATATATTATATGAATTTTCCTTTTTTATAATTTAAAACTGATCTTTTCGGGACTAGAGCTGAAGTTCCCAAATACTTTATATGAGTTTATCAGACATCTCTAATTTGGTCATTCCAATTTATATAGTTTTCAAAATACTGTAGATTGTGAACAGCACATTATATAAGATTATGGGGGGAAATTCTATATCCAGAGTACTCTGCCAATTTGTATATGTGTGTGTGTGCGTGGGTGATTACCAGAGAACTACTAAAAGACCAACCGCTTTTTATTTTTATTATTTTTTTGAATTTTTGAATTTTGTTTTATTTATTTTTTTATACAGCAGGTTCTTATTAGTTATCTATTTTATACATACTAGTGTATATACATCAATCCCAATCTCCCAATCCATCACACTACCACCCCAACCCCTGCCACTTTCCCCCCTTGGTGTCCATATGTCTGTTCTCTACATCTATGTCTCTATTTCTGCTCTGCAAACCGGTTCATCTGCACCATTTTTTTAGGTTCCACATATATGCATTAATATATGATATTTGTTTTTCTCTTTCTGACTTACTTCACTCTGTATGACAGTCTCTAGATCCATCCACCTCTCTACAAATGAACCAATTTCGTTCCTTTTTATGGCTGAGTAATATTCCATTGTATATATGTACCACATCTTCTTTATCCATTCGTCTGTCGATGGGCATTTAGTTTGCTTCCATGACCTGGCTATTGTAAATAGTGCTGCAATGAACATTGAGGTACATGTGTCTTTTTGAATTATGGTTTTCTCTGGGTATATGCCCAGTAGTGGGATTGCTGGGTCATATGGTCATTCTATTTTTAGTTTTTAAGGAACCTCCATACTGTTCTCCATATTGGCTGTATCAATTTACATTCCCACCAACAGTGCAAGAGGGTTCCCTTTTCTCCACATCCTCTCCAGCATTTGTTGTTTGTAGATGTTCTCATGATGCCCATTCTAACTGGTGTGAGGTGATACCTCATTATAGTTTTGATTTGCATTTCCTTAATAATTAGTGATGTTGAGCATCTTTTCATGTGTTTGTTGGCCATCTGTATGTCTTCTTTGGAGAAATGTCTACTTAGGTCTTCTGCCCAGTTTTTGATTGGGCTGTTTGTTTTCTTAATATTGAGCTGAATGAGCTGTTTATATATTTTGGAGATTAATCCTTTGTCTGTTGATTTGTTTGCAAATATTTTTCCCATTCTGAGGGTTGTCTTTTTATCTTGTTTGTAGTTTCCTTTGTTTTGCAAAAGCTTTACGTTTCATTAGGTCCCATTTGTTTATTTTGGTTTTTATTTCCATTACTCTAGGAGGTGGATCAAAAAAGATCTTGCTGTGATTTATGTCAAAGAGTGTTCTTCCTATGTTTTCCTCTAAGAGCTTTATAGTGTTCAGTCTTACATTTAGGTCTCTAATCCATTTTGAGTTTATTCTTGTGTATGGTGTTAGGGAGTGTTCTAATTTCATTCTTTTACATGTAGCTGTCCAGTTTTCCCAGCATCACTTATTGAAGAGACTGTCTTTTCTCCATTGTATATCCTTGCCTCCTTTGTCATAGATTAGTTGACCATAGTTGCCTGGGTTTATCTCTGGGCTTTCTATCCTGTTCCATTGATCTATATTTCTGTTTTTGTGCCAGTACCATATTGTCTTGATTACTGTACCTTTGTAGTATAGTCTGAAGTCAGGGAGTCTGATTCCTCCAGCTCCGTTTTTTTCCCTCAAGACTGCTTTGGCTATTCAGAAGACCAACTGCTTTTTAAATCCTGGTAACATGGTTCAAGTTTCCTGCCTTGACGAATTTAATGAGTTGATTAACTGGGCCTTTATACTTAACTCAATAAAAAACTAAGCAGATGTAAGTTAAAAAAAAAATTACTTGTAGCTTTATATCTTAATGTCTGGCACAGTTTGTCCTCAGACACTATTCTTATTCAGAGTTCTTATTTATTTTTCATGTGATGTTTAGAAACCTGTGAATTGTTTTCTTGTTAAAAAAAAAATCTTATTGATATATTTACTGGCTTCACATAAAATTTATTGGTTAATTTAGGGATAAAATATATTTTTATGATGATTTTAAATCAACAATCCTAATCAAGACAGTGGTATGTCATTATATTGTTCATTTTCTTTTGTGTCCAAAATAATAATTTAATGATATTAATAAATAATAACAATAAAAATAAGGTATACTCTTATTCTTTGTTAAAAAGATTCCTAGATATTTGATTATTCTTGTTGCTGTTGTAAATAGAGTGGTTTATTTCATTTTATATTTCTATTTGTTATTTATAGATATGAAGACTACAGACATTTGTATATTAATTTTATCCCCAATCACTGATTTTTGCATCAAGTATAATAAAATTTCAGTTGCTTATATTAGGGTTTTCAGATACATAATCTTCTCATCTTCATGTAATCATGATTTTCTCTTCCTTTCTAATGTTTATATAACTTTGTTTTTGAACAAGGTTTTCAAATTTACTTATATAGAGTTCAGCAAAATAGTCTCATGATTTTTTATGATAATTTAAGTTTCCTCTAGATCTATGGTTACTTCTCTAATATCCTTTCTTATCTTCTGAATTTATGAGTTTTCATTTTTTCATGATTAAGTTAGCTAATCACATAATCATTTAATCTTTTAACGACCAAACATTTAGATTTATTTATTAGTTCTATTTTTTTCCTGTTTCCTACTCATTTTCTGTTCTTTTTTTTTTTTTAAGTAGGTTTTTAAAAACTTTTTATTTATTTATTTATTTTTGGCTGTGTTGGGTCTTCATTGCTGCATGCGGGCTTTCTCTAGTTGCAGTGAGTGGGGGCTACTCTTCATTTTGGTGCACGGGCTTCTCATTTTGGTGGCTTCTCTTGTTGCGGAGCATGGGCTCTAGGCACATGGGCTTCAGTAGTTGTGGCACATGGGCTCAGTAGTTGTGGCTCATGGGCTCTAGAGTGCAGGCTCAGTAGTTGTGGTGCATGAGCTTAGTTGCTCCATGGCATGTGGGATCTTCCCGGACCAGGGCTCAAACCTGTGTCCCCTGCATTGGCAGGCAGATTCTTAACCACTGCACCACCAGGAAAATCCCTCATTTTCTGTTCTTATCTCTATGGTTTTCTTGTTTCTGTGCCCTTAGATTTATTTTGTTATTATTTTTCTAATCTCTTGAATAAATGTTTCATTTATTTTCATTATTTCTTATTTATTAACATAAGTATGAACAATGTTTTAGATGAATTCGGTAAGAAAGTTTTTGTTTTTGTTTTCACCTCCTTATTGTCGGTTTTGTTTCTCTCTTTCTTTTCTAGTTTTGTCATTCACTATTAGTTTTATTGTACTGTGATCATGGTTGTCTGTACCATGTCTACTTTTTGGAATTTATCAAGATTTAATTAATGGCACAGCATTCATGGTCGATTATTTATGGCGTTCTATGGGTACTTGAAAAGAAGATATTTTCCTTATTTCAAGGAGAAAATTACAGAGATAACAATAACAATAACCTCATCTCATTGTTATTTGGGCCTTTATTCTATTACCTAATGTTTGACCACTTGAGTATTCATAGACTGAGAAAGTGATTTAAAGTTTTGATTATGTGTATTATTTATTTCCTGTGAAGTTTCTTTGTGAATCTTGATGCTATATGATTTGATATATTAACAACTGTTGGATTTTTATTTTAGGTTGTGCATTTTATTATTAAAGTGTATCTTTGTCTGGACTTCCCTGGTGTTTCAGTGGTTACAAATCCACCTGCCAGTGCAGGGGACATGGTTCGAGCCCTGGTCCGGGAAGATCCTACATGTCATGGAGTAACGAAGCCTGTGCACCACAACTACTGAGCATGCACTGTAGATCCCACGAGCCACAACTCTGAGCCCGCGTGCTGCAACTACTGAAGCCCGCGCACCTAGAGCCAGTGCTCTGCAACAAGAGAAGCCACCACAATGAGAAGCCTACGTACCACAAAAAAGAGTAGCCCCTGCTCACCACAACTAGAGAAAGCCCCTGCGCAGCAACAAAAGACCCAACGCAGCCAAATAAATAAATACATAAACTTAAAAAAAAAAATGGTATCTTTGTCTCACTTAATGCTTTTGGCTCTGAAAATAACTTGGTCTGCTATTAAGATTATGACTCCTGCTTTTTGCTTTTAATTGCATGGTATGCCTTTGCTAACTCTTTTATTCTCAACATTTTTGAGTCCCTTTGTTTTAAACATTTCTTGAGCTTACTGCGGAAAGTTGTATTTTACTTTGTGATCATAGCTGAGTCATTTGCTTTATTTATTTATTTATTTATTTATTTATTTATTTATTTATTTTTGGGTGTGTTGGGTCTCTGTTGCTGCATGCAGGCTTTCTCTAGTTGCGGCGAGCGGAGGCCACTCTTCGTTGCGGTGCGCGGGCTTCTCATTGTAGTGGTTTCTCTTGTTGCGGAGCATGGGCTCTGGGTGCACAGGCTTTGGTAGTTGTGGCACATAGGCTCAGTAGTTGTGGCTTGCGGGCTCTAGAGCACAGGCTCAGTAGTTGTGGTGCATGGGCTTAGTTGCTCTGCAGCATGTGGGACCTTCCTGGACCAGGGATTGAACCCATGTCCCCTGCATTGGTAGGTGGATTCTTAACCACTGTGCCACCAGGGAAGTCCTGCTTTTTTTATTTACAATATTATGTTAGTTTCAGGTGTACAACATAGTGATTCAATATTTTTATAGTTTATACTCTATTTAAAGTTATTATAAAATGTTGACTATATTCTCTGTGCTGTATATTACATCCTTGTATCTTATTTATTTTATACACATTAGTTTGTACCTCTTAATCCCCTTCTCTTATTTTGCCCCTCCCCCTACTCCTCTCCCCACTGCTAACCACTAGCTTGTTCTCTATGAGTCTGTTTCTGTTTTGTGATATTCATTCATTTGTTTTATATTTTTAGATTCCACATATAAGTGAAAACATACCTGGAGGGTATTATGCTTATTGAAGTAAGCCAGACAGAGAAAGAAAAATACTGATTCATTTGCTTTTTTGTTTTTCTGTTTTGTTTTGTTTTGGTTTAAAAAAATTTTTTTTTATTATTTATTTTTTGGCGCATTGGCTCCTCGTTGCTGTGTGGGCTTTCTCTAGTTGTGGCGAGTGGGGGCTACTCTTTGTTGCGGTGTGTGGGCTTCTCACTGCGGTGGCTTCTCCTGTTGCAGAGCAGGGGCTCTAGAGCGCAGGCTCAGTAGTTGTGGCACACGGGCTTAGTTGCTCCGCGGCCTGTGGGATCTTCCCAGACCAGAGCTTGAACCCATGCCCCCTGGATTGGCAGGTGGATTCTTAACCACTGTGCCACCAGGGAAGTCCCTGAGTCATTTGCTTTTAATAGGTGAGTTTGTATCAAATATTTGCATTTCCTGAAGTTACAACACAAAGATAGACTTCTAGTTAGTTAAACAAATGTTTCTGTAAAAATATTCAAACTTTTACAGTGTGGAAAGTATGACACATCAGTTCTAAAATTTTTACCCATGAGTATTAAAGAACAATATTGGTGTATTTGAATACAAGAATTCTGAGGCATATTCCTGTTCAGTTTTCTCATGTTTAGAACAAAGCTAAATGTTTAAAGCAGCTCTTAAATGAGCTGTGAAAATACATGACATAGACGTATTTGTTAGCATATATATTTATACTGATAGATTTAATTTTTGATGTATTTAAAATTCCCCAAGATGCTTTTTTAAAAAATCAAAATATAACATGAATTTGGCTTAAAACCCAATTCTCTGTCCCAGAGGCAACCACTTCGAATCATTTCTTTTTTTTTCTTTTATTTTAGGTTAAGAAGTGGTTTTATTTAGAGAGAAACACACTCCAGAGAGTACGGGCCATCTCAGAAGGCGAGAGGCCTGAATCATTTCTATCTTTAGTTTTTAAAAATTTTCAAATTTCTAAGCAATAACTTTACTCAACTATTTCTTTACTAATTTTAGACATTATCAGTCCATAATGTGACAGATGAGTGTTTTGTTCATTTACACACACATCATTAGTCCCACTCTTTACTCCCAATACCATTATTCCACTGTATTTATTCTTTCTATTGGTTACTTTTGTTACTCTTATTAAAGTACTTAAATCTCTTGACTTAGTTGTTTATTGCTGTACAACAAATTACACTAAAAGTTAGTGACTTACAGCAGCAATAAATGCTTATTACCTCACAGTTTCTGTGGGTCAGGAATTTGGAAGCAAATTAACTGTGTGTGTGGTCCTGGCTCATGAGATTGTAGTCAAGTCATCAGCTGGAGGTGCAGTCATCTGAGGACTTGACTGGGGTTGAAGAATTTGCTTCCCAAACGGCTCACTCACATGGATGTTGAGTTGGTGCTGACTGTTGGTGTTGACTTTGTTCCTTGCCATCTGCACTTCTCCACGGGGCAACTTAAGTTCTTCACTACCAGACATTAGCTGCCCCCAGAGCAAGTGTTCCAAGAAAGAGCCAGGTGAAAGCTTCTGTGTGCTTTATGGCCTAGCCACAAAAGTCACACACCACCATTTCTGTAATAGCCTCTGGATTATACAGCTTGCGTGAGGGGACTACACAAGGTCAAGGATAACAGAAATGGGGTCATCTTCTTCCCTCTGGCTTCCGTGATTCACATCTAACCGCCCCCCCCCCCCAAAAATACACTTACCTCTTCTCAAGATGTCACAAGAGAAGGATATGCTATGAAGGATACTTCATAGCATCTACTGGAAGTCTGGGATCTTGCCATCTAAACTAGTGTAAGTGTAGGTGTGATTACTTGAGTATAGTTACTGTACAGATCCTGTTAACCTGAACACCTGTAAACTAAAGCAACGTGTTATCTGCTCCACACATTCAACATACAGTAGTGGGACAGACACAGGATAAACCATTATAGACAATCCCATTTAAAAGTGGAGTAAAAGTGATCACTTGTCCATACCAATTCTGAAATCCAGTTGGAATTTTCTTGATTGGAAAGTTTCTTGACTCAGTCTTACTCCTTTCCTGGAATAGTTCTCATTGCTCTGCCTTCTGGGCTACTGTTGCCATCCTTTGAGTTACCCTACCTTTTCTATGAACAGTTGCCTGTGTTTGCTTGCTTCCTGCCTGTAAGTTTGTGGGTCCAGTGCTTCTTTCTTTTCATATGTTTCTGTCCCTTTCAATCCAAGCTAGCAATATTTCTTCCAGTATAATTTTCTTTGGGGGGATTTATTCCATTAAACAGAAATGCACACATAGGGTTTCTTTATGATAACCCTTTCATCTTGATCTTCAGCTAAGACTGTTGAGAAAGAGCACCCTTAAGCTTCTTAGAAAGCTCTATTGTTCTTAGATCCTTTTGAGGCATTAGCAAAGGATTTTATAGCCACACCCTTGACTTCACCTTTTTCCTGGCACTTTTTCCAGACAGTGCCCAGGATTTTATATTCTACTAAAAGCCATACCTTAATTTTAGTGTTGTTTCCTACCTGGAGAGACTGGAAAAATTTTTACAGCTGGCTTCATCAAGCCCTGGCTTCTTATTGTATAAAAATTCTTTCTCCAGCTTATCTCTTTCCTCTTGTGTTTCAATATAAGCTGCAAGAAGAAACCAGGTGGCACCATCCACCTGCCTGTGTGGAGATCTTCACTAGATCACCCAGTTCATTAGGTACATTTTTTATTTTCCATGTTACTTCAGGCAGCGGTATTGCTATATTCTCTCTCTACATAACAAGGATTCCCTTTGTCTGGTATTCAGTTACATTTTTCTTAGTTTTATTTAACCTCTCACCAGCAGCCTCCTCTAAGGCCATCCAGTTTCCACCAAAAGTCACTTCAAGGCACTTTAGGTTTTCACTTACCCTTTTTTTTTTCAGCTTCCACCCACTGCCCAGTTCCCAAGCCACTCCCACACTTCAGTTTTTGTTATAACATCACTTCATTTCTAGTACTAAAATCTGTGTCAGTTATCTATTGTTGCCTAAATAATCACTCTAAAACTTAGCTGTTTAAAATAGTGATAAACATTTTGTATCTTAGAGAGTTTCTTTGGATCAGAATTTAGGAGAGGATTAGCTAGGTGGTTCTGATATAGGTTCTCTCACGAAGTTGTGGATGAGATGCTAACCAGGGCTGTAGTCATCCAAAGGCGTCCACTTCCAAGAACGGCTCACTCACATGGATTGCAAGTTGGTACTAGCAGTGCGCAGGAAGCCTCAGATCCTCATCACATAGACATCCACAAGACTATACCAGTGTCCTCATTACCTGGCATACACCAGGAGCAAGTGATCCAAGAGAGAAAGCCACATGGAAACTACAGTGTCTCATAAGACCTAGCTTTGGAATCACACACCATCATTTCTGCAAGATCTTCCTGGTCATACATTTATATCAGTCATACTAAATATAGGAAAGGACCATACAAGGGTGTGAGTACCAAGTGTCAGGGATCATTGGCTGCCAGTGTGGAGGCTGGGTACTGCGCCTCTCTTTCTTACTCATCATGTACAGGCTGCATCTCTTAGATTGCCAGTTAGTAAAATAAAGATACTAGCTCCTCTAGTATACTTGCCCCTCGTATCTCTACCACTACCAACCCTTTCCACCATCCAACTGTTGCCAGCTGTTATTTACTTATTTATTTATTGCTAAAGTTAAGAATATTTACATTCTGGCTATTAGCCAGACTCATCAAGAAAAAGAGGGAGAGGACTCAAATCAATAAAATTAGAAATGAAAAAGGAGAAGTTACAACAGACACCGCAGAAATACAAAGCATCCTAAGAGACTACTACAAGCAACTCTATGCCAATAAAATGGACAACCTGGAAGAAATGGACAAATTCTTAGAAAGGTATAACCTTCCAAGACTGAACCAGGAAGAAACAGAAAATATGAACAGACCAATCACAAGTCATGAAATTGAAACTGTGATTAAAAATCTTCCAACAAACAAAAGTCCAGGACCAGATGGCTTCACAGGTTAATTCTATCAAACATTTAGAGAAGAGCTAACACCTATCCTTCTCAAACTCTTCCAAAAAATTGCAGAGGAAGGAACACTCCCAAATTCATTCTATGAGGCCACCATCACCCTGATACCAAAACCAGACAAAGATATTACAAAAAAAGAAAATTACAGACCAATATCACTGATGAATATAGATGCAAAAATCCTCAACAAAATACTAGCAAACAGAATCCAACAACACATTAAAAGGATCATGCACCACGATCAAGTGGGATTTACCCCAGGGATACAAGGATTCTTCAATATATGCAAATCAATCAATGTGATACACCATATTAACAAATAGAAGAATAAAAACCATATGATCATCTCAATAGATGCAGAAAAAGCTTTTGACAAAATTCAACACCCATTTATGATAAAAACTCTCCAGAAAGTGGGCATAGAGGGAACCTACCTCAACATAATAAAGGCCATATATGACAAACCCACAGCAAACATCATTCTCAACGGTGAAAAACTGAAAGCATTTCCTCTAAGATCAGGAATGAGACAAGGATGTCCACTCTCACCACTATTATTCAACATAGTTCTGGAAGTCCTAGCCACGGCAATCAGAGAAGAAAAAGAAATAAAAGGAATACAAATTGGAAAAGAAGAAGTAAAACTGTCACTGTTTGCAGATGACATGATACTATAAATAGAGAATCCTAAAACTGCCACCAGAAAACTGCTAGAGCTAATTAATGAATTTGGTAAAGTTGCAGGATACAAAATTAATGCAGAGAAATCTCTTGCATTCCTATACACTAATGATGAAAAATCTGAACGAGAAATTATGGAAACACTCCCATTTACCATTGCAGCAAAAAGAATAAAATACCTAGGAATAAACCTACCTAGGGAGACAAAAGACCTGTATGCAGAAAACTATAAGACACTGATGAAAGAAATTAAAGATGATACCAACAGATGGAGAGATATACCATGTTCTTGGATTGGAAGAATCAACATTGTGAAAATGACTATACTACCCAAAGCAATCTACAGATTCAATGCAATCCCTATCAAATTACCAATGGCATTCTTTACGGAACTAGAACAAATCATCTTAAAATTTGTATGGAGACACAAAAGACCCCGAATAGCCAAAGCAGTCTGGAGGGAAAAAAACGGAGCTGGAGGAATCAGACTCCCTGACTTCAGACTATACTACAAAGCTACAGTAATCAAGACAATATGGTACTGGCACAAAAACAGAAACATAGATCAATGGAACAAGATAGAAAGCCCACAGATAAACCCACGCACCTATGGTCAACTAATCTATGACAAAGGAGGCAAAGATATACAATGGAGAAAAGACAGTCTCTTCAATAAGTGGTGCTGGGAAAACTGGACAGCTACATGTAAAAGAATGAAATTAGAACACTCCCTAACACCATACACAAAAATAAACTCAAAATGGATTCGAGACCTAAATGTAAGACCGGACACTATAAAACTCTTAGAGGAAAACATAGGAAGAACACTCTTTGACATCAATCACAGCAAGATCTTTTTTGATCCACCTCCTAGAGTAATGGAAATAAAAACAAAAATAAACAAATGGGACCTAATGAAACTTCTAAGCTTTTGCACAGCAAAGGAAACCATAAACAAGACGAAAAGACAGCCCTCAGAATGGGAGAAAATATTTGCAAACGAATCAACGGACAAAGGATTAATCTCCAAAATATATAAACAGCTCATTCAGCTCAATATTAAAGAAACAAACAACCCAACCCAAAAATGGGCAGAAGACCTAAATAGACATTTCTCCAAAGAAGACATACAGATGGCCAAGAAGCACATGAAAAGCTGCTCAACATCACTAATTATTAGAGAAGCGCAAATCAAAATTCCAATGAGGTATCACCTCACACCAGTTAGAATGGGCATCATCAGAAAATCTACAAACCACAAATGCTGGAGAGGGTGTGGAGAAAAGGGAACCCTGTTGCACTGTTGGTAGGAATGTAAATTGATACAGCCACTATGGAGAACAGTATGGAGGTTCCTTAAAAAACTAAAAATAGATTTACCATATGATCCAGCAATCCCACTACTGGGCATATACCCAGAGAAAACCATAATTCAAAAAGACACATGCACCCCAATGTTCATTGCAGCACTATTTACAATAGCCGGGTCATGGAAGCAACCTAAATGCCCATCGACAGACGAATGGATAAAGAAGATGTGGTACATATATACAATGGAATATTACTCAGCCATAAAAAGGAACGAAATTGGGTCATTTGTTGAGACGTGGATGGATCTAGAGACTGTCATACAGAATGAAGTAAGTCAGAAAGAGAAAAACAAATATCATATATTAACGCATGTATGTGGAACCTAGAAAAATGGTACAGATGAGCCGGTTTGCAGGGCAGAAGTTGAGACACAGATGTAGAGAACAGACATATGGACACCAAGGGGCGAAAACTGTGGTGGGGTGGGGATGGTGATGTGCTGAACTGGGTGATTGGGATTGACATGTATACAATGATTTGTATAAAATTGATGACTAATAAGAACCTACAGTATAAACAAACAAACAAACAAAACAACTAATACTAAACTTTCATTGGGTTATCTGTATGGAAATATGTTAATATAAATGTTTCAGACATTACGTGAAATTTCTGAAAATCTTATATGTTCTGGTATAATGTTATAAGTCATAATTCTAGTTATTACTTTAAAATGTATATCTCAGTAAAAACTAAATTTCCTTGTCAATTGCACTATTATGAACTTTCATCAAATTTTTAACCATGGTCATTTTTAAGTCTTTTGTCATTTACAGACAGTTCTGGGTGTACTCTGATGCTTTTGCAAATATGTTCCTATAAAAGGGTTTCATCTTCAAGGAATTCATAGAAAAGACTCTGACAAGTACATGTTTCTGGTAACTGACTGTACTGCTGAACTGAATGAATAAGCATTTTCAGAACTCTAATGAAAAACTGATGAACTCATAAAAGTGCTAACAAAAGATCAAGATAAAAAAAAATTAATTACATGGGACTGAGTGAACTGATGAGGATGATTATAATTTTTGTGACTTTCTGTTTGAATTAAAAAAAAAAAAATCCCACAAAGACTCTGAGGCAAAGAATATAGAAATCAATTTTCACTGCAAAGTAAAGGAGCTGTTACAGTGGCGGATTACTGGACTGAATGTCAATATTATGACATAATATGAGTGTGTTTCGTGTTTGGTAATTGCAATCATTGTTGCTTTTGTTGTGGTCATCCATTTACAATGCTTGGTGTCAGTCTATCTCTTGTAAAAAAAAAAAAAAACCTAAATAAACTAACAACCATTAAAAAAAAAAATATTGTAACATTGAGCTACATCAAAAAGATAGGATAAAGTGCTCCCAGATGGAAATAACAACTTCCTCAGCATCCACATTTCCCATGAATGCACAACCATCATCAATACCATGTATGTGGGCTGGGGGTTACAGTAGGAATGATCGTCCATTCACATCTTCTCTTTATCAGGTATCTTTGTACCCTCCTAACTCCTCCTGACTGATGGCGGAATTCTGGCTTTGGGCTCACCATGCATAAATAACTTGAACAAAACAACCCAAAAAAAAAAAAAAAAAGAATATTTACATTCTATTCTGAAACCATAATTCATATCTATGCTTTGTCTCAGTTAATTCTAGAAACTAAAATCAGTAAATAGCATTTATATTCTTACAGCTTTATAAATAATGTAAAGAGCCAAGTAGTGAGCAATGATATTGCCTCTTTCCTTTTTGTTCCAAAGTCAAATTCCTATGCCATATAAAGAATAATATTTAAATTAATTCTATTTCCTTCTAATTCAACAGTTGCTCAAATTTATTTATTATGCCATTTTAAATTTCTTTTTTATTTAAACCACATCCTTCTGTGCAATTTTTATTTCCCTGGAGTTTGATGGTCCATGTTTTTTTATCATTGGTAGAAGAAACCTATGCTTTCTAAATACCTCCTAGTCCTTACCTTTTCTATTTATTAATTATCTACTAAAAGTCAGTCTGATTTTTTTTTTTTAATTTGACCACACCATGCAGCTTGTGGGATCTTATTTCCCCAACCAGGGGTTGAACCTGTGCCCTCAGCAGTGAAAGCACAGAGCCTTAACCACTGGATGCCTGGACCGCCAGGGAATTACCAGTCTGATTTTTCTATTGCTATGGATATATCTATTCAGTGCTTTCAGCCTCATAGAACAAAAAACACAACTCAAACTGGACTAAATAATAACTGAAAATCCAAGATAGGATGGCTTTCAGAGTTGGTTGATCTGGTTGCCTCATGAATGGAGGGTAGCTACCTTCACTTAGGGGTACCTACTTCCTCATTCATGACTAGTGGAGACAGAGAGTTACTACCAGAAACCTTTCCAGTATAATAAGAAGAAACATTCTCAGATCACCCTCACAAATCTTTCCTGCTGCTTCAATGATCATTCTTGAGTCTGTCACTCAGGAGGAGATTTACTCTGATTGGCATATGCCAATAAGAGTCTGTTCCTAATGCTGGAGGTGAGGCCAGTGCCTTCTAAATCATATGAGCTAAATGGAAATCTAGAAACTTGGATATCAGGTTTCTCTTGGGAAAATAGAGGGATTTGTGAATTCTGGGTAGGCAACTAACCATACATTTTTAAAAGGATGGCTTTTTAGGTTTGGGGGTTTTACAATGATGTTTTAGAGTGTAGTTCTTTTTCCTTTATCTTACTTGGCATGCAACAGTCTATTTCAGTTTGAAGTCTTGTGTTTTCTTTCAGCTACAAAATTTTTCATATGTTATTTCTTTGATAATTTCTCTTCCATGATTTTTCTCTGTCTAGTCTTTAGGTCAGTTATCTCATTTGTATTTGCAAAGTAATGACAGCCTCTACTGAATCCCAAGTTTGTTTGCTTGTTTGTTTTTAGATATTTCAGATACAACTTGATTCTGATTCTAAATGAAAAAGAATGGAAATGACAGTAACAAACAAGATTTCACCACTGAATATTGTGATGTGACTGTAGCAGTCTTATATTTGAAACTCAAGAAGGAAACAGCTGTGTTCCCAAACAGCTAAATATGTAGGTCCGAAAAAATGAAGGCATTTTGTTTAACTGCTACATTCACTCCAAAGCCCATTCATCTCCTTCAGCAACCCAAAGATTAAGCACATGTTCTGCTTAGCTATATAATAAAGTGGCAAACATGCTGCTCCACTGACATCACAGGACAGTTGCCTATAAACTAGACTTCTGATGCTGGGCTCCAGCTTCATTTTCTCACAAGTCATCATCTTCATCCAAGAGAGCAGTTGTCTGAAAAACCTCTAGCTCATGCTCACACTGCACTGCCAAGGCTGGGTCCGTGACCACCTCTGGTGGGTCAAGAGCAGGCATGGTGATGAACTCCAAGTTAGAGTCTTTGATCAGTTTCAGAAGAAGGGCTTTTCAAAGTTGTAGTTACTTTTGGCGGAAATGTCGTAATGCTGAGGATTCTTCTTTTGGTGGAAGACAATTGATTTTGCTTTAACTTTTCTGTCCTTAACATCCATTTTGTTGTCACACAACACAATGGGGATGGTTTCACATACTTGTACCAGATCTCTATGCCCATGAGGCACATTCTTGTAACTCTTGATGTTACATCAAACATTATAATGATACACTGAGCTTGGATATAATAGCCATCTCTCAGTCTACCAAATTTCTCCTGACCAGCTGTATTCCATACATTGAACTTAATAGGTCCTCTGTTGGTATGGAACACAATGGGATGGGCCTCAACACCCAAGGTAGCTATATACTTCTCAAATTCACCAGTGAGATGACATTCCTCAAATGTAGTTTTTCCAGTACCGCCATCACCAACCAATACATGTTTGAACTGAACTTGGGGTTCTCCTTGGGCAGCCATCCTGATGTTAATTCCAGAAGCCTCTCCACATCCGTCTGACTGAGGGCTCTGAATCCCAAGTTTTGATCCTTAGTTTCAATAAATATATTCATCTTTTCATTAACTTACTCATTGAATTATTTATTGAAACTTTATTAAATATTATAAAACAGGCACTGAGCTATGTGGTAAAGATACAAATATAAGTAAGATATTTTCCCTGCTCTTAAAGGACACCTGTCTAGTGGGGAAGATACACTGATGTATACAGTGTTGTAGTTGAAATATGTGCAGAATAGAATTGGAGTCCAAAGAGGAAATAGACTATTTAATTGGATAGCGGACAGAAAAGACTTCATAGAGAAGGTGATACTTAAGCTGCATCTTGAAAGATGAGCAAATACTCATCAGGTCAGTGGTGGGCAAGGAGTCAGGGCTTTCCAGGCAGGAGAAGCAAATGATGTTCTCAGAGAAATTTCAAGAAGTTTGAAAGGGATTGTTTGTAGAACTGTGGTATAGAATGAGAAGGGAGAATTAAGTAGGACCCAAATCATGCAGGACCTTATATGCCAGACCACAGAGTTTGGACTTTATCCTGTAGGTAAAAGGGTTTTAATTAGCAGAGTGACATGGTCATAATTATGTGCTCAGATATACCACACTGGTTATGATGCAGAAAGTGGATGGAGACATTAGAGCCTGGGAAACCAGTTACATTGCTATCATTACATATCAAGTGAGGGATGATGATTACATGATCTTATAGATCAGAATATGTCACCCCAAAATATGCCACTCTGGCATAATGATTATTTTGAAGTGAAAGCAATTGAGAAAAAGAGCACAGGACGAGCTCTCTACCCTCTTACTATGTACCTGAAAGCAAGATAACAAATTCCCTTTGTGAAGATGTCCTCCTTCCCCTTTATATACCAGAGAGAGAATGGCAATCTTATCACCAGAGATGAGATGGCACTGAGTCTACTAACTTGTCATTATCCACTTTTAGCTTCCCATATATTTGCCTTTCTACAATTTGCCATCCCTAGAAGCTTAAAGTTCCTTTTCTTCATCTTGTCCCTTCTCTTTAAGTGTATCCTCCTTCATCCAAATGACACCAAAGCCTCCAAGATTAGCCATTTATTTGGAATTATTCTCTTCTTTCTATGAAGACCGCCACACCCTGCTCCGTGCCACATAAAAATTTTATCATCAGATAAATGTGCATGCTTTTTTTGCTGTTACTCTTTTGCTTGTCAGTTTATTTCTTACATCCAGCTGCAGAATCTAAGAGCGTAGAGGAGAGATTTCTTCCCCTCCAGTCTGAAGTCATAGAAAAAAGAATGAAGAAATATGAATGATGTGATAGAGGTTGCATTAATGAAGCTTGACTAGATGTGAATGAGGGGATGGAGTACAGAACTACCCAGAGTGACAATCGAGTTTCTGGTTGGGTAAATAGCTGGGCATTGATGTCATCCACTGAAGTATCAAACATAGCAGGAAGAGCAGCAAAACATTTCGAGAGAAGATAGTGTGGTTTTGATACCGGACAGGGCTCTTGGCCTTCCCCAATAAATAGAAATTGACTAGAGGCCAGAAAAGAAATTCAGGCAAGTTTTATTGGGGCCCCTGCTGCAGCAGTGGGGAGAGAAAAAAAGTAACAGGTTCTTGCTCTCTCCCTGAGGGGTAGCAAGCTCTTTCCTAATATGGGGTGAGGGTAGGGGTGTGTCCAGGAGTAGGGCCGGAGAGGCAGCTTCGGTGTTTTCCCACCCTTTTTGTTTTTCTCAACATCTTTATTGTAGAGTAATTGTTTTACAATGGTGTGTTAGTTTTTGCTTTATAACAAAGTGAATCAGCTACACATATACATATATCTCCATATCTCCTCCCTCTTGCATCTCCCTCCCATCCTGTCTATCCCACCCCTCTAGGTGGTCACAAAGCACCAAGCTGATCTCCCTGTGCTATGCAGCTGCTTCCCACTAGCTATCTATTTTACATTTGGTAGTGTATATATGTCCATGCCACTTTCTCACTTCGTCCCAGCTTACCCTTCCCACTCCCCCTGTCCTCAAGTCCATTCTCTACGTCTGCATCTTTATTCCTGTCCTGCCCCTACGTTCTTCAGAACCATTTATCTATTTCTTTATTTATTTACTTAGACTCCATACATATGTGTTAGCATACAGTATTTGTTTTTCTCTTTCTGACTTACTTCACTTTGTATGACAGACTCTAGGTCCATCCAGCTTACTACAAATAACTCAATTTCATTTCTTTTTATGGCTGAGTAATATTCCATTGTAAATAGAGCTGCAATGAACATTGTGGTACATGACTCTTTTTTTTTTTTTTTTTAAACATCTTTATTGAAGTATAATTGCTTTACAATGGTGTGTTACTTTCTGCTTTATAACAAAGTGAATCAGTTATACATATACATATGTTCCCATATCTCTTCCCTCTTGCATCTCCCTCCCTCCCACCCTCCCTATCCCACCCCTCTAGGTGGTCACAAAGCACCGAGCTGATCTCCCTGTGCTATGCGGCTGCTTCCCACTAGCTATCTATTTTACGTTTGGTAGTGTATATATGTCCATGACACTCTCTCACCCTGTCACATCTCACCCCTCCCCCTCCCCATATCCTCAAGTCCATTCTCTAGTAGGTCTGTGTCTTTATTCCCATCTTGCCACTAGGTTCTTCATGACCTTTTTTTTTTTCCCTTAGATTCCATATATATGTGTTAACATACTGTATTTCTTTTTCTCTTTCTGACTTACTTCACTCTGTATGACAGACTCTAACTCCATCCACCTCATTACAAATACCTCCATTTCATTTCTTTTTATGGCTGAGTAATATTCCATTGTATATATGTGCCACATCTTCTTTATCCATTCATCCGATGATGGACACCTAGGTTGCTTCCATGTCCTGGCTATTGTAAACAGGGCTGCAATGAATATTTTGGTACTTGACTCTTTCTGAATTATGGTTTTCTCAGGGTATATGCCCAGTAGTGGGATTGCTGGATCGTATGGTAGTTCTATTTTTAGTTTTTTAAGGAACCTCCATACTGTTCTCCATAGTGGCTGTATCAATTTACATTCCCACCAACAGTGCAAGAGTGTTCCCTTTTCTCCACACCCTCTCCAGCATTTATTGTTTCTAGATTTTTTGATGATGGCCATTCTGACCGGTGTGAGATGATACCTCATTGTAGTTTTGATTTGCATTTCTCTAATGATTAATGATGTTGAGCATTCTTTCATGTGTCTGTTGGCAATCTGTATATCTTCTTTGGAGAAATGTCTATTTAGGTCTTCTGCCCATTTTTGGATTGGGTTGTTCGTTTTTTTGTTATTGAGCTGCATGAGCTGCTTGTAAATCTTGGAGATTAATCCTTTGTCCGTTGCTTCATTTGCAAATATTTTCTCCCATTCTGAGGGTTGTCTTTTGGTCTTGTTTATGGTTTCCTTTGCTGTGCAAAAGCTTTTAAGTTTCATTAGGTCCCATTTGTTTATTTGTGTTTTTATTTCCATTTCTCTAGGACCTGGGTCAAAAAGGATCTTGCTGTGATTTATGTCATAGAGTGTTCTGCCTATGTTTTCCTCTAAGAGTTTGATAGTGTCTGGCCTTACACTTAGGTCTTTAATCCATTTTGAGTTTATTTTTGTGTATGGTGTCAGGGAGTGTTCTAATTTCATACTTTTACATGTACCTGTCCAATTTTCCCAGCACCACTTATTGAAGAGGCTGTCTTTTCTCCACTGTATATGCTTGCCTCCTTTATCAAAGATAAGGTGACCATATGTGCGTGGGCTTATCTCTGGGCTTTCTATCCTGTTCCATTGATCTATATTTCTGTTTTTGTGCCAGTACCAAACTGTCTTGATTACTGTAGCTTTGTAATATAGTCTGAAGTCAGGGAGCCTGATTCCTCCAGCTCCATTTTTCATTCTCAAGATTGCTTTGGCTATTCGGGGTCTTTTGTGTTTCCATACAAATTGTGAAATTTTTTGTTCTAGTTCTGTGAAAAATGCCAGTGGTAGTTTGATAGGGATTGCATTGAATCTGTAGATTGCTTTGGGTAGCAGAGTCATTTTCACAATGTTGATTCTTCCAATCCAAGAACATGGTATATCTCTCCATCTATTTGTATCATCTTTAATTTCTTTCATCAGTGTCCTATAATTTTCTGCATACAGGTCTTTTGTCTCCTTAGGTAGGTTTATTCCTAGATATTTTATTCTTTTTGTTGCAATGGTAAACGGGAGTGTTTTCTTAATTTCACTTTCAGATTTTTCATCATTAGTATACAGGAATGCAAGAGATTTCTGTGCATTAATTTTGTATCCTGCTACTTTACCAAATTCATTGATTAGCTCTAGTAGTTTTCTGGTAGCATCTTTTGGATTCTCTATGTATAGTATCATGTCATCTGCAAACAGTGACAGCTTTACTTCTTCTTTTCCGATTTGGATTCCTTTTATTTCTTTTTCTTCTCTGATTGCTGTGGCTAACACTTCCAAAACTATGTTGAATAATAGTGGTGAGAGTGGGCAACCTTGTCTTGTTCCTGATCTTAGTGGAAATGGTTTCAGTTTTTCACCATTGAGGACAATGTTGGCTGTGGGTTTGTCATATACGGCCTTTATTATGTTGAGGAAAGTTCCCTCTATGTCTACTTTCCGCAGGACTTTTATCATAAATGGGTGTTGAATTTTGTCGAAAGCTTTCTCTGCATCTATTGAGATGATCATATGCTTTTCTCCTTCAATTTGTTAATATGATGTATCACGTTGATTGATTTGCGTATATTGAAGAATCCTTGCATTCCTGGAATAAACCCCACTTGATCATGGTGTATAATCTTTTTAATGTGCTGTTGGATTCTGTTTGCTAGTATTTTGTTGAGGATTTTTGCATCTATGTTCATCAGTGATATTGGCCTGTAGTTTTCTTTCTTTGTGACATCTTTGTCTGGTTTTGGTATCAGGGTGATGTTGGCCTCGTAGAATGGGTTGGGGAGTGTTCCTCCCTCTGCAATATTTTGGAAGAGTTTGAGAAGGATAGGTGTTAGCTCTTTTCTAAATGTTTGATAGAATTCACCTGTGAAGCCATCTGGTCCTGGGCTTTTGTGTGTTGGAAGATTTTAAATCACAGTTTCAATTTCAGTGCTTGTGATTGGTCTGTTCATATTTTCTATTTCTTCTCTTTTTGAATTATGGGTTTTTCAGGGTATATGCCCAGTAGTTGGATTGCTGGGTCATATGGTAGTTCTATTTTTAGTTTTTCAAGGAACCTCCATACTGTTCTCCATAGTGGCTGTATCAATTTACATTCCCACCAGCAGTGTAAGAGGGTTCCCTTTTTCCAGATCCTCTCCAGCATTTATTGTCTGTAGATTTTTTGATGATGGCCATTCTGACTGGTGTGAGGTGATACCTCATTGTACTTTCGATTTGCATTTCTTTAATGATTAGTGATGTTGAGCATCCTTTCATGTGTTTGTTGGCAATCTGTATATCTGCTTTGGAGAAATGTCTATTTAGGTCTTCTGCCCATTTCTGGATTGGGTTGTTTTTTTTTTGATATTGAGCTGTATGAGCTGATGGTAAATTTTGGAGGTTAATCCTTTGTCAGTTGCTTCATTTGCAAATATTTTCTCCCATTCTGGGGGTTGTCTTTTCATCTTGTTTATGGTTTCCTTTGCTGTGCAAAAGCTTTTAAGTTTCATTAGGTCCCATTTGTTTATTTTTGTTTTTATTTCCATTTCTCTAGGACCTGGGTCAAAAAGGATCTTGCTGTGATTTATGTCATAGAGTGTTCTGCCTATGTTTTCCTTTAAGAGTTTGATAGTGTCTGGCCTTACACTTAGGTCTTTAATCCATTTTGAATTTATTTTTGTGTATGGTGTTAGGGAGTGTTCTAATTTCATTTTTTTACATGTAGCTGTCCAGTTTTCCCAGCACCACTTATTGAAGAGGCTGTCTTTTCTCCTTTGTATATTCTTGTCTCTTTTATAAAAAATAAAGTGACCATATGTGCGTGGGTTTATCTCTAGACTTTCTATCCTGTTCCATTGATCTATATTTATGTTTTTGTGCCAGTACCATACTGTCTAGATTACTGTAGCTTTGTAGTATAGTCTGAAGTCAGGGAGCCTGATTCCTCCAGCTCCATGTTTCTTTCTCAAGATTGCTTTGGCTATTCAGGGTTTTTTGTGTCCCCATACCAATTTTAAGATTTTTTGTTCTAGTTCTGTAAAAAGTGCCAATGATAATTTGATAGGAATTGCATTGAATCTGTAGATTGCTTTGGGTAGCAGAGTCATTTTCACAATGTTGATTCTTCCAATCCAAGAACATGGTATATCTCTCCATCTGTTTGTATCATCTTTAATTTCTTTCATCAGTGTCTTATAGTTTTCTGCATACAGGTCTTTTGTCTCCTTAGGTAGGTTTATTCCTAGGTATTTTATTCTTTTTGTTGCATTGGTAAATGGGACTGTTTCCTTAATTTCTCTTTCAGATTTTTCATCACTAGTGTATAGGAATGCAAGATATTCCTGTGCGTTAATTTTGTGTCCTGCTACTTTACCAAATTCATTGATTAGCTCTAGTAGTTTTCTAATAGCACCATTAGGATTCTCTATGTATAGTATCATGTCATCTGCAAACAGTGACAGCTTTACCTCTTCTTTTCTGATTTAGATTCCTTTTATTTCTTTTTCTTCTCTGATTGCCATGGCTAAAACTTCCAAAACTATGTTGAATAATAGCCTTGAGAGTGGACAACATTGTCTTGTTCCTGATCTCAGAGGAAATAGTTTCAGTTTTTCATGATTGAGAATGATGTAGGCTGTGGGTTTTTCATATATGGCCTTTATTATGTTGAGGTAAGTTCCCTCTATGCTTACTTTCTGGAGGGTTTTTATCATAAATGGGTGTTGAATTTTTTCAAAAGCTTTTTCTGCATCTATTGAGATGATCATATGATTTTTCTCCTTCAGTTTGTTAAAATAGCTTATCACATTGATTGATTTGTGTATATTGAAGAATCCTTGCATTCCTGGGATAAACCCCACTTGATCATGGTGTATGGTCCCTTTAATGTGCTGTTGGATTCTGTTTGCTAGTATTTGGTTGAGCATTTTTGCATCTATGTTTATCAGTGATATTGGTCTGTAGTTTTCTTTCTTTGTGACATCTTTGTCTGGTTTTGGTATCAGGCTGCTGTTGGCCTTGTATAATGAGTTTGGGAGTGTTCCTCTCTCTGCTATGTTTTGGAAGAGCTTGAGAAAGATAGGTGTTAGCTCTTCTCTAAATGTTTGATAGAATTCACCTGTGAAGCCATCTGGTCCTGGGATTTTCTTTGTTAGAAGATTTTTAATCACAGTCTCAATTTCAGTGCTTGTGATTGGTCTGTTTATATTTTCTATTTCTTCCTGGTTCAGTCTTGGAAAGTTATATTTTTCTGAGAATTTGTTCATTTCTTCCAGGTTGTCCATTTTATTGGCATATAGCTGCTCGTAGTAATCTCTCATAATCCTTTGTATTTCTGCAGTGTCAGTTGCTACTTCTCCTTTTTCATTTCTAATTCTATGGATTTGAGTCTTCTCCCGTTTTTTCCTTGATGAGTCTGGCTAATGGTTTATCAATTTTGTTTATCTTCTAAAAGAATCAGCTTTTAGTTATTGATCTTTGCTATTGTTTCCTTCATTTATTTTTCATTTATTTCTGATCTGATCTTTATGATTTCTTTCCTTCTGCTAACTTCGGGGTTTTTTTGTTCTTCTTTCTCTAATTGCTTTAGGTGTAATGTTAGGTTGTTTTTTGAGATGTTTCTTGTTTCTTGAGGTAGGATTGTATTGCTATAAACCTCTTAGAACTGCTTTTGCTGCATCACATATTTTTTGGGTTGTTGTGTTTTCATTGTCATTTGTTTCTAGGTATTTTTTGATTTCCTCTTTGATTTCTCCAGTGATCTCTTCGTTATTTAGTAACATATTGTTTAGCCTACATGTGTTTGTGATTTTCACGTTTCTTTTCCAAGTAATTAATTTCTAATCTCATAGCGTTCTGGTCAGAAAAGATGCTTGATATGATTTCAATTTTCTTAAATTTACTGAGGCTTGATTTGTGACCCAAGATGTGATCTATCCTGGAGAATGTTCTGTGTACACTTGAGAAGAAAGTATAATCTGCTGTTTTTGGATGGAAAGTACTATAAATATTAATTAAATCTATCTGGTCTATTGTGTCATTTAAAGCTTGTGATTCCTTATTAATTTTCTGTTTGAATGATCTGTCCATTGGTGTAAGTGACATGTTAAAGTTGCCCACTATTATTGTCTTACTCTCGATTTCCTCTTTTATAGCTGTTAGCAGTTGCCTTATGTATTGATATGCTCCTATGTTGGGTGCATATATATTTACAATTGTTATATCTTCTTCTTGGATTGATCCCTTGATCATTATGTAGTGTCCTTCCTTGTCTCTTGTAACATTCTTAATTTTAAAATCTATTTTATCTGATATGAGAATTGCTACTCCAGCTTTCTTTTGATTTCCATTTGCATGGAATATCTTTTTCCATCTCCTCACTTTCAGTCTGTATGTGTCCCTAGGTCTGAAGTGGGTCTCTTGTAGACAACATATATATGGGTCTTGTTTTTGTATCCATTCAGCCAGTCTATGTCTTTTGGTTGGAGCATTTAATCCATTTACATTTAAGGTAATTATCCATATGTATGTTCCTATTACCATTTTTTAAATTGTTTTGGGTTTGTTATTGTAGGTCTTTTTCTTCTCTTGTGTTTCCTACCTAGAGAAGTTCCTTTAGCGTTTGTTGTAAAGCTGGTTTGGTGGTGCTGAACTCTCTTAGCTTTTGCTTGTCTGAAAAGCTTTTGACTTCTTCATCAAATCTGAATGAGATCCTTGCTGGGTAGAGTAATCTTGGTTGTAGGTTTTTCCCTTTCATTACTTTAAATATGTCCTGCCACTCTCTTCTGGCTTGCAGAGTTTCTGCTGAAAGATCAGCTGTTAAGCTTATGAGGATTCCCTTGTATGTTATTTGTTGTTTTTCCCATACTGCTTTTAATATTTTTTCTTTGTATTTAATTTTTGGTAGTTTGATTAAAATGTGTCTTGGTGTGTTTTTCCTTGGATTTATCCTGTATGGGACTCTCTGTGCTTCCTGGGCTTTACTGACTATTTCCTTTCCCATATTGGGGAAATCTTCAACTATAATCTCTTCTCAGTCCCTTTCTTTTCTCTTCTTCTTCTCGGACCTCTATAATTCAGAAGTTGTTGCGTTTAATGTTGTCCCAGAAGTCTCTAAGACTGTCTTCAATTCTTTTCATTCTTTTTTCTTTATTCTGCTCTGCAGTAACTATTTCCACTATTTTATCTTCCGGGTCACTTATCCGTTCTTTTGCCTCAGTTCTTCTGCTATTGATTCCTTCTAGAGAATTTTTAATTTCATTTATTGTGTTGTTCATCATTGTTTGTTTGCTCTTTATTTCTTCTAGGTCCTTGTTAAATGCTTCTTGTATTTTCTCCATTCTATTTCCAAGATTTTGGACCAGCTTTACTATCATTACTCTGAATTCTTTTTCAGGTAGACTGCCTATTTCATCTTCATTTGTTTGGCCTGGTGGGTTTTTACCTTGCTCCTTCATCTGCTGTGTGTTTCTCTGTCTTCTCATTTTGCTTAACTTACTGTGTTTGGCATCTCCTTTTCTCAGGGTGCATGTTCGTAGTTCCCATTGTTTTTGTGGTCTGCCCCCAGTGGCTATGGTTGGTTTAGTGTCTTGTGTAGGCTTCCTGGTGGAGGGGGCTGGTGCCTGTGTTCTGTTGGGTGAGGCTGGATCTTGTCTTTCTGGTCAACAGGACCACAGCCGGTGGTGTGTTTTGGGGTAACTGTGACCCTATTATGATTCTAGGCAGTCTCTCTGCTAATGGGTGGTGTTGTGTTCTTATCTTGTTAGTTGTTTGGCATAGATTGTCCAGCACTGTAGCTTGCTGGTCATTGAGTGAAGTATTCTTACAGGAGAAAAGTACAAATAGACATAGACAAGAGAGGAAGGCCATGTGAAGTGGGAGACAGAGATTGTAGTAATATGTCTACAATCCAAGGAACATCAAAGATTGCTGGCTACCACTGTAAGCTAAAAGAAAAGCATGAAATGGATTCTTCCTCAGAACCTCCAGAAGGAACCAACCCTATAGTCACCTTCATTTCAGACTTCTAGTCTCCTGGACTGTGAGAATGAATTTCTCTTGTTTTAAGCTGCCTGGTACTTTTCCTGGTAATGTTAGGGGAGCCACTGACCAAAACCATGTGCCCTGGCCAGACACGATAGTAACCACTTGCATGAGTTATCTTACAACAGGAGGTCCTTGTAAGGAACTCAGAAACAACAAGCTACCACCAACTGGAAGAATTCAGGAAAGGTCAAAAGGAGAGAGGAGATGCTAGTCCATATGTCCTACCAACCTCCCAGAACCCTTCTCACTGGAAGCCATCTTGGCTGAGCCATGCACACACCACCAGGAAGACCTTGATTCAGAATGATTGGCCAGAGACAACACGGAAACTAACCCCATTACCATAAAACCGGAGACTGTGAGCCACATGGCAGAGCAGTTCTCCTGGGTTCCCTTACCTTGCTGCTCTCCACCCAGACACCCCTTCCCAATAAAGTCTCTTGCTTTGTCAGCACCTGTGTCTCCCTCCCGGGACAATTCATTTCTGAGTGTTAGACAAGAGCCCACTCTCAGGCCCTGGAATAGGTTCCCCTCCCTGTAACAGTAATTTGTTATGCCACCCTAGGAAACTAATGCATCTCTCTGTTGAGTTTTCTTTCTCTGCACTTGTCCCCCACAGCAATCAGAGTAATCCTTTTGGAACCCAAGTCAGATCATGCCATTGTTTTACTCAAAGCTCTCCAGTGACTCCCATCTTAGAGTAAAAGCCAAGGTCTGTTCAAGGACTTTCAAAGCCCTTGGCACTGGGGAGTGATGATCTTGTCCCAGCTACATTTCCAGCCACATCTCTTAACCAACCCTCTCATGACCCCTCCCAGCACCCACAGAACACAGAGCTCTAGCCACACTTAAGTGCTTCTGGAACTTGTTTCCCACCTGCTTAGAATGCTTTTCTCCCCAGGATGTTTCTGTTGGCTTATTTCCTTACCTCTGTCAACTCTCAAATATCACAGTATCATAAAGAGGCCTTCTCAGAACACCCTATCTAAAATAGTGTCACTCTTCTCTCTTCTCCTTACTCTGCACCTGACATCATGTACACTTACAGATAAATATGAATATGGACGTGGATATAGATTATGGACTTGTAATACAACTCGTCTCTCCCAATAGAATACAAATTCCCTGAAGACAGGAATTTTGTTTTGTTTGCTGCTGCATTCCCATTACCTATGTCTGAAATGTCATATCTGTGTGTTTTTGCCTGTCTTTTGACACATCACAATTACTTTGCGTTAAGGATATTTCTTTATGTCTCATCTCTTCTAGTGGATTGCAAGCTTCTTAAAGTTAGAAACTCTGTTTCAGTCATACCTGCCTCACTTTCTCCCTCTGCCTAACCTAAAAGAGTACTTTGTAGATAGTCAATGCTCAAGACATACTAATTTTTTGGACCACGTTTTTATAAAGTTTTTTTTTATCCATTGTTTTTTAGTATAAAAACTGTATAAACTAAAATTTGAATTTCTTGTTTTTTAAAGAGTTTTAAGGATAAGCTCTCCTAACGATCTTGGACTTTTATAAGTTCCTTTTGGGAAGAGAGCAATTCTATAAAATGTTGTAATCTAAATCATTCTTTAGTGAAAAACGATCTTATCCTCTTTGATATTTATTAAATATCAATAACATATGTAGTTCTTGGCATATTCGATTTTGCTTCTTTAAAAATGCCAGGTATGATGTAAGCCATGTATTGAAAGGACTATAAAAGATCATTAATCTGAACTTTCCTAGTTTTGAGATTTTTGTCACTTCCAACAGAGAGGTGTGGCATGGGCTAAAGTACCTTATCTAAATATATAAAGAAAAGTTTTTTCAGATTTTAACTAGCATCTCAGGGAAGTTGTTTGAACCATTTATGTAGTCCTCTAAGATAAGTATTTCTAAGTACCATACTTATAACTTCTTCAGGTCAATTTTCCAAAAATGAACCTGATATGTCAATTAAAAGCATTCTTATTTATTCACTAATCTAAGTCCCTGAGAATTTTCTGAAAGCAGGACTCTCACCTATCTAAAATAGAGGTGTCAGCAAGGCAAAGACTTGATTAAGGACATGGGCTCTCAAAATGATTTGTCCAAGGAGGATTCACAATGGCATAAAGAGTCTATAAATTTGTACTGGAAATTCAAAGTTTAAATAAACTTTATTTAAACAAACTTGCCTAAATCTGTATGAGTTTAAAATATAAGAAAAGTCAGGAAGGAGTCACCCTCTTTTTTTTATTTTACTTAATTTTTAGCTTAAAATGATGATAATTTGAGTAGTTACTTGTCTATAATATGAGTAAATATAATTTGAGTAATTCAGACCAAAGATGTTAGAGTGATATTGGGAGAAGTCAGATTCTAAGATCCTTGAAGGTAAAGAGGAGGTGTATGCTTTATTTACTTTGTGTCCTCTGGCCCCTGAACAATGCCTGGCACATATGAGGTGTTCACTAAATGTTGGCTGAAATAACCTGGGTTATAATCACCACTCATCAGAAAGCCAAGGCATCAATAATAGTCCCAGGTCAGGAAACCCCTTTGCTTCCTAAGGTATGCCAACTCAGCTCAGGCCCTTTCCCATAAAGCCCCCAGTGACTTCTCCTGTCTCTTCTCTAACCTCATTTAACCCTGACTGTCACTTCTCAAGTGAGCACTTGTGGTGTTTGTTCAGTTCTCTGCAAGAGCCCTTTATCTCAAGTCCTTTATCAATTTATCAACTCCTTCCAGAGGGCAAAGAGCATTTCCTATCTGCATTCAGTGAAACAAAAACTGTTAGCATCCTGTGGCTATAATCCCTTCACACTTGGATTGTGTAACTATTGATTGATTGTCTGAATGACAGCCTAAGAACAGCCTAGGAAGCTAAAGATCTTTGACCTTCCTAATTACACCTGGAGGAGGAGGGGGTGATTGTCTACAACTCATAAGTACCTATGTCTAGTAATAAAATTAGAGTTGTAATCTGTGCTGAAGTTCCTGTCCCTCTCATTTGTGGTTTCTCTCTGAACTGGGGAAGAAGGCCATTCCACCCCTTAATTCCATCCCTTAATTCCATCAGGAGCCCATGTTTTTGATTCAGTATCTTCATTCCTAGAGGTCCCTCATAGTACAATAGTTCTCAGATTTGGCTGCACATGGTAATCACCTGGGCGAATTTTTAAAAATACAGATGCCTGGTTCTCATCTTAGAGATTTTGATGTAGTTCATATGGGGTGTGGCTGGGTATTTACATTTGTCAAATCTCCCCAGTTGATTCTGATATGCAATTAAGTTAGAGGACTGCTGTTATTGAACTCAGGTTCAGCTGCTTGTCCGCTCAAACGCTGATACTTGAGAGACAAGTGTTGGTTGGAAAGGAAAGGTTGCTTTATTCAGGAAGCTGGCACCCTGGGGAGAAGGCAGACTCAGTATCCAAGAACCAACTCTGACGGTTTTGCTCAATCATGAAAGTTTTTAAAGGGAGAAAAGAGGGGTTAATCACAGTTAATCATTTGGGGAGGGGGTGAGAGTCTTTGCTATCTTCCACTGTGTGCAGGTTTTCTTCTGATTGATTGGTAGTGAAGTAACAGGGCAGTGTTCCAGGACTCTTATACTTAGCCTGAAGTTACCGTCCTTCACCTGGGTGGGGGCCTTAGTTACTACAGAAAAGCTCAGAGATATATTGTTATATATATTCCTTAAGGAGGATCCAGGACCCTGCCCCATCACTGCACTATTGTTTCTTGACTGCTCCTCATTTGTTTCTGCATTTCCCTCCCTTCCCTGATTAGAAACTCTTTGAAGCTGATCTTCGGAACTCAGGGAAGGTCAAGGAAACTGAATGAAACCTATTTTCTACAAGCAAGAAATGAGGGAAAGGATTTGTACCCTGGAGAGCCCCACAGGGTCTTGCTTGATTTCATTGTCTTTGTAGAGCATATAGGACATGCTTAAGCTGATATTAATTATTGATTTTGGTGGGGTCTTGTCTGTCTCTTTGCCTTTTTTGCGTGTGTGAAAAAACAAAATAAGCCAGATAATTCTACAGGGAACTCCCTAATGCCAAATCCACATGTTGCTTTACAGCCAGCTGTAGTCACATGCAAATCACAATGGGGAATTATGAGAAGGAATTTGCCTGAAAGTAACATTCCCCAGCCTTCCCCAACTTGGAAATTTACTGTTTTTAACACTATTTTTCATGTTGAGTCTATAATAAGTGACTTGATCAGTTTTCAGGAGAGATAGCCAATATAAGAGTTAAAGTAATACGTATAGCTGATTCACTTTGTTGTACAGTATAAACTAACACAATGTTAGTTTACTACATCTGTGATGTAGGTGAGGGTAGAAGCTACCTGCAAGATTTCACTTACCCTGCAGGAAAAAGTATAAATCCCTTTATTTTCCATGGTTGCTTGCTTGTTCTGAAGCTCCCATTTTTACCAATAGCTGAAGATAAACAAAAGTTAATTTGCCAGTTAATGGTAATCCAGTCCATTAAAAGTCCTAACTCCTTCTCAGGGTAGATTTAGCCTTCAAAGCTTTGCACCCCTTCCCAGTGTGAGTGTTCATCCTCATGGAATTGGGTGGGGCGGGGGGGAGTGTGCCTGGCTTGTGTGCTGGCTTTCCCTGATGGCTGCTGCTGACCTTTGTGGAGACCCACTCAGACCCCTAGAGTTGGTATAAAGATTATTTTAAAGTGAAAACATTTAAGCTAAAGATAATGCAGGAAAAAATCTTATTTGATTGTCCTTTATCTGACTAAAGCAAAACATTCAGAAAATACAGCTGCCATTAACCTCATCCAAGGTGGTTTCCTGAAAATTCAGCTACCATGGAGACAGACTGCCCATTTTCATTAAACATCAAAAGCTCAGTAGAACCTTCCCCACTTTCCCATTTCTCCCTTTTTGTTAAGTTTGGTCTATAAACCTCTTATCTGTGGCTATTGAGTGACATACTCATTACTGAGTACTCCTGCTGCTACCTGTATGCATAAAGCCCATCTTTTCTTCTGTTAATTTATTGTCACTTAATTTGCAGTTTCCTCCAACTACCAGACTTAACTTGGAAGAGGGAGAGTTTTCCTCCCAACACCTTACATGTATCAGCTGGCTTCTGGGCATTTGCCTCTGTTCCTACTGGATTTACTGCTGAAGAATTGTCCACGGGTGGTGTAAGTCATGATGAATCCAAGCAGGACCCTATGGGGTCCTCACAGGTACAAAAACCTTTCCTTTCCCCCATTTCTTGTTTGTAGGCCTTCTCTGAGTTCCAAAGGGCAGATTCAAACAGTTACTAATTAGGGAAGTAAGGGAATGCAGAAACAAAGGAAAAGCCGTAAAGAAACAATAGTGCAGTGATAAAGCAGAGTCCTAGTTCCTCCTCAGTGGATATACATAACAATCTGATATATATCTTTGAGTTCTTCTGAGGCAGGAGATAGATGGGCCCCCATCTGAGCAGTTGGAATTTGTCCCCTGTGGACAGATACTCCAAGATGAAGATAATAGCAGGAGGATAATAGGAGAGGCTGAGCCCTGCCCAGATAAAAGATAGAGACCACATATGTCTCATTCTCGAGGTCAAGGAGACCTTCCCAACTCTACATGTGCAGAGAGGCTCCTTCTCCTTGGAGGTGAAAAAGGAAGTGATGTTAAGCTACGCATTGGCCTCTTCCCTGGAATCCATCTTGGATAAGAGATGTGCACACACATGGGAGGACCCTGAGATATACCAAATACAGACTCAGAACCAGGCAAATCAAGATGATTGGCCAAAGGAAACTCAGAAGAAATGCCCCATATAAGTGATTTAAGCTACCATGAACATGAGACTCTCTCTCTGAGCCTGCCTATGTGTGCCTATTCACAAGTACTCTTTTTCATCCTGATAAACACTTTACTTGTTTCACTGTTTTCTGTTTCTTTGTGGGAATTCATTTCTACAAAGCTGATGGGCCAGGGGCCTTGTCACTGGCCACTAGTCTGGTGGCTAGGATTCAATGCTCTTACTGCCGTGGCTTAACTTCAATTTCTGACCAGGAACCGAAATCCTGCTTCAAGCTGCTGCAGGCTGAGGTCACCCGAGATCACTTCTACAGGATCTAAGGCCTCCACCCAGGTGGAGGATGGTAACTTCAGGCTGATCACAAGATTTCTGGAACACTGCCCTCTTACCTCACCACCAACCAATCAGAAGAAAGCCACACACACTGCAGCCCTCACCCCAAATTTTGCCTTTAAAAACTCTTCTCCCAATACCATCAGGGAGTTTGGGTATTTTGAGCATGAACCTCCTATACTCCTTGCTTGGGTATTGCAATAAATCTTTCTCTGCTTCGAACTCCAATGTTTCAGTTGGTTTGGCCTCACTATGCATCATGCACATGAACTTGGGTTTGACAACAATGATCCCTCCTACTGTCAGTCATGGGTATTCTCTTTTGGGGGCTTAGCCTTACCTTAACTCTCCTAGTTGCTGCTCATCCTCTGGGTCTCAGCTGTGTCTTCCTGGTCTAGGCTGCCCTCCCTAAGTTTCTGCTAAGGGTCCCCTCACATTGGAGACCCCAAGTTAGATACACAGCCTTTTAACTCTTAGTTATCTTCCATGTTCCCACCTGAGACCTAAAGAATTTTTAATACCTTTCATACAACAGTGTAACTACAGGAGATGTACAAGTTCTAGCTCTGGCCTTTTTTCTTATCAAGAGACCACCATACTATATTTATTGGAGGTCAGAATATGCCACCCTAAAATATGCCACTTTGGCATAAGGGTTATTTTGAGCTGAAGGCAACAGGTGCAAGAGTTGTTTACCCTCCCCTTATTTGCCTAAAAGTACAGAATAACTTTCCCTTTGAGAAAAATCACCTCCTCTCCCAGACCAGGAGATAAGAGTGACTCATCAAAGATAGACTGTTGATACCAAGAAGAGTTTGCATAAACAGACTGTAGTAAAATAACTTTATCTTCCATTAGTTCCTTTCTATATTTCCTAGTAGCTTTCCCACAGTTTATCATCTCTTAATGTCCAAACCATCTTTCCTTTGTTAAAAGGGTATATAAAGCCCACAGTCTAACTGCTTCTTTGAATTTTACTTCTTTTCTGTGAGCTCCCATGCATGTAAATATTAATGAAAATTGTGTTTCATTTCTCCTGTTAATCCATCTTTTAATGAATTGGCAGAACCCCTGCTACTAAACCTAAGAGGGTAGAGAAAAAGTTTTCCTCCTTAACACTATTCTATTAAGCCATTCTATGTTAGTACAGGGACAACCTACAAAGTCATCTCCCAGAATTCTTAACAGGAATTGAGGCACAGTTTCCTTTGTTTTTGACTTCTGTCTCAACCCATCTGGACATCATTCTGAAATTCTTGTTCCTCTCTCCACCACTCCAGATCAAGGCCCAAGCCAGAGGGGCTGAGTCTCTTTCAATTATTTCATTTATTTATTCACTCATTCATTCATTCATTCATTATTTGGCTGTGCCGGGTCTTAGTTGTGGCATGCAGGATCTTTTTTTAAGTTGTGACATGTGAGATCTAGTTCCCTGACAGGGAATCGAACCTGGGCCCCCTGCATTGAGAGCGTGGAGTCTTAGCCACTGGACCACCAGGGAAGTCCCTATTTCTTTTTTTATCTTTAAAAGGAATTTTACTTCTCCTTTCTGACCTGGAGTGAATAACCATATCCTGCTTCTTTTCTACCCTGTGAATTTCTTTATAAGCAGAATTCTAAGTAAGCATCTGTGTGCAAAAAAAAAAAAAAAAAAAAAAAAAATAGAGAGAAAGCAATGGGGAAACTCAGGATACTTGTAATAGGAGGACCCTACAATAACTAATAATATTCAAGGCAAGTGCAGCTGATGAGTTTGAGAAGAGCAACTGAACCAGGCAGAGGCATTGCCCTCTTCAATAGAAGTGAGGATAAGGAGTTCATGGTAAAGTCTGCAGGGCTGGAGCAGTTTCGCCCTATGAATTTTTGAAGCAGATCAGTAGGGCTATCTTCCAAAATAGGAACTCACCATGAGGGAAAATTGCTGAGTGTGGAAGCAAAAGTGATCTGAACAATAGAAACAAGGGGAAGAAACATCTAAATAAAAGTGGGGGAGAAGATCAGAGCCGGAAAATCTTAGAAATAAGCAGCCAAATTTTGTGTGATTTTATTGAGATAATTGTAGATGCACATGTAGTTATAAGAAATAATACAGAGGAATCCTGGGTGCACTTTACCTAGTTTTCCCCAATGGTAACATAATGCAAAAATATAATATCAGAACCAAGATGCTGACATGGATACAATCCACTGACCTAATTTTCCCACTTTTACTTATACCATTTGTGTGTGTGTGCATATTTAGTTATATATAATTTTTATTGAATTATAATTGATTTACAATATTGTGTTAGTTTCAGGTATACAGCAAAGTAATTCAGTCATATATATATATATATATATATATATTTCAGATTCTTTTCCATTATACTTTATTACAAGATGTAGAATATAGTTCCCTGTGTTACAGAGAAGATCCTTGTTGCTTATCTCTCTTGTGTGTAATAGTTTGTATCTCTTAATCCCATACTCCTAATTTATCCCTCTCCCCCCTCCCTTTCCCCTTTGGTAACCATAAGTTTGTTTTTTATGTCTGTGACTCTGATTCTGTTTTGTGTATAGATTCACTTGTATTATTTTTTTGATTCCACATATAAGCAATATCATATAATATTTGTCTTTCTGTCTGACTTACTTCACTAAGTATAATATTCTCTAGGTTCATTCACGTTACTGCAAATAGCAATATTTCATTTTTTATGGCTCAGTAATATTCTATTTTATATATATGTATAAATATATCACATCTCCTTAAGCCAATCATCTGTTGATGGGCACTCGGGTTGTTTCCATGTCTTGGCTATTGTAAATAGTGCTGCTGTGAACATTGGAGTGCACGTATCTTTTTGAATTAGAGTTTTTATTTTTTCCAAATATATACCCAGGAAGGGGATTGCTGGATCATATGGTAGCTCTATCTTTAGTTTTTTAAGGGCACAACTTACTGTTTTCCATAGTGGCTTCACCAATGTTAGTTATATACAATTTTATCACAAGTGTAGGTTGGTGTATCCACCACTGCAGTCAATGATATTGAACAGTTCCAACACCACAAGGATCTTTCATGTTACCTTTTTATAACCACATTCTCCTACCTCCCCCTCTTTACCACTATACCTTCCTTGCAACCATTGATCTATTCTCCATCTCTGTGATTTTACCATTTTGAGGTCATCATATAAATGGACTCATTATATAAATGGAATCACACAATGTAAGCAACAACTTTTTGTGATTGACTTTCTTCACTCAGTATAATTCCTTGTAGATTCATCCAGGTTGTTATGTGTGCAAATAGTTCCTTATTTTTATCACTACATAATATTCCATGACATGAATGTACTTCAATTTGTTTAACCATTTACCTGTGAAAGGATATCTGGGCTGTTTTTAGCTTTTACAAATCAAGATGCTGCTATAAACATTAATGTACAGGTTTTTTGTGTGAATATAAGTCTTTATTTCTCTGGGATCAATGCCCTGGAATGTAAAAACTGGATTGTATTATAGTTGCATGTTTATTTGGTTAAAAAAACTGCCAAAGTGTTTCCCAGAATGGCTGTGTCATTTTATTTTCCCTCCAGCAATGTATCATTGATGTAGTTTCTCTACATTCCAAATGCTTCAAAACTATGCAAACAATAGGAAAAAAAAAAGCTCTGTGAACTTAGACTCTTTCTAAAACTGTTTCTTCCCCTCTAAAAGAGGAAAAGGAATTTCATGTAAAACACAAAAACTAATAAAAATGGGCAAAAGAAAAATACCAAGGTTAAATTTAATATTAAGTTATTATAAGAATCAAAGAGAATAAGAAACTGAATAACATTCTTAAAAACAGGAAAAGCATGCCAGAAAGTGACCATAAAACAGATCAAAACTGTAATCTATTTTTAAATTAATTAAAAGACATCAAGAAGATGATAAAGGCCATGAAAGAAGACATAGTAGAATTGGAAAACTCAGAAATAATGTGATAGAATTCAAGGAAGAGGTAGGAATACAAGAAAAATCATTAGAAATAAACTGGAAGGAACACAAGCTCTGTTCACTGAAAAGGGCTATGGTGGTACTGTTACTGCTGTGTCCTCCACTGCAAACAAAAAACAAAAAAACCAAAAAACCACACCTCCCTGCCTTTGTGTAGTTACCACCCACACTGACTCTGGGCTAGGCACTATGACCAGTTAATGAGACATGAGCAAATGACATGCAAGCAGACGCTTGGTAAGTGCTTGCATACTGAGGTTTATCCTCTTGAAATGCTAGCTTTTAGGTTACTCCCTGTTAGAACCCAGCTACCATTCTGTGAGCAGCTCTACTTAACATGTGGAGAAGCCATGCAGGAAGAAAACTAAGACCTTGGCTGGCAGCTCCAGTTGAGCTGCCATTTGACAGCACCAACTTGCCATCCATGTGAGTGATCTTCCAGCCCTGGTGGAGATGTCCCAACTGACATGGTGTGGAACAGACATTCATTGTCCACACCAAGCCAAATTGCAGAATTGTGAGAAAATAAACAATTATTGTTGCTTTAAGCTATTAGATTTGGGGATAGTTTGTAATGCAGCAGTCAATGAAACAAGTCTAGAAACACTGACAACTCAGTAACAATAAGCATCCCTGGCACCAATACCGTCATCTTGAAATTTCATTTCATACTAAAAGAAACTAAGGTTTTTTTTTCTGAGTGAACTGATGAGGATGATTATAATTTTTGTGACTTTCTGTTTGAATTAAAAAAAAAAAATCCCACAAGGACTCAGAGGCAAAGAATATACAAATCAATTTTCACTGCAAAGTAAAGGAGCTGTTACAGTGGAGGATTACTGGACTGAATGTCAATATTATGACATAGCATGAGTGTGTTTCGTGTTTGGTAATTGCAATCATTGTTGCTTTTGTTGTGGTCATCCATTTACTATGCTTGGTGTCAGTCTATTTATATCTTGTAAAAATAAAATACAGTGTGTGTGTGTAAAAAAAAAAAAAAGAAACTAAGGTTCTTTTGGAAAAATGGCTAATTCCATTTCTGGGGCATGAAATGGAACATCTTGTATACCAGAGAGCAAAGAAGCTTCAAAGGGACATATCAAAAAGACAGAAGCCATCTTGAAGAGGGTTCCACTGGCCAAAGATGAAGTAATTTGAGCTTTAGTAAAAATATAGCTTGGAACATAAAATTATGTTTAGGTTCAAGTGATATGTTTAAAAATATTATCAGTCATATTCTGAGAATGACAGGAAATCAATTTATTATAATGAAAATTGTGAGTAAAGAGAAAGAAAGAATCCAACATAATTCCTGCCTTTCATATGTGAACTGTATGACTGGATCATCAAAGAGTATGTACGGGAAGCATTTCATGAGAATGAAATGATGGAATTAGAATGTCATCACCTTATACCCCTAACAAATTAATGGATTTAGATGATGATCATCAATAGTTGATAACATCACAAAAAAACACAAGGATATATTATGTGCCTCCTGATGAAAAGATGCATTACCTGTGATCTTGCTGAAAGGATCAAACCTCAGTCTGATCAAGCCTCTGGCTCCAGGTGCCAATGTGCAGAAAATACAGAGGACAGAGGAATATGCTGAAAAGCACCATGATCAAAATCCTGACCAAGAGAAACTCAACAGGTCAAATAGGCCTGCTTTTTCAACTAATAAATCATAGGGAAAAGAAAGGAATGGAGGAAAAACCTGTAGATTGAAGAACTAGATGACAAGTAAGAAAAATGGGAAAGATTAAACTTTAGTGTATAAGGATGTACATTTGAATGATAGAGCCATAAAGAAATGTAAGGAATAACTAGAAAGTCAGGAGAGTAGTAATGTTTAGAGGGAGGGAGAGAGTTATGATTGAGACAAGGCACTTGGAGGGAGCTCTGGGGCAGAGTTCTATTTATTGGTGATTGAAAGGATAAAAACATGAATCACTGATACATGCAATACTATACATGATTCTAAAAAGTATTATGTGGTGTGAAAGAAGCCAGCATGTACACAAAAATGTGTATAATATGTGCTTCCAATTATATGAAGAGCAAACACAAGCAAAATTAATTTATAGTGGTAGAAATCAATATAATGGTTGCTTCTTGGTGGGCAGGGATGTACGGTTGACTGGAAAGGGGCAGAAGAGAACTTCCTGGGATAGTGAAAATGTTCTATCTTGATTGGGATGTTAGTTCCATAAATATATACTTTTATCAAAATTCACAAAACTATACACACACACACAGAACCCTAATAAAGAAGAACAAGGAAGCACTTATAGAAATGGTTGATTCCAGGTCTTGTTTAGAAAATGTACAAGATGAGCCAAGAATACCTTGTCTTAAAAGAAAGCAATGATGGTATAAAAGACAAGTAAGTTTGTTATAAACCAAATTCTGATCCCCTAAAATTCATGTTGAAGTACTAACCCCCAGTTTGACTGTATTTGAAGACGGGGCCTTTACAGAGGTAATTGAAATTAAAAGGAAACACTTCAAGAAGAATAAAAATAATACTAACTACCAAGATAGGAACACAGTCAGAAGACATTCTGCCTAAAGTCATACTGAGTTCACAGCCACCTCAAAACACATTTTCCTTGACACGGCCCTGCCCATCAGAGTGACAAGAACCAGCTCCACCAACCAGAGAGCAGGAACCAGTCCCTCCTACCATGAAGCCTGCACAAGTCCCTGGGCCAAACTCACCCATTAGGGGGCAGATACCAAAAGCAAGAGGAACTAAGATCCTGCAGCCTGTGGAAAGGACACCACAAACACAGAAAGTTAGACAAAGTGAGACAACAGAGAAATATGTTGCAAATGAAGGGACAAGATAAAAACCCACAAGAACAACTAAATGAAGAGGAGATAGGCAATCTACCTGAAAAAGAATTCAGAGTAATGATAGTAAAGATGATCCAAAATCTCAGAAAAAGAATAGAGGCACAGATCTAGAAGACAGAAGAAATATTTAACAAGGAACTAGAAGATTTAAAGAACAAACAGAGATAAACACTACAATAACTGAAATGAAAAATACACTAGAAGGGACCAATAGCAGAATAACTGAGGCAGAAGAACAAATAAGTGAGCTGGAAGACAGAGTAGTGGAAATCACCACCACAGAACAGAATAAAAAAGAAAAAAGAATGAAAAGAAATGAAGACAGTATCAGAGACCTCTGGAACAATATTAAATGCACCAACATTTGCATTATAGGGATCCCAGAAGGAAAAGAGAAAGAGAAAGGGCCTGAGAAAATATTTGAAGGTATTGTAGCCAAAAACTTCCCTAACATGAGAAAAGAAACACTCACTCAAGTCCAGGAAGTGCAGAGAATCCCATATAGGGCCCAAGGAGGAACATGTTGAGACACATATTAATCAAACTGACAAAAATTAAAGACAAAAAATTATTCAAAGCAGCAAGGGAAAAGCAACAAATAACATACAAGGGAACCCCATAAGGTTCTCAGGTGATTTTCCAGCAGAAACTCTGGAGGCCAGAAGGGAGTGGCACAATATATTTCAGGAGATGAAAGGGAAAAACTT